>NW_021703781.1:66448972-66833285 GCF_005190385.1 Monodon monoceros
GTATCAGAGGCTGAGTTAGTGCAAGTTTGCTGTTCAAAATAATTTGCACGTATTTGAAAGCTGAAAAAAATGAAAAAAAAAGTTTTTTCAAATGGTCAAACCAAGAATTGTGGTGATAACAATAACTGCTCTTAAATTTATCCTCCAGTGTTAGGAATAATCAGCTTTAAACTGTATAGTGGAAAGCAGCGTCTTAGGATTATTGCGTCCTGACAATAACATGTGGTTGATGAATTGGCAGTACTTTGCTTCATTTAATTAACTATAACACACTTACTGAAAAGTATACCGAACAGTTGTAAAACTGCAGCTTAATAGAACAAGTTTTTGTAGAATGAACACACTAGAATAGCCACCCTGATCAAGAAATTAGCCCCCCAGTGGCTTCCTTCTTGCCCCCTCCCAGTCTTGCAGCCCTCCCCCACAAGGTAACCAGTAGTGGTTTTATCTTTTTTTGGCTTTATCTATTTTAAAAATATAAATGTATATTTTAATATATATGGGTTCTTTTTTGAGTGATTAGATTTGACTTTCCTTTTTATATACATACTTTATTATAAATAGTAGCATTGAAAATTTCTTCACAAAACATTTTCTATATATATTTTAGAAGATCAGGAAAAACTGTGTGTATTGACAGCCGAATTGTTAGAATATTGCAGTGCTCAGAAAAGTCGATCGGCCTATATACCAAAAATTGGAGATGCGTGCTGTGCCAGATACACAGGTAAGATTCTTTTCTATTCCCCAGCGTTCACTTTAAAATTTAGATTTACAGTTTAAAAATGTATTTTGTTTCCCTCTTCTTTTGTATGACAACTAGATCTACAATTTCCCTCTCTTTCTTCCCAGTAGAAATGTGTCATAATTTTTGTTTAGATAAGTATTCCGTATTACATTATTAGTTTTGCATAAACAGTATTCACAGCCTACCCACGTAGTTACTATAATTACATTTTTCTTTTGCAGCCTTTTTTGTTACTAGTGTCCTATATACTTTCACTAATGATCTCCAGTTCTCTGCATTGGTATAAATTCTCTCCATGAATACTGCCTGTACTTTATCAACTTTTATCATATTGTAGGCAGCTCCAGCCTTCTGACACACTCCTATCCAGACTGCTTGTCCTTCAGACCTGAGCTGTCATCCTGAAATTTTCCTTTCACCATCGTACTGGAGATTGTTTCAGCACGAACCCCCTATGTTTCTTGGATTTCTCTCCCAGCCCACCTTGTTGGCTAGATTTCTCCCTCCCTCGTCTCAACTTGTTTTCTGGATCCTTTACTTTTGATTTAATATTTTGGTATATCTATCTCATCCTCTAGAAGCTGAGAAAAGGTACATGTAAGATAAATTTTGTTATCTTTCATGTTTGAAAAAGTCTTTATTCTACCCTAATAGTTACTTGATAGCTTACCTGTAGATAAAATTCTAGGTTGGAAATCATCTTTCTCTTAAAATTTTGAAGGCATCGTGGGTGTTGCTGGTGGAGAGGTAGATGCCATTCAGGTTCTCCAAACTTTGTACGTATTTTTTTCCTCCTTTCTGGAACTTTTGGTAATCTTTTCATCCCAAGTTTTGAATTTTTTCTTTTTTGCGGTACGTGGGCCTCTCACTGTTGTGGGCTCTCCTGCTGCGGAGCACAGGCTCCGGACGCGCAGGCTCAGTGGCCATGGCTCACGGGCCCAGCCTCTCCGTGGCATGTGGGATCCTCCCGGACCGGGGCACGAACCCATGTCCCCTGCATCGTCAGGCGGACTCTCAACCACTGGCACCACCAGGGAAGCCCCTGAATTTTATGATGTGACTCAGCACTGGTTTTCTTTTCACCATTGTACTGAGCACCCAGTGAGTGGGCCCTTTAGAAATTCATGAGCTTCAGTTTTGAAAATTTTTCCTGAATTTTTTTATTCCTTTCTTTTATTTTCTGCTCCTTTATGAACTCCAAGTATTCTCATGTTGGACTTAAACCCTACTGCTGAATTTCCTTTGCTGTTTTTTTTTTTCTCCAAGAGATTTCCTCAGTTTTCTCTTCCAGCCTTCCATATTTCATTTTTAATATCACATTTTTGGTTTCAGTAGCTTTTTTTGTTTCTCAAGTGTGTGGTTTTTAATAACTGTCTTGTACTTGCTTCAAGGATGGAAGGCCATTTCTCCGAGGATGTTAACATCATTCTTTAATTTTCATGGTCTTCTCCGTCTTTGGGTCTCTGTTTCCTTGAGTTCCTGTTTGTTTTAGTCTTCTCTTTCATGTCAGAGACTTTCTTCTACTATCTGGTCATCTTTCGCTGTTCATTTATGTAAGGTGGAGCACTGAGAAGCTAATTGGAAGTTCCTTTGTGCACAGGCAGAGCTTGTCTGCTTAGTGGACTTTCCTGTAGGGTGACCTGGCTCTGCCGTTTCACTGGGAACTCCTGATGCCTGTGTCTTGAAGTGCTTTTGCTTGAGACGGTCGTCTCCTCCCTGGAGTGCATAGCTTGCCTGACAGGGTTCTTGTAAACTCCCTCCTCTGCTCTGCCTCACGTTCCCCAGTCCGTAGTCTTTCTGGTTCATCCTCTCTGTGGAGGAAACTCGTCTTCTGCCCATGGGTAGGAGCAGTTACCTGAAAAGGGGGAATTTTCTAAGCGTTATTAAAACACGTAAACATAAAACTGAGCATTCTCTTTAGCAGCTTTAAAAATAGATATTATTTGTAAATGTGTTCATAAACTAAAGTTTATTCACATGCCTTGGGGAAGCAACTCTGCTTCTGTTATCCAATCCCCATTTCATCTCCATCTTTGCTCCAACTTTTGAATGAGTAGCATCAATTATTGAGCCTTGATTGCTTGGGGATTTGAGATGCAAACTGAGATGTTTCTTGGCTTCTTTACACCCAGCTTTAGTTGAGCTCTGCTAAATCATTTCCACTCACATATTTGCTTTCCACCTTCCACTATTACATTGTCTTCCCTCTTGTTCTCTATCCTTGTGGTTTTAGGCCTTTTTCTGTTTAGTCCTATAACTGTCTTTTGAGTAGAATCTGCAAGTATATGTGATGCTCCTATTTAATCTAAACTCCTCGGCATGAAGTCAGAAATCTTGGTGTGAATTTCTAAGTGATGTAAATGTAACTGTGAATAACCATCTTAAAGGAGGAGGGCATCATTGAATGTAACTTCTCACCTGAGATTCCTCTGTACTTTCAGGTGATGATTTCTGGTACCGTGCCGTTGTTCTGGGGACGTCAGCTGCTGATGTGAAAGTGCTCTATGCAGACTATGGAAACATTGAAACTCTGCCTCTTTGCAGAGTGCAGCCAATCTCTGCCAGCCACCTGGAGCTTCCTTTCCAAATTATTAAATGTTCCCTTGAAGGTACACAATTAAGTCACTTTCCAATTTGGGTGTCTGTGGGATGTTTTTCTTTCTTTTATAGCACTGAGTCTGAAACAAATGAGTATTTTAGGACTTCCCTGGTGGCGTGGTGGTTAAGAATCCGCCTGCCAATGCAGGGGACACGGGTTCGAGCCCTGGTCTGGGAAGATCCCACGTGCCGCGGAGCAGCTAAGCCTGTGTGCCACAACTACTGAGCCTGCGCTCTAGAGCCCGCGAGCCACAACTACTGAACCCACGTGCCACAACTACTGAAGCCCTCAACGCCTAGAGCCCCTGCTCCACAGCAAGAGAAGCCACCGCAATGAGAAGCCCGCACACCGCAACGAAGAGTAGCCCCCGCTCACCGCAACTAGAGAAAGCCCGCATGCAGCAATGAAGACCCAACTCAGCCAAAAATAAAATTAAAAATTTTAAAAAAAGCGTATTTTAAGCAACAGCCCAGATTTCTAAATATCAAGCAGAGTTTACCGAAAAATCTCATACCTTTTATTATTCTTTCATTCTCACAAAAATTATGTTCATTTGTTCCATCTTTGTTTTACAGATTAGTTTCAGAGAGTCAAGGCTCAGAGATTCTGGTTTGCCTCAGGTTGCAAAGCTAGTTAAGTGGCAGGGCCAGGGTGAACTGGGGTCAGTCATGTGACGTCTTGTGCGGGGGTCTTTCTGCTTTGTCACAGAGGCTAGAGACATTCAAATGGCACCATTTGGGGCTTCCTTCCTATTCATACCATATCTGCGTATTTATTCAGCCCTTCAGTTGGAATTTGAATAAACGGAACTAAAATGCTAAAGTAGCGTTTTATTCTTACTCCTGGTTTCTTTACCCAGAGGTCCCAGTAGATAATAACACACTGATTTCCTCACAGTCTGCTTTGGTTTTGACTCAAGAGAGTTGGAAAATTATCTTTATTATTGTTTGCTTCTACCATTAGAATGTAAGTCCACAAAGGCAGACATTTGTCTGTTTTGTGGCTTCTAGACCTAAATTAGTGCTTGACATAGTAGGGATTGAGGAATATTTATTAAGTTTGATTTTTTTGAATGCAACAGCAGTAGTACATCAAAGCATACCTAAACCTAGCTAAAATCAGTGAGGCTTTTGCTTATTATCCTTAGATAATTTATCTAAATATCATTTTTCAGGAACTTGAAGATTAACTCTAATATTCAATTTTTTTCCAGGACCAATGGAATTGAATGGAAGCTGTTCTCAATTAATAATAGAGCTACTGAAAAATTTAATGTTGAATCAGAATGTAATGCTTTCTGTAAAAGGATTTATCAAGAATGTCCACACAGTGTCAGTTGAGAAGTGTTCTGAGAATGGTACTATCAATATAGCTGATAAGCTGGTGATGTATGGTCTGGCGAAAAACATCACATCTGAAAAGCAAAGTGCTTTAAATAAAGGTATTTTTTTCAAGTTTAATTAATAGCAGGTGTAAGTGTAGCCAAGAACAGATGTGATCAATTTAGTTGACCTGATCCTTCCTTATTCTCCGTGGCCACGTTCCCTCTGTCGTCATCCTTTACAAATCCAGCGGCAGGGTGCTGACTCATGTTGCCATCTCAGAGGAGCCACCTGGAAGGAAGCAGGCCTCCCAGTCCAGATTTTCCTTAGATCAGGCTCAGCAACACTGTTGATAGAATTGATGCTGAGAGCTTTAGAAATGTCAAGCATTCAGAGTAGCTTCCAACTTCCTTTTGATCCTGATCAAAGTGAGAAGAACTCACATATTTGAGAATGGATCTTACTAGTTATTTCATAAGATGATGCTTTGGCAGGCCTGCCCTCAACTGAAAAGAGATATCCCGTGTATGACAGGCAAAAGACCTGAAACCTCGGAGGTAAGGGCACTCATTTGGTAAAACCCAGGACAGGAGTAGATAACGTAAAGCCCAAATGAAAAATTAATTGATCAAGTCCTTTGTAGTTGGAAAGGATCTGCCCTGAGGGGCAGATCTGTATATGTTCAGACTGCAGGTTTTGTTTTGTTGTCTTTTTTCTGTTATTTATAGTGCTGGTTGTCTAATGGCTTTTTGCATTTGCTTTTAGAAAAGGTGAACAGGATGAACTGCTGCTGCACAGAGCTACAGAAACAAGTGGGTAAAATTTCCTTAGTGAAATTATACTCCCAACATTTTTAGGAATGAAATAACACCATTTCTTCTCACCCTCAGGTTGAAAAACATGAACAGATTCTTCTCTTCCTCTTAAACAATCCAACCAATCAAAACAAATTTACTGAAATGAAAAAATTGTTAAAAAGTTAAGTAAGTTAAATTTGATGTTTTTGCACTTGTGTAACCCCCAGCAGGACATCTCCAGTCATGTTGTCATGACAGAGCTAATGGGGTGACACCCGTTTTGAGGCTGTACTTTCTTCTGCGGTGTAATGATCTGAGGTCTGGCTGTAGTGTTTCTGCTGTCTTTGTAGGTTTTGTTTGGTAAGCTCCCTTTGACACTGCTAGTGGGACTGAGTCCAAGGCTGTCCGGGTTGCAGCGTCCTTTCCTTACTGTGTTTGACATAGAGACAGCTCTTGATGATATTTGCAGGGACTTGTAAAAATTGTCGTGAGGTCAAGCTTAGCCTGAACTTCTTTGTGTCTAGAGTGAAATTAACTCTCCCTTGTACGTACATCTATAAAAACATTTAGCACTTTTTGTGAAGAGGTTCTAAGAGACCAAGAACAGAAAATGGGCTGTACTGATAGTATATTTCATTTCAAAACAAAACATACTCTTCCTTTTTTGGCTGCGGTGACTCTAGTGGTTCAAGACTACATTGGTGGATTTTGAATAGTGGTTCCCCTGCTTTTTTATATTGCCTGGGATCCTTTGTTCTAAGGTGGCCCTCGGAAATTGTTTTGTGATCAGTAGCCAGTTAGAACTTCTCACCACTTTGAATTGATAGAATTCTAGCTAAAAGCAAAGGATCTTTGACTTACTTAGTATGTGCGCTCTTGCTGGCTAACCTGCAGTTCATATCTGACCATTTGCAAGTAGCTCCCGAGGTCCTCCTGCCCTCTGGGGCTCAGTGGGTGTAGCAGCTCTCAAGGAGGTACCTACTGGGGTCAGACCTATTCTCCACATGATAATGGACAGTTGTTTTGTTTCTGTTTCTAAGAAAGTATGGCTAAGTTCTAAGTTAAATATCATTCATGCAAGATCAAGAGTTTTGATTCTCATGATTTATTTTGAGATGGTTTATTTTACTTCACAAGTTTTGGGTTATTTTTAATAAATGCTGACTTGCAGTTACAACTTTTAGTCCTTTCTAATATATTAAGTTTTAATACTGACTGCTGTTATGTGTACCATACTTGAGTTTAAAATTTAATGATACCAAATCATCATATTTCTAATCAAGTTGATGAACTGTATGTGCTTTAATCTTTATATCTGTGCAGTAAGCTTTTTTTTTTCCCGCAAGAATATTGAGTGTGTTTGGGTACACAACTTCAGATGAAACCTGTATTTTCTATTGTTTCTAAATAGATTGAAGACATTACTTAAAAAAAAAACAAAACACTTGATTTAAAGCATAGTGGTTGAACTGGCTTTACCCCTACTGCAGAAATAAATATAGGTTGTCTACCTTTGAATACAATGTAATACCTTATATTTGAGTAGTGCATTATCTAATAGTCACATATTTTTTTTACATCTTTATTGGAGTATAATTGCTTTACAATGGTGTAATAGTCACATATTTAATCTTCACAGTGCTCAGAAGATTAAAAGAAGGTAGGCCTCATTTTATAGATGAGGAGGTGAAGGCTCAAGGAGGTTAAGTGGCTGCCCAAAAAACCACACACACAGACTGGAAAGTAGGTCTTATGATGCAAGCTGAGGTCTCCGTACCACCGTTTGCTGCTTACCTGTAGCTGTGCTACAATATCATTTTAGATTAGATCAGTTCTGGACGGCAAGAAACTAAGGGGTTATATTACTAGAAAAAATTACATACATGGTTCCTTAAGCATACTTCCTTCATTGTGGTGAAAATATAGTTGGCTTTGTTTTGTTTTTTTCCGGTACGCGGGCCTCTCACTGTTGTGGCCTCTCCCGTTGCGGAGCACAGGCTCCGGACGCGCAGGCTCAGCGGCCATGGCTCACGGGCCCACCCGCTCCGCGGCATGTGGGATCTTTCCGGACCGGGGCACGGACCCGCGTCCCCTGCATCGGCAGGCGGACTGTCAACCACTGTGCCAACAGGGAGGCCCTGGATAATTGTTTAAATTATTCTTCTTAGAGAAGGATAAAATGTGCGTAAAGTTTCAGTGTTTCATCATCTCTGGAGAAATTTGTTTTAATTTGTTCGTAATTTTATTGTAAAATTGCTAAACTAGGAGTGATGTGGTGATGAGAACATAAAACTCTCTGTAATCTGTTACTCAAAAGTGGTAAGTATTTCAGCATACAAGTTAATAAAATATTTTTTATATTTGGAGGGAGAGCAAACAGCTATATTTTATATCTGTGAAGGGGAGTACAGACAGCTGTATTGGACATAAAGCACTGTTACTGTGGTGGTGAATTTTTTTTAATTGGCAGATTTGACTTAAAGTAATTTCAGTTAAAAGTGAATATTTGGTTTACTTTTACTTAAGATAGAAATTAAGAACCATGGTAATTGAGTTTTTATATAAGGCGTAATGATAGCTGATTTTTCTCTTGCAGAAACACTCTCAGAGATCAACACTTACGAGAAAGGAAACAGTGAAGGCTTGACTGAGGAGAGAAAGTACAGCATCTTGTGTTTTTGTTTCTTGGAAACTTTTTCTTTAATGACATTTTATGCCTTAATTTTTGTTTGCTTACCACTCTTCTGTCTAGGCGGGGTAGTTTTATTTTTTTCCCTCGAAGTTCTTCCCCCCAAATAAGTCTTGCATAAAAGATTCATACCAAGTGCGTGGGAATATGGGAAGGGATACATAGGGGCTGTCTAGTGTACATGTAACTTTTTATTACTTAAAGGTACTGAAGAAAATATGGCTCTGGGTTAGTACTGGATCAATTTAGTTGATAGACACATGAGTTTTATTTTTTGGATTTTTCTGTATGTTTGATATATTTCATAGTAAAATATGCCCTGCTCTCCCTGTCACAGTCTGCCTCTTCCACATAATAAATGTTCTTTGGTTTGTTGTTGCTTGGATCTCTGCCCTTCTTATCCTGTTCTCTCTGAGGTCATCAGCTTCTTTCTCTCCATGTTGATTCGGATGACGTTTCCTCAGCCTTTGGGCTCTCACCCACTAGGTGGGCGGAAGGCACTTCTTCTCTCTGTTCCTGCCATCCATAGGTACCTTTCCAATCTGTAGCCACTTAGATTGTTAATGTAGATAGAATTTACATTTTCTGAAGCACAAATATAGTTAACAATTTAAGTTAAAAAGCTAAGTTAGAGTATATATTTTTCTGGAAGCACATACAGTCATCTTAAGCTGTAAACTCACATATACAGAATTATGGGCCAGCTGACTTTCCTGCCAGCCTGTAAGTTTCTCTTTGGGAATTTTTCCATGATTTAAGTATCAGACTGTGACAGCCTAAGAAGATGTTGTCACCAACTCAAAGAAGAAACTTGACTTTTTTTTTTTTTTTTTTTTTGCTTTTACTGGTAATGTGTGTCAGCTTAGATTAAGTGGAGTTTTTCCTCATGTTAAAAGTTGTTCAAACATTGATGTGCTTCTATTAGATAAAAATTTAAGCTGCCCAGTAAAATCCTTTTCCTTCACAGCCAGATTTCCCTTGTGTTCTTATTGCCAGCAGCATTTTGCTAATTTCCTTTTCTTGTTGGCACATACTAGGAGCACTGGACGTTTAGTTTGTTCATACTCTGTTCAATTCCAATCACAATGAAAATGCAAATGAAAACTGGAATCGCAGAACTGTCCTTTTTATTAAGGAAAATTAGGGAAGCAAGTCATGGAACACATTAAAAAAAATCTAAGTTCATCGCATTCTGAGGTTTTATCATATGGTACATACTGGAAGTTTGAATAGAAACAGTTTAAATTAAATGGAGTTTAATAATATTTGGTGGTTGAGCTATTTGCCTTGTTCCCAAAGAGAAACTAACGTAATCTATAGTGCTAGTCTCACAAGTAGAGAGATGGGTTAAATGTCTTCTGGATTAATGCAGCATATTTTCATATTCTCGTACTGGACCACCAGATCTTATTTTTGATCTTTCACATTAATTCACATATTTACTGAGCTCCAGCTGTGTGCCTGACACTGAGGTAAGTGACGTATTTTTTGTTCAGTAGGGCCATGTGTGGTCCGTCAACACCTGCCAATCCCAGTCTTGGGGTTCCCTCAAAATACTTAGTTCAGTCATAGATAAGTACTTAACACCTGAGACCATATGATCAAACAGTTATATTCCTTGGCATAGGGCATGCAGATATTGAGACAGATCAGATCCATTGTGCAAGGGATTCTTAACCATGGGTTAAGCAGTGAACAGGGGTGGTGGGGGGCAGTGTGGGAAGAGGACATATTTGATGTGCCTTTTTCTTTTGGTACAATGTTGTTTGCTAGGGCCGCTAGAAATGAAAAAGTTTCAAAATTGTGAACAAGGGTGAGTGAGAGTCTGAACTCGAGCTCTCTTGCTCCAGAAAACCTGAGGATCCTTCTCAGCAGGGCCTTAAACTGCCGAATTGTAGGTGAGGAATAAAGTCATTGTGATGCCCACCACTCTGAGGCTGCCAGACCAGAGCAGTAAACCAATAGAGTAACTAGTGGGCTCATCACCAACATGACTGCTGCCTGGATTGGGCAAATTGAGCTCTTCTGGGATTAGCCAAAGAGTGACACCTGGGCTCCTCACCGCTGTGGGTGTTTCTGTAGCCAGACTTGCACCCAAGGAGTGCTTTACTTGTTAAACAGAAGAATCTCAAGGGTGCTTTTTGTTTGCTCTGTTTTTCCAGATGAGTTAGAGGGCAGCATGTGGTTCCAAACGTGCAGTTAGGAGTCGTAGGATGGTTTTGTTTGCTGAAATTAAAGAGAGGTTCAGATACGCTAAGACTTCTGCTCATTTGTATGGGGCAGGAGTTGTGGAAGGCTCACCCAGGGAACTGCTAACACTTCTTCTATGCCTGAACATTGTTCAAGTTACCGTTCAGGCACTGCAGTCTAACTTCCCTAGGAAGGTTCTCAAATCTTGGCAGTAGCTTTCAGATAACCTAACATTGGTTTCACTTAAGGCTTTAGCTGCCCAGCCTCAGCCATTTTCCTATGCTTTCCTTGAGACCCTGAGGTGATGCCGTATTTAAAAACTTGTGATAACCTTTTGATGATCAGGTGCCCACCACCTGTTACATGAGCCTTCCAGGAAATGAGACCAACTGTGAGGTTGATAATACGTCAGGCAGAGCCTAGTCTGCTGCCTCCAAGGGTGCGCCCAGATTCCTCTCAAAATGCACTCAGTGAATACTTACATTAAGGCATGCACATATATGTGAAAACTAAAGACACAAAATTTGGAAGTATTGACAATTTGAAGTGGAATGCATATGTGGTTTTGGATGTTGATTGAATGACTGAATGTTACCCAAGCCTTTGCCTTTGTAGACATTCCATGCTTACTCATGTAGCCAGAAAGCATCACATTTCCTAAAAGCAAATCCAGTAAAACCTTGTGCATAATTTTTCTCACTGTTTTAAGGAGTTGAGATGCTTTAACCCTTAGAACAATTGGTGCCTGCCCCAAACCTAAGGGTCATTAGCTTCAAGATGGCAGTATTTCTGTTCCTTATGTCCCCCTGCCACGCCTTTATTCTCTCTTGCTGCTGTTAGTGCCACAGTTTTTGCTCTGGCTTAATTTGTTGCCTGTGGAGTACTTGAGAGCCAGGCCCTTTGTTTCCTCTGGGGTGGTTTCTTTGCTGTTAAACATGCGTTGTTTCCTGTTCTTTCATTTTTCAACAGAGGGTTCTGGTTAATGGCTGCCTTGTGGGTTCTGGGAAATCTACAACTTTTGTGGCTCTATTATGAATCCTTCTCTGGGTTTTTTAATATGTGCTTCACCTTGCTTTATCATGTGGGGGAGTGGATGCAAAGAATTTGAATTGGGCTTCCATAGGTTTGGGAACCACTGTACCCATCCACTTTTATAGTCCAGCAAACTGAACAGTCAAATATTAAGCATCTTATCTCTTGTCAGAAAGCCAGTAGGGAAGAGAGCTGGGTGGGGAACCCCAAACCACCTCATCTCCAAAGCGGTGGTCATTCCACTACGCTGGGTGTCTGCCTCTGCACATTGCTGGGAGCCAAAGTCCCCCTTTATCTCTTCATGGAATTCAAAGTTGTCTTTATACCTTGTGTGTTTACAACTGAGACATGCTGTATAGGGCAATTCATGAATTAACTCACATTTTAAAAGGGCACTTACTACGTAGAGTTTACAGGGCATTGGGGCCACAAAGATGAATATGGCAAGTCCTTGGAAGCAAGGGGCTCACAAGCCCTTTGGGATCAAGGTCCTTCATGGTGCCTATTTTTAAGATTTCCACAAATCTTCACAAGGGAGGGGTTGCCATGGATGACAAAAGTAGTTGCCCAGCTTCTCCCTGTATTAAAATCCTCTACCGCTGCTAGTCAACCACTCAGCACACGGCATAGCCTGGGCCACCTGCTTTCCCCGCCCACGCATACATGGAAGAAAGGCGCAGGTGATTAACTTTTGATGTGAGGGAGTTCGGAGCAACTGATGCTGCTACCAAAAGAAGGGGTCCATCTACTTGCCACTCTAAAGCCGATAAAGAAGCAAGGTTGGTGGAAAGGAAAGTATGCTTTATTTTGGAGGCTGGCAACCTGGGGGGAGGGCGGACGCCTGTCCAAAGGCCAACTCCCCAGAGCTGACAGAGGGCAAGAGCTTTTATAGGCAGAGGGAGGGGGCTACATGCAGAAACAGCAGTCAGCGCTGTCATCTTGAATTTGGTTATGCGGTGGTCTGATCAGCATCATCTTGATTGTTTTAAGTACAGTTAATCTTTAGTTCCAGGGTTGGTTTGTTCCCATTTCTTTGAGGCCAGCCCTCGGAATTGTGGCATCTTATGTCGTGACTACAGCCTTGTCATCATGTAGTTCACTTCTTCCACCTGGCGGGGGTTTCAGTATAAGACAGCTCGCAGGATGTGGCTCAGAGTATTATCTATAGCCCTTGAAAAAGGATCTAGAGGTCCTTGATTTGCGTAATGACTAAACTATTATTATTTTGTTGGACTGTCTTCCTGTTTATGCATTTTCTCACTTCTCTGATTAAACATTCTTTGGCTAAGGTTTTTTCACAGACAGAAGGCAGGCTGAGGACATGGGGGTGGGGGGGGCAAGGACCATGTAGGGTCCTACTCCGTTTCAATATCTCCACCAGTATTTATAGTTTCAGCCTTTTTACTTCTTAATCATGGAATGAAAATGTGAAATGCCCCCAACTACAGATGTAAAACTGTCAGGAGCATCCAGAATTGAAATGTAGCTTCTCTCAGGTAAACCTTAGGCAAAGGTGTGCTGGTTCACTGTCAACAACCAATCAGAACAGGTTGGGGAGAGGGTTGCCAGCTGTGAAGTTCCCACTTTGACCAGGACTTGGTCTGCTCTTCTCAAACCCCTGCTCTATCTAGAGCGGCATGGGCAACTCGACACTTGTGGCTATTGAACACTTAAAATACAGCTAGTCCAAAAGGAGATGTGCTGTAAGTGTAAAATACAACTGAATTTCAAAGACTTAGCTTAAAATACTCTGATTACATGTTGAGATAATATTTGGGATCTACTGGGTTAGTAAATTAAGTTCACCTGCTCTTTTTCACTTTAATATGGCTACTAGACCATTTGAAATCACCTGTGTTGCATGCACTGCATTTCTATGGGACAGTGCCCATCTAGGGGCAGAGACCATGCCTCCCCCACTGAGCATTTAGACCCGCAGACAAGTTCCCCTGCACAGGTGCTCAGGCATTACTTATGCTGCTCTGGTTGACTGTTTTTACATTTGGGTGCTCAGTAAATATTATTGGGAGGAATGAAACGAGGTGAAAAAATGAGGCCTTTTTTTTCCCCTCTTCAGTGAAGTTTGCAACAATCGACATTACCATGGGCCACTTTCACTGGAAGTTGTCAATATTGGGAGGATTGGAAACCAACTGAGAACCACAGAGGGAAATGTGATATTTTTAGAATTTTTTGAAAAGGAAAGATGTAAAAACAGAATTGTTATTAGTCTATCAGGTTGCCATTTATAAGAATAATGGGGGAGGGGCTTGGAAAAAAGGAAACAGGTCAATCTTCCTGGAGGGCAACTTGATAATACACGTCAAAAGCCTTAAATTGTATATATAGCCTATAGCCTAGAACTTTACCATCTTGCAGTTTACTCCAAGGGAGTAACTGGGCAAAAGCACAAATATCTAATGATTAAAATTAAAATAGTGGACTGGTTAAGCACACTAGAACATTAAAAGTGGCTAAAAGCCACAGAAAGAAGCAGAAACTAACACACCATTGTAAAGCAATTATACTCCAATAAAGATGTTTAAAAAAATTTTTTTAATAACAGATTTTTTTAATGAAAAAATATCTCCACTTGCAGATAACATGAATGTTTATCTAGACAATAGTAAGGAATCTACCAAAAACTGCTAGAATTGTGGCAAAGTGTGTTTCCAAAAATAGTCACTGCAGAAGTTCTGGTACCATGTCTTACAGAATCTTGTTACTCCCCCCTCAGAATCTTTTCCCCTTTCCTCGAAATTGGACAATTTTGTGACTGACTTGAAAAATAAAATGCAGTGGAAGTGAAGAAAAGCCACAGAAAGATGTTCAAAAAGGGACATAAAAAAGCTGGTTATGATACACTATGCATGGAATGAGCTAACAATAAAATTTAATATGAGTAGAATGATGCTGGAAGAAGGAACACCATAATGTTAACAGTGACTATCTCTGGGAGGTGGGGTAGGTGTGCTTTGCTTATCCATTTCTTTTTTGGTAATGAGCACACGTTATGCAATGACACTTTTTTTTGATGAAGTATGAAAACTATATGCAATAATAGCTTTTTTTTTTTTTTGAGTGCTTACTACGCACAAGGCATTGTGCCAGGCATTGAGCTATTTTCGCTTTGTGGTGTTTGATTTTTTTTAAAAATCAAGGCACCTACTAGACTTAAACGAGGATACTGGCCAAAAGGCCCGCTTACTACCGCCCAACTGCAAGAACAGGACAGACAGGTAAACAAAGGGCAATTGCCATGACAAATAGAAACGATGCCAAAGTCAACATTTTCGTAAGGGTCGAAGCAACAAATCCTGCGGAGTCGAAGGGAGATGACACAGTGCTCCCTGCTGCACCGCTCGGAGGCTGGAAGACCAGAGCAGAAGTAAGTACCTTTGTTTATTTGCCAGCCTTGGCCAACGCGTTGTTTAAAAACGCGAGAGGCGCTGCGGACCGTGTTCCCAGAAGCGCAATGCACCGCCCTTGGGAGAGCGAGCTCAGCTGGCACCGCACTCCGCGCCTCTCCTCCGTGAGGAACACAGGTGTCCCACGTGGTTCCCACCCGGGCGCCCCTCCCCGGGCCTGCAGCGCCCCCTGGCCCGAGCGTGTCCCGCCGCGCGCTCCTCGCCGCGCTCGCCGCCTCTGTTCCGTGAGGAACACAGGTGTCTCACATGGCTCCCACCCGGGCGCCCCTCCCCGGGCCTGCAGCGCCCCCTGGCTCGAGCGTGACTCGCCGCGCGCTGCTCGCCGCGGAGAGCCCAGCCCGAGTGGTCTCCACGCCGCAGGAGCCTGCGCTCCGGGGCGTGGTTAGCTGCGTCGGAGAGGCGGTGCTTCCTTCCTCGCGCTCGCGGGAGAGGAGAAGCCCGGCCCCAGGGCGAATAAGCCCGGCGTGCCGAATAAGCCCGGCGTGCCGAATAAGCCCGGCGTGCCGAGACCACTGGCCCCGCGCGAACGCGGCGTCGGGGCGGCGGGTTTTGTTCGGCAATGTCTGCGCTCCACCTGAGTGCGGCCGTGGGGCCCGGTCGTCTCTCCGGGAATTCGGCGTCCCGGGCAAAGCGCACCTGGCGCGCGCCTCCTCCGGGCTCCCCGGGCGAGCCGGCGGGGTTCTTGGGAGGCAGCGCGCGGCGGGCCCGGGAACGGCCCCTCTTATGGGTCCCCGGCAGCGGAGCACCGAGCGGAGGGGCGCGGACCGCAGGTAAGGGGATGGGGGCTCGGTGAATGTGGGTGGAGGAGGGCACCTTATAATACACCCGACAGGCTTGGCGCGGTCGTGGAGCCCCCTGACCTGGCTCGCCTTTCGAATAAAGGCTTTGGGGACAAGCCCAACCCTCCCCCGCGCTCCATTTTACAGAACAGATGCAGGTGCCCGCTTGGTTTTCCCAAGCAGCCCAGTGGCCCCAGCGAGGTCTCTGCAAGCAGAGCCTGAGAGGGGCCCGCTGCCCTGAGAGACTCGCCCTTGGCCTGTGGGAAGTCCAAGGGATTTATCCTCCATGGTGATTTCACCTGCTGGAACCCCCTCCCCGGCCCAACCCCACTCTGGCCAGCTGGACCAGCCTTGCTTCCTGCACTTCTCCAATTCAGGGCCGGCTCTTGGCCACCTTCTGGGATGGGAAAGGGGAGGGTCTCAGAATTGCACCTTAGAAACTCGACGGGGGGCATGGATTTAAAAACAGGATGGACACCCAGGCGGAAGAGAAGGGAGGAGGGCACCTTGCTGCCCTTTCATTGTGGAATCAGTGGCTTTCCCGCTGAGGGACCTTTCCATGGTGACGCTATGCAGTGTGTTTGGTGTCTTGGTACTGAATAATTAGAACCTGTACAGTTTTCAAATTATGCGGTCCATTAATTTAAAAACAAAACCCCAAGAACCTCTGAGTGTTTTATAAATTGAGATCTAAAAATTGAAGGTCTGTTCTGCTTCCAGTGTGACATTATATTAAGAAATGTGCAGTTATTGAGAGAAGAGTCAGAAAAGAGAAGGAAACAGAAAACCAAGAGAGGTTTGGCTGTACTTGGCAAAGGCCGTGGAAGTTCATTTGTAAATGCTGCTGGCTTTCGGTAGCCTGCAGCCCTTCTCTTCCTGTGGCTGATGGGGCACAAAGCTCGACTAGATAGTCCCTTGCATTGGGACATGTAGCCCTTCCTCTGCTTTGTAGAAATCCAGCTCAGAGCCACCTCTTGATGTATAAGAATTTCCCAGCCAGGGTCCCCAGGCAAATCCCGGAGGGTCATGGAGATTCCTTCGCTCATCATACCTGTGTCTTTGAAAACCATCAATGGCGTTTTTCTTTATTTTTTTTTAAACAATTTTATTTTTAAATTTTATTATTTATTTATTGGCCGCTTTAGGTCTTTGTTGCGGTGCGCAGGCTTCTCACTGCGGTGGCTTCTCTTGTTGCAGAGCGTGGGCTCTAGGCGCATGGGCTTCAGTAGTTGTGGTTCACGGGCTCTAGGTGCACAGGTTTCAGTAGTTGTGGCGCACGGGCTTAGTTGCTCCAAGGCATGTGGGATCTTCCCAGACCAGGGCTCGAACCCGTGTCCCCTGCAACCCCTGTGCCACCAGGGAAGTCTGACATTTTTTTCTTTAAATCTGGTTTTTGGTCTATCCTCCAGAGCTTATTGTAGCTCTTTCCCCGCCCCCTCGCTAGGCTCGAGTTCTTGGAATGAATTATAGTCAGGTGCCCGTGTTTTTACAGATAAGGAGATGGAGACCCAGAAAGGGTGGAAGACTGCCCGAGGGAGAATGGGAGAGCCTCCCAGGAACCCTGACTCTTGGGTTTTTAATGAGCTTCTTGAGCATCACAGTCACTAATTGGCAAGTGATGACATTGAGGATAAACTACTGGTGAAAATGTAAAAGCCTTTTGTTAAGAATGTGCCCACCAGGTGCGCATCTTATAGAGCATATTCACTGCATTCCCACCACCTGGGAGGGTGCTGGGCACAGGGCAGATGCGTACTAGTTCTTATTGAATAATTTAAATTTCGTATAATTATATCAATGGAAGGGTCAGCACCACTATAAGGTGTTTTGGAAGACTGGTCTTCACACTTTGGTACTTCACAGATCAGTTAAAAAAAAAAAGAAAGCTTTTAATTGAAAGGACTGTAACAGAATTGCTCATTTTTAATTTTATCCCACAAGGATATTAAAAAAAAAAAGACACATCCCTCCCATCATCTACAAAGCTATCGGAGGTCTCTTGGGAACCCTGCACAAGGGAGGGTCTCTCCCGTGCAACACCCCTGCTTCAGCCTCTCCCCAAGCCAGCAACCTGGGACAGCTGAGTACACTTGAAGGCCCTTCTCTTAGTTCATCCTTTTATCTTCCAAACAGCTCCAGCCTGCTTACTCTTCCACCCAGAAAACTACCTGCTGGGTTTCCCTGAATGTGATTATGACCCTCCATCCCTCACTTCCTTTCCTGATCCTGGGTCCCTTCTTTTAACTGGATTTCCCTGATCTCCATTAGTCATCTTTGCCCTTGCCAGAGGACTTTTGCACTGTAGTCTCATGTGATGCTGGCAACAACCTTTCCAGGTAAATAGGACGGGTAATGTCACCCCCATTTTTGAAAGAAGAAAACTGAGTGACTAAAGTGAAGGAATTTACCTAAGAGGTCAGCGCTCAGGTCTCCTGATGTCAGACTGGTGCTCTTTGCATGCCAACTGTGTACGGCACGCTTCTTGGCATGTCCGGGCTGCCTGCATCAGAAGACCTGGGCCTGACACCAAACTTGTGATTTACCAGCTCTTTGATCTTGGACCCCAACTTCTCCAAGACCATTTCCACGAGTATAAAAGTGGAAATGATCATGTCTACCCTATAGGGTATGAGTAGTTAAATGAAGTTAATATACTAAATGCAGTGATAATCTTTTAACATCATACGTTTAGAAAGTCTTTTACCCTTGGGGGACTTTCACACACTGTTCCACTGGATCTTTACAACACTGTCAGTTTATGAAACAGATGAATGAACTGAGGTGGATAGGGGTGGGGGTGTGTGAGGAGTTGTTTGCAGAGTCACCCGTCTGGTTAGAAGCAGAACTAGTCTGGAATTTCATCCCTGGACTTCCAGTCCTGTGTGTGTCTTTCCAGAGTCCCATGGCAGTGAATTTGGGTCCTGTACAGTTTCAATAAAGGATTTTCAAATACTACCAAAACAAATATCAGAATCTCTTTTGGCTAAAAATGTCCCTTAGCAGGTACAGTGAATGTGGGAAACCTGTGATTTATGCCCAATCTGCCTATTCTCCCCAATTATCCAGAGATCCAGAGGGCACATTGTTTGACCCTTGGGGATGATTTCTGGTTGCCAGACTGTTAGGTTCTGAGAATTGTGATTTTGTTAGAGGGAGCATGGCGTGTCCAGAGCAACTTTTAAAATGCTCTTCTTGCCTTACCAGACTAGAAATGTGTCATCCACTTCCCTTGACTTTCTGGGTCTGAGCCAAATATTTTGCCAAATGAACAAGGAAGATGTTTGTTACAGGGGAAGACCACGGGCTTCCAGGCTGGAGACTTATGCCTCCGATTTTAAAGCCTTTCTGTTCAGGTGTGGACTGTTTTTGTAAAGGGTTCAGATTTCCATCCTACTGATGGAGAGGAGGCTGCCAAGGGCTAATCTAATATTCGGGGTTGGAATTGCATTTTGTAAGGAGGTGGAGTGCTCTCCTTTTTCACCCTGCCCTCATTTCATTTCCAATCATAGAGGAGAAGGTGGGCATTGTCCTGCAAAACTGCCTTTAGCTATTGCTCAGCCTGGCCCTTCTTTTTCAAAAGTAGCCTTGTTTGGCCTTCCTTTCTTCCTGTCTCGTGGGACACATATTCCTGGGGCAGCACAAAGTGTGATGTTTTGCAGCGTCCAGCAGCAACCCTCACTCACCCGCTGTCCCGAGTGCTGCATGGAATCAGGATTGGAAAATAAGAATCAGATAAGAAGACAGGGTGGGGGGGGTGTCTAAGTCCAAGCGTGAGAACCCCAGAAGCTAGGAATAATGTGTGGGATTAGCATGAGTGATGGAACAGAAAGGAGCAAACGTGATGAGTCAGGCGATTCGTAATGGAAGAGGCTTGACAACGTGTACCTGGGAACGAAGGATTTGTTTCTGCCCCTGGGTTGCAGACCACTCCCAACTGCTTTGTATAAGAATGCATTGAGTTCTGGAAATCTTCTCAAGTTTTGTGCTCGAGTGTGGGAGTTGCTGGCAGGTATTAGCTCATGGAAGACTGCCAATGGGTGGGATTCAGGGTGGCAGATTTTTAATTATGCTTCTGTTCCTCTATCCTGGTCCCCCAGAACCAGGAAGGTGACAGAAGGAACAGATCACCGGGAGGCCAGAAAGGAGTCCGATGCACTTACTAGCTGTCTAACCTGGGGCGAAACACTTCACTTCTCCATGTCTCAGTTTTCTCATCTGTAAAATGGGAGTAACACGCTGTCATGAGCTGGCTGGGAGGGTTAGGAGAGAGAAGATACAGAAGTATGGAGCCTGGTACTGGGCACTTTAGTGAGTTAAGCGCTCACTAGGTGGGAGCAGCTGTTGGTTTTTACTGTGGAATTCATCCTTTAAAAATTTTTCAGATGTAGGGTTGCATTTAGAATGTTGAATTAGTATTGCAAGAAAGTTTTGCTATGTGAGTTAGGGGGAATGAACTGAATTTTTTAGTTGATTGGGTGGGAATAGATAGTAAAGAGTGCTATTAACCCTGCACCAGCATTGAAATAACAGTTTCATTTATTTTGGTATAAAAAAGAATACAAAGATTCATCAGGAAGTATCCTTCCAGCCGACCTGCCGTGCTGAGTTCCGGTAAGCACGTGTCTCGCCTACTATGTGGCAGGCACGTGAAGCTTGCTGGGGCTCCAGCAGAGACTGAGACACAATCCCTAGTCCCTGAGCCATTTGCCATCTGGCAGGCAGGACAGATATACCAGCAGGCAGGCTCAGTGTGGGCTGTGTGGCAGTGGGGATTGCAGTGGGTGTGGGAGGACAGGGGAGGGAGGTGCTGCTGAGGTCCCAGAGTCAGCACCATCTCAGCCAAGCACTTACGAGGAGGCGTTTGACTTCTTATATTGATTTCCAGATTGCCAACACAAATTCTGTTTTAATGAGCAGAACCTTAGGAGGCTCTGGCAAAACATTCATCTGGGCAAGCAGAGGCGCATGACAGAGCACGATGGATCTGCTTAGGTTTGTCACCTAGTAGAGGGAGGGGCCCGTGTTCACTGAACGCCTTGCTCTGCATCGGGAACCTTCTGCACTCTCTTTTACCTTGTCCCCACGGCAGCCTGCGGAGGCTGCTAGAATCCTAGTTTTGTTAAAAAAAAAAAAAAAAAATTAACAGGCCTGAGCCTCAGAGTCCCGCGCGTGCCCAAGGTCAGAAGCTGTGATCCCAGAAAATCATCCTGAACCTCGGGACTAGACGGCGTGGAGAAGCCCTTTCCCTTTGCTCTGCACTGGCCCTTGTCTCCAGGCCTCGCCCCTTCCTGGCTTCCAGGCGCCAGGTGGGGACTTGTCCTGTGGCTGTTGTCTGAAGTAAGAGGAAAGAAAACAGGTCCTTGGGGAAGAGGAAAGTCTGTCTTGCTGGCATGAGCGGAGCAGGAGGCATGGCAGCCCCTCCACCAGCCGGTATCCTCTCGGTCTACCTTTCTCCCTTCGATTGTGTCTGGGAAGCTCCTGCCTTCCTCCCGCTTGCAGTATTGCGTGTCCAGTTTTCACTTAGATTAGGTGAGGATGTGAAGCCTCTGAGTTATTTGAAGCACAGAGACCCTCAGCTGGTTAGGATGTTCGATTTGGTTTGCTTCAGAAATGTTTTGAAATCCAGCAAGCTGAATAGACAGGGGAGTAAGGTCCGACCATCGTAGCTCCACGATGGAGGGGAGATCAAAAGGGGATTTTTTTTCTTAAACCAGAAGACACCTTGGTAGCATCTGGTCCAACCTCCTCATTTTGCAGGTGAGGAACTGTAGGCCCCTCTCAGGGTCGCACAGCATCAGGTGAGAAGTAGGGCCCCTGGATCCAGGATGCAGACTCTACCACCATGGGGTGGGCATGGCTCCTGCCTGTCCAGGGGTGACTTACGGTGTGCCAGCTCAGTGTGGATGGAGTTCAGGGCTGTGGCTCTAGGACTCTGAGCTGACTTCGGCTCCAGGAGTAGCATGGTTAGAGGAAAGCCTGTTGGATTAGGAGCCAGAGACTTGAGCTGTGTGATCACCCAGGACCCCTTCCCTTCTAAGCATCAGTGACGCCTTCCAATCATCTCTGGAGTGTGTACATTCATTCACTGAGTCTCCTCTTTACTTTTGACACCAGAGCGTGCCACCTGCGGGTAGGAGTGCAGGCCCAGGGGGTAAGCACGGGCCAGGAAAGCGCACCCACCACCACTGGTTATTCATATTTCCTGCAATTCCAGTAAGGTCTGGCAGTAGCACCTTCATGAACACGAGTTGGGTCATTTTTAACTCTTCTGCAGTTCACAAGAATATGCATTTCCTGGGTGACTTTGATTTTCAAGGCTCTCAGACTGGTCGGCAGATCCTCTGAATTCAGAGTGGAGTTCTGTTGTGTTCCTGCAGCTGGCAGGTGTGTTTTCAGTGCCCAGGCAGAGGTGGATGGGGTGCAGCAGACGAGTGAGACAAAAGCCACACGGCTGAGTCACCGAAGATGACCAGGAGACTCCTGCCAGGTGTTTTGGAGAACTGGCGTCCCCAGTGGAGGTGGGGGATCCAAAGGGCCAGGATCCATAATTGAAGATTTGGGGCTTCTGCCTTGCTCTCCACGTTCTTAGATGCAGGAGAGTGGCCATTACTGAGGATGTTAAAGGGATTTTTGGAGAGTGTCAGGTTGAAGTGAGTTTCCTTGCTGCATGTTGCATGCTTCTGTGCCCCCGCAGAGACTGACCGCTTCTGTCTCTGCCCTCGTCTCTATAGCCTGGGATTCTCCTGGAATCCTGCAGTGTTTCCCTTTCCACATCTCTGCTTAGGATTTTCTCTTTGGAATTAGCTCCTGACTGAGCATCTGTGTTATTTGTTTAGTGGAAAGAAACATGTGCATTGCCTGGCTCTTCCTAGTATGGTGGATTTACAGTGTTGTGTTAGTTTCAGGTGTACAGCAAAGTGAATTAGTTATACATATATCCACTTTTTTTTAGATTCTTTTCCCATATAGGCCATTACATAGTATTGAGTAGAGTTCCTTGTGCTATACACCAGGTTCTTATTAGTTATCTATTTTATATATAGTAGTGTGTACATGTCAGTCCCAATCTCCCAATTGATCCCTCCCTCCCCCCTTCTCCCCTGGTGACCATAAGTTTGTTTTCTATATTTGTGGCTCTACTTCTGTTTTGAAAATAAGTTCATTTGTACCCTTTTTTTTAGATTGCACGTATAAGTGATATCACATATTTGTCTTTCTGTGTGTGACTTCACTCAGTATGACAGTCTCTAGATCCATCCATGTTGCTGCAAATGGCATTACTTTGTTCTTTTTTTATGGCTGAGTAATATTCCATTGTATATATGTACCACATCTTCTTTATCCATTCCTCTGTTGATGGACATTTAGGTTGCTTCCATGTCCTGGCTATTGTAAATAGTGCCGCAGTGAATGTTGGGGTGCATGTATACTTTTGAACCATGGTTTTCTCTGGGTATATTCCCAGGAGTGGGATTGGTGGGTCATATGGTAGTTCTATTTTTAGTTTTTTAAGGAACCTCCATACTGTTCTCCATAGTGGCTGTATCAATTTACATTCCCACCAACAGTCAAGAGGGTTCCCTTTTCTCCACATCCTCTCCAGCATTTATTGTTTGTAGATTTTTTGATGATGGCCATTCTGACCCATGTGAGGTGATACCTCATTGTAGTTTTGATTTGAATTTCTCTAATAATTAGTGATGTTGAGCATCTTTTCTTGTGCTTTTTGGCCATTTATATGTCTTCTTTGGAGAAATGTCTATTTAGATCTTCTGCCCATTTTTTGATTGGGTTATTTTTTTTTTGATATTGAGCTACATGGGCTGTTTGTATATTTTGGAGATTAATCCCTTGTCAGTTGCTTCGTTGGCAAATATTTTCTCCCATCCTGAGGGTTGTCTGTTTGTTTTGTGTATGGTTTCCTTTGCTGTGCAAAAGCTTTTAAGTTTAATTAGATCCCATTTGTTTATTTCTGTTTTTATTTTCATTACTTTAGGAGGTGGGTCAAAAAAGATCTTGCTGTGATGTATGTTTAATGCAGAAAAACTGTAGGGTGAGATCTTGAATGTATTGCATCCCAAAGGACAAAAGATAGAATTTCTAGAACCTATTGTTGAGATATTTTTAGATTTTTTTCCCTGCTGAATTATGCTGGGCGGAAAAAGTCTAAATTTCATCTATATGTTCCCTTTCAGTTCTTACGCTACATGTATACTTAGCAAAATGTAAGTCTGTCTGAATTGTGCATCATATCTTTGTGATTGAAATGATAATATTGCATTTCCAGGCCTCACAGCTAAAATTAGAAGTAAACCTCAGATATGTGCCCATATGGAATCAAAGTTACGGTCTATGGTTTCCCAAGAAAAGCTCTCACTTCCCATCCTTAATATCTCCTTCAAAAATCGATAAGTAATCAGGCTCCATGGAACTGAATTTTACCCATACTATAAGCATTAGGCAACAAAAAAACTTTACAGAAATACTTTTGTTGCTTCCTCCGCCATGTTACTGTTTTTAAGTAATTTAGAAAGTGCGGGCTGGGAGACCTTGCTCGGTTTCAGAAAATGAAGACTTTGAAATCAAATCTTCAATCTATCAGAATCTAACTCCTTGTGAAGAAGTGGAGCTGCTAAGAGGGAGGGGCTTTCCCCAGGGTCCCATGGCTGGTCGGGGCCGAGGCTGAGCAGGGCCCGGGGTCTCTTAACTCTGGACACAGGGCACCTTGCCAGAGTCTGTGAAGGAGCTGTGGGCTTTGGAGCTAGGTGTCTGGGGAAGATGTTAGACTGTCCTTTAAAATCAGAGTCACTGGAGTAGTCTTCCCTGGCTTTTGGGGATTTGAGTCTTCTCCAGGCTACTGTAGTTGTCATGGCAAGGAGCAGCCTCTAGGGTCATATCTGTGCCCTGGGAGAGGCCGAGCCGTTGTGGTCTTGTTTGGAGGTGTGACTTGAGGAGCTCACAGAGCTGATTGCTGATGCTTTATTTTCTTGTCCTGGCCCTATAGTTATATCAACATGCCCTCTTTCCTGTTGCTGGAAGCCATCTGCATTTTCCTGTTTGCTGAAGGTAAGTGTTCTTGGTTGTGGGGCGAGGGTTAAGGTGTTGAGGGGTTTGATTTGCCTCACATCCTGTTGATTTTAACTTCTAAAGTTCTCTAGTGCATTTGTGTTTCTCCACCCCACGGCCACCTGCCTACTCTAAGCCACATCATCTGGTGTTTGGACCTCTGCAGTAGCCTCCTGACTGGTCTCCTTGGGTTCACCTGGTTCCCAGCCATCCTGTTTTTCACACATCAGCCATTTCAAAATGCAAATCTAATCATGTCTGGGCCCCTCTCCACTCCCATCTCCTACCTGAAACTTTTAAGTGATGTCCTGTTGCTCTTAAGAGGCCCTGCCTGGGACTTCCTGGCGGTCCAGTGGTTAAGACTTCAACTTGCAATGCAGGGGGTGCGGGTTCGATCCCTGATCGGGGAGCTAAGATCCCACATGCCCTGGGGACAAAAAAACAAAAAATTAAAAAAAAAAAAAAAAAAGGAATCAATATTGTAACAAATTCAATAAAGACTTCAAAAAATGGTCCACATCAAAAAAAGAAATTAAAAAAAAAAAAGAGGCCCTGCCTGATCTGATCCCGTGCCACCTGGTGTCCCCTCTGGAGCCCCCTCTGTCCACCCTTTGTGTTGCAGCCCACACTCCTTCCAGGCCTGCCCGGCACCCTTGCTCCCTCCCACCTTAGGGGTTCTCAGTTATGGTGGCCTCTCTGCCTGGATCATCGCCTCACCCCAACACTGCTCTTCTGGTCAACTCCTATGCATCTTCCAGCACCCAACACAGTTCCTCCTGGACCCCCAGATCAGGTCAGATCCCCCTATTAAAACCTCCTGTAGTGTTGAGTTCCTCTGCTGTGTAGCACTTAACACAGATATGAGTTTATTTCTGTGTGAATTTTTAAAAAATGATGTCCATCTTCTCCACTGGACATAAGCTCCATGAGAAAGAGACTCTGCCTATTCTTCCTACACCACTTACTGTGTGATCTTGGCTCCCAGCACTGAGCTTGGCACATAGTAGGTGCTCAAGAAGCAGATTAATGAATGAATAATGGAGCAAATCCGTTTTCTGTTTACTTCCCACTTTGGCCCTCCCAAGTTCTAGCCCCTTTGAAATATGAGATGGTAGAAAGGAATAGTGTGTTTTGTGGATTGTCGCCCAACGAGTAAGAACCAGTGGGCTGGGTGGCTGGCTGAGGCTAGCCCAGGGTCCTCTTGCGGTCTCTGAGGCTCTCTTCCAGTTCTTCCCTGCTCTGTGTTTCTGTGAGTAGGGGTACACTCTCTGCTCGTTGGCTGCTGTCACCACCTGCCTGTTCTCCGGAGCCTCAGGGAGATAAGAGAGGCTGGAAGAAGGGTGTGCTTGCCCAGCCTGCCTATCCCCTCTCTTGAAGCCATGTAGGTGCTGAATGTAACACAGTAGCTTCATGGCCAAGGAACTGGGGAGAGATGAGATGTGTTTGGGGACAGGGCCCGAATGCGGTCCCTGGGGGCCCAGGCACAGTAAAGGTTCTGTTCTAGCTCATCGTGGAACTTTACCCTCTGTAGCCTGTCCAGTTTACAGGGCACTTGATCTGACCACCCCTAGGTTGTACAGATGAGGCAGGGGAGGCCCAGAGAGGTTCTGTGATTTGCCTGGGGCTGCACAGCTATCAGTAGCAGGGCTGAGATGAAAACCCGCCACCCACTCCATCCCCTCCCCATCCAGCTTCTTAGCACCACCCATTGCCCCCGCCCTCCCCAGGTAGGTGGTCCTCAGAGGTGTGGGCTGACTTGGTTGGGAGAGGAAGCAACAGTCACACGTTCATCAGCTCCCTGTTCCAAGGGGAACTTCTGCAGAGTCCTGAGGTAGTTTCACAGGGGCGCAGTGGGGACATCACCCCGGTACCCGCTCCCCTGAAGGACGCCTCACCTGAAGCCTGGCACCCGCCAGGACAGCTGGGCACATGGTGCGGAGTTACCTTAGCTGAGTCACATCTGTAGTGAGCGGCCTCTGGTCACGGGGCGCCTCCTCCCTCCCATCCGGGGGGATGGCTGGTCTGTCTCCAGCTGGAGAATTTGCTGGTAAGATGGATTCCTTAGCTCCTGGACCCTTTGCCAGTAATTCATGGGCTCATTCAGGAAAGCTTAGTGCCTACTGGCTTTGACTACAGGGTCAAAGGATGTGAGCATTTTTATAGTTCTTAATTCATTTGGCCAAACTGTGTGCAGAGAGCTGGGCTGGGCTCTGTGGAGGACAGGTGGAGGTGTTCCTGCCCTCGGAGAACTTCCGGGGGTGCAGGGCTCATGGGAGCTGCACCGCATCACGGGATGGGCTGCAGCAGGAGCCCCCCCCAAGTTGACAAGATCTTGATGATGTCGAGTGCACTGACGCAGAAAGCCTCCATTTTCTGGAGGACCAATTTGCTGAATTACTGAGTGATTTTTGTGATCTTTTGTTTTTGGAGTTTGGGGGTAAGTGTTGCCTCTGCTTCTGTCCCAGCACCTGCCGTGTGTTTTTTGGAAGTGGAGGATTTTTTTTTCTTTAATTCAGTCTACCATCTGTATTGTAGTTTATGTCTTGTTTCTCCCTCTGGTGGCAAAATGGCAGTGGCGGACTTTCTTGGACTTCATGACATCTACTTACTTGTCTGACAGCTTTTGACTGTGGAGCTAATGGCTGGTTCAGCATTTTGGCCTGACAGCTTTTGACTGTGCAGCTAATGGCTGGTTCAGCATTTTGGCCTAGAACCATCTTCTACTCGAGTAGAGATTAAGGGGAGGGCATATCAGGTGAGCAGGAACTCAGATACGGTCGGGGGAGAAGTAGACACTGGTTTAGTTTGTTTTTCAGGGACTAGTGAATGTAGAGGAGCCACAGAAGGTGGAGCTGGGACCAGCCAAGGGGGTAGTTGCTTAATGCAGTGGTCCCCAACCTTTTTGGCTCCAGAGACTGGTTTTGTGGAAGACAGTTTTTCCACGGACCCACATGGAGGGGGATGGTTTCGGGGTGATTCAAGAGCATTACATTTATTATGCACTTTATTTCTATTATTATTACATTGTAATATATAATGAAATAATTACACAACTCACCATAATGCTGACAGGAGGCGGAGCTCAGGCGGTAACGTGAGCAATGGGGAGCGGCTCTAAATACAGATGAAGCTTCGCTCACTTGCCTGCCTGCTGCTCACCTCCCGCTGTGCAGTCCAGTTCCTAACTGGTCATGGACCAGTACTGGTCCATGGCCCAGGGGTTGGGGACCCCTGGCCTAATGAGCTCCAGGGGGTGCTGCCAACGAGAAGCATGCCCCCCAGAACCTGACATCAGTTTTTGGTGTCCTCCTCCTGGTCACCTTCCTGGCAGGGGCAAATCCCCCTGAGCCCAGCTTCCCTGTGTTGTGTGATTGCTACCCTACACCCACCCCCGCCTGGCTCCCTCTCCTTTACCTCTTTCCTCGGCAGTCCCTCCCACCCCATCTCACATTCCTTCATCTGCCCCATTCCTGGCCTGTCCGGCTCCTGGGCTTTGCTCACCCTCACTTTGTGCCCACTGTGCTTATCCAGCGGACATGGACATTTATAAGCATCTACATGTCTGCTTCTTCTGACAGTGACCATGCACAGTTGGCTTTTCAAATAATCCCTCCAAGTGGCACCTCACTGCTCACTGTCTTCAGAACTTTCTTTCTTTCTTTCTTTTTTTTTTTTTTTTTTTTGCGGTACGTGGGCCTCTCACTGCTGTGGCCTCTCCCGTTGCGGAGCACAGGCTCCAGACATGCAGGCTCAGGGGCCATGGCTCACGGGCCCAGCCGCTCTGCGGCATGTGGGATCTTCCCGGACCGGGGCACGAACCCGTGTCCCCTCCATTGGCAGGCGGACTCTCAACCACTGCGCCACCAGGGAAGCCCATCTTCACAACTTTCATCGGGGTTGGCTTGCTGTTCAGCACCTGGCTTGTTACCTGCCCTCAAAGTTTATTTTGAAAATTGTTGGCTGCTCATATGCCATTATTACAATTTTACTGGGTATCACATAGAAGAAAAAAATGTATCCACAAACTTTCTACCCCAAGACTTTTTAGCACTTGTTCATATTAATTGCATTGAATGAATGTATCAGTGTTTACTGAGAGTTCTATCTCTTTGGATATTTGTTATCGCCATCATTCCTCTGAAACAGGTAACATTGAAGGGAGTGTCTTGGTGCACATTTTCCCTTCTCTAAAGTTGTTTTTCCTTTGGATCAATTCCCAGGTGCGATACTATGGAGCCTAAGCACTTTGATGGCTCTTAATTCATTTGGCTAAATTGTTTTCCAAAAGGGTTGTACCAATTTACAGTGTCACCACTGGAAAAGCTTTTCCTGATTTAATCTTTCCCCAGTTACATTTAAATTTAAAACTTGATCATCTAAATTTCACATTTAAAAGGGCATCCCACTGTTTGCGTTAAAGTGTTTTGTCACCTGTTTGAAAATTTTCCTTGTGCTTTTCTATGAATTCTCTTTGTTCTATGAATTGTCTGTTCATATCCAAGGTTAATGTTTATGGCAAGATGCTACACCCCAGAGGGGCACTCAGTTATTATGCCTACCCAGGGACGAAACTCATCAGAATCACAGGCTCTCTATATCCCCCCATATATCTTTTAAATTTTTCTCTTCAGAATACCCAAATTTAAATGCAAAGATACCTGATAGAAGTGGGGCAATTGGTGGGGGCGGAGGGAATTATTTATGTTATCCATCTGGTAATTTTTAAGATACAATATCATTAAACTCTTTCACATTCCTGTTTTCTCTCTTGTGACCCGTTTGTTCTGGTCATATAACGTGGAGACTAAGACTCCTCCCCTCTCTGCCTTGTAATGACTGCTTCTGGTGTTTTCTCTCCTAGTGCCCCCATCCCTCCCTCTTCAGGAAGTCCATGTGAGCAAGCAGACCATTGGGAAGATTTCAGTCGCCAGCAAAAGTAAGCCCACGTTTTACTTAACCCTCCAAACACCTACTTCAGCCTCTGTGTGATGGACTCGAGAGAAGCCATGTTACTCCGGACAGTTTCTGCCCCACTCCTGTCTTCTTTCGTGCTGTGGCCAGAGTTATTTTCCCCAAACAGGGGCCTGACCAAGTTCCTCTCCTGGTTAAAAACCCTAGGAAGATCCCTGTTGCCGAATTTCTTGGCCCGTGCTTCAAGGTCTTCTGTTGTGTGACCACCATCTACGCAACCAGCCTCGTCTGCTGCCATATTCCTTCTCTTCCTCCCTGCTCGTCATCCCCTCCACATGCTCAAGCCACACCCGCCCACTCCTCGGGACCCTGCAGTCCCTTCCCTCCCTCTCTGGTGAAATCCCCCTTGCACGCTGCTACCAGGTGGCGCCTTCTCACTGGTGCTTCTCTGACTTCTTCTCTCTTGCATCTTCCTGGTGAGGTGATAGGGTGTGGACTCTGGAGCCACACCTGTGGACAGCCTCAGTTTGATTCCCGGCTCCACCACTTTCTGGTACTTTGGCCTTAGGAAATTCCTGAATTTCCCTGTGCCCTGCTCTCCTTATCTCTCCAATGGGAATGCAGATTGTAAATCTGTTTAGGGGTGGGGGTAGGGGGCTAGAGAGCTGATAGCTAAAGAGTACAGGGTTTCCTTTTGAGGAGATGGAAAATGTTCTAAAATTGATTGTGATGGTGATAAATACATCTGTGAATATACTAAAAACCATTGAAGTGTATACTTTAAATGGGTGACTGGTATGGTATGTGAATATTATCTCAATATAACTGTTGAAAAATAAAGAAATAGTATATCTCAAGGTGGTTATGAGAATTAAATAAATTAGTACATATAAAGTGTTTAAAGCAGCACCCGGCATATAGGAAAGATGCAGTCAGTGCTGGTTATCATTACGTAGACTCTTTGGTAATGCAGTCATATGAACCAGGGTGCCTGGCTGTGTCCCAGACAAGATTGTGACCCCTGAGGGCAGGAACCAAGGCTCTTGGGTGTCCCTCACTGGCCCAGTAGCCCCTCCTCTCATACGGCTCAGTTAGTGTTGTTGAATTAGACTCCTCCATTATTATACAGACTTTCATGAGTTGTGCTCATGGTAGGTGGGTGCTCCCTGCTGCAGAGGAGGGCTGCCTCTGGCCCAGAGTTTCTCCACTGTTATTTCCCCCATTGGGCTTAGAGGAGCTTGACCCACCACAAGGTTGTTTCCGCCTCCACTCTGCTTTGGGAGTAAGATCTTTTGGGGACCAGACTGTAGGGAAGCTGATTGTCACCCATTCTGTCCCCCTCTCCCCTAGTGATGTGGTGCTCGGCTGTGGCGGACGTCCTGTTTCTGATCGATGGCTCTCACAGCATTGGGAAAGGGAGCTTTGAAAGGTCCAAGCACTTTGCCGTCACAGTCTGTGATGCTCTGGACATCAACCCCAGGAGGGTGAGTGCAAGTCTCGTTGTCTTTGTATGAGGGCGTCTTTGGCTGCAAGTGACAGAAATTCTGTCTTAAGCAGAAGAGGGCATTTACTGGCTTGTGGAACCAGGAAGACTAAGGAGGTGAATCCTGGTTCTAGGCACAGTGGGATCCGGGGACTCAATCCCTCTCTTTTTCTCCTCCTCTTCATTTTGCTTCCCTCTGTTGGCTTCCTTCCCAGGCAGGTTTTCCTTACATAGCAAAGTTGCCCTACATTGTCCCTCAAGGTAGTCACCCCAGGAAAAAGAAAGTAGACTTCTTACGTGTAGAGCTGGCAGCAGTCCCAAGGAGGGCTCTGATTGGACGGGCATAGGTCACATGACAATCCCTTGACCAATCACAGAAGTCAAAGGGAAGAGCTTGTCTGGCCAAACCTGAGTCATGTGCTTATCCTCATTCTTGCAGTGGGGATGAACACTTGGATTTCCCACTAGAAAGACAGGTTGTGTTTGCAGAACAGTGGGAAAAAGAAAGCATGCTGGCAGACAAAAACTATAACTGCCTCTGAAGACTAGAGTCGTAATATGAAACACAGCTCCTACCCTCTCTGTTCACTTGAAAGGAACAGCTCCTGCCTAATCAATCCAGCCAGTATCTTCATTTCTTGTTCTTCCTTGTTTCAAATAGCAAGTCTTAAATGTCAGCAGTGCGCTAGCTGTGGCTCTTGTTGCTAAAGGGGCATTTTGGAACAACTCAACAGAAAAACAGGCAGTGAACACAGATAGTTCCCGGAAAATGAAACGTAGATGGCCCTTTGACATAGGAAGAGATGCCCAACCTCACTCAATGTAATAGCAAATCTCTGACCGATATACCATTTTTCACTTAACTAGATTAGCAAAACTCCAAAGTTTGGTGTCATGCTCCATTGGCAAGCCTGTAGGAAACCGGTGTTCTCATGCACTGCTGGTGGGAATGTGCAACGTCTCTATAGAGGAATCTGTAATAACAGTGTCTACCAAAATTACAAAGGCTGGGACCCTTTGACTCAGTATTTTATTCTACAGATACTCCCACAGGTGCAAAATAATGCACATATGAAGTTATTCATTGCAGTGTTGTTTGTAATTGTAAAAGATTTCAGGCAACCCAAAGGCCTGCTCACAGGGGACAGGTAAATCTATTATGGTGTCTTCATATAATGAAACACAGGGCAGCTTTAGAAAGTAAATGAGGAAAATCGCTGATGTGGAAAGACACCAAAACAAATTGAGTATAAAAATAAGGTGCAGGGCTTCCCTGGTGGTGCAGTGGTTGAGAGTCCACCTGCCGATGCAGGGGACACGGGTTCGTGCCCCGGTCCGGGATGATCCCACGTGCCGTGGAGCAGCTGGGCCCGTGAGCCATGCCCGCTGAGCCTGCAGGTCCGGAGCCTGTGCTCTGCAACGGGGGAGGCCACAACAGTGAGAGGCCCGGGTACCACAAAAAAAAAAAAGGTGCAAATGGTATGTATAATGTGTTACCTTTTATGAAAAATGGAGATGAAAAGAGTCTATGTTTGTATTCGTCTGTATGTGCATGAAGAAACTCTGGAGGGATTTGTAAGAGGCTAAGAGCAGCGGTTTCCCATTGAGGGAGAGGGTGGGAACTGAGCAGATGGAGCACAAGTCCAGAGGGAGGCCCATCGGTATAGACGTCTTTATACTTTATGGATTTTGAACCACGTGAACTGACTCAAAAATCGAGTAAATTTAAGGAGGGCATTTTGGTCTGGAAAGCTATAATTACTTGAATTAGGGGCTAGTCACATACAGGTCGGGGAAGAAAGTGGTTTTCCAAGATGGCATTCCTGGGTTAATCCTAGAAAAACTTCTAGGATTTAGGAGCAAAATAATGGCTTTTAACGAGGGCCAGATTTTCTCCAGAATGACATGTCATTTGTGGAGAGTGAGCACATTACCCTGGACCTCAGGCTGTCTTGCATGGTTATAGCTGACATCATTCCATCGAGGCATGAACAGCCTGGAAGTTCCAACTATGTAGTCAACCCATCACAGACCCTCAGAGGGTCAGGGCCAAGGGCAGCTCAATCTCTACCCTCCTACACACAGGGCCCTGATTTTGAAAGGAAGTGATTCTCTATGAAGTTTCACTAATTTTTTCATGGAGGAAGAGCCATAAAGATCAAACACTGTTGACCTTGGCATGGATATAATATGTCCTGAAACGGGTGGCCTGGAGACCCCAGCGGATGGCAGGTTGGAAGGGAAGAGTTGTGTGGATTATTAGAGAATGTTTTACAGCTGAAGAAACAGGCTCAGAGAGGCTAAGTGACTGCCTAGGGTCACACAGCAATCTTAGAAGAGAGCTAAGCTTGGAAGAACTGGTGCTCTTGACTCTCAGCCCAGGACTTCACATTCTGCTGTCACAACCACGTAGCACGTGGACAGCAGGCAACATGGTGGTGTGTGTATGTGTATCTGTGTATGCGGAAGTGGTGGGTGCTGATGGAATTCAGCATCCTCAAAGAGAGGGTGAGAAAACTATGACAGAAAAACTTGATGGACGGTGCTGTTGGGAGCAACTATCTCAACACACAGGTCCCCAGATTTCAGGGAATTTAATCTCAATGTTGCCAAACCATGTCTAGAATGTGGCATTTTTTAGGCTAGATATTGGCAAACCAGACGGTGCCCACAGCAAGGAGACAGAACATTGAGAGGCCTGGACTTTTCCATGTGAGGGAACCTGATTATCATTTTCATGGGAAAGAGGGTGCCTAGCGGCTCTCTTTTATTAAGAGGACATAGCCTGGGTGTTGAGGGAACTGTATTTGGCTTGTCCTGAGAAAACTTTCTCACAGCAAGACCTGTTGAGCAAAGGAGTTGGGTGTCTATTTCACGAGCAAATGAGAACCTCCACCTCCAAGATGCTCAGACTCGATGGAATTGCTAGCGAAGGGTTTTTGCATTAGGGTGATTTCAGGTGCTTCAGTCTGACTTGTGGCTTCAGGTTTTGTGTGTTTGCTGCTGCATTTTGGTGTCATCGTCTTATCTCCATGTACAAGGGATTTGATTTGCACCTAATTTTACTTTCCAGGAAGAAATTTTTAAGTAGCTATAAATTAAGGCTTTTTATGGAGGCTCTGTTTTGGATTTAAGGTGTTTAAAAAGTCTTCCTCTCAACCCTTAAGCTGAGAAGTTCACTTCCTGGCTCTAATATAATGATTGCAGCAGAGTGATTGCAGTGTGGTGAGAAATCTGGGCGGGCTTGCTTCTGAGCATACAGTAAACTGAAGATAAAAGGTAACTATTTTGCTCCCAAACCACCAATTAAATTAAATGCCTTGACTACAGACTCAAGCTATTTCCATCTTGTTTAGTTTTGAAGTTGGCTCCTTCCTGTTTAATTTAAATAAATACACCCAGCTGTTGGTCTCAAGGGAGTTTTTAAACTAATTCATTCATTTGCATGGTTCCAAAAAAAAAAGACATTCAATGAAAAATATCCCTCCCAGTCACACATTTTCTATTTGCCCAGCCCCGTCCCCCTGCTGTCTTGAGCGTCCTTACAGAATCGCTTCATGCAAATATAAGCAATATGAATATATATTCTAATTTTTGCCCTTTTAACACAAAGGGTAGCATGCTATACACACAGTTTTATCCCTTGCCTTTTTCTCTTCACATTATCTTGGAAGTCTTTCCATATCTAGGTAGATAGGTAATATAGGTCTTAATATAGGCATATACACTATATCATTTTTTATAGCTGATTTATGTTCCATTGTAAGGATTTACCGAGGTTTAGTTAACCAACCCTTATTGATGGACATCCACTATTACAAATATATTGTGAGCTTGTAAATATGTCATTTCACACATGTAAAAGTATATAGCTGTAGGATAAATTCCCGATAGCCCCATGCATTAGTAATTTTCAATAAATATTGACAAATTTCTCTCTATGGATGCCATAACATTTATGTTCTTATAGCAGTGTTTGAGAATACTGGTTTCCCCCTGCAAACATTGTTATCTGGCTTTTTGCTACATCTCAGTGCAACACGATCAAGCATCTTTTCTTATTAAAGAGCCGTTTTGTATTTCCTGTTCTGTGATCTCTGTTCATAGCCTTGGCCCATTTTTCTGTTGGATTGTTGGTCTTTACACATATCAATTCCTAGACACTCTCTATATATTGGGGAAACTAACCCTTTGTCTCTGACGTGAGTTGCAAATAACTTCATTTTGTCTTCATTTTTTGGTTGTGTTATGGTATGTTTTGCCCTGTAGAAGTTTTCTTCACGTAGTCAGATTTATCAGTTTTCCTTTACGAATGCTGGATTGCAAGTCTTTTCTACTTTGAAGTTACGAAGGAATTCTCCCAAGTTTTCTAGAACTTTTATGGTTACATTTTTGACATTTCAATCTTGAATCCATTTGCAATTTATCCTTTATTCTTTTGCAGATGGCTATCCAGTTGTCCCAATATCACTTACTGACTGTACCATCTTTTCCCAGTGGTTTGAGATGCTCCCTTTATCACATGCTAAATTCAAGGGAGATTTTAAACGGGTCGCCTTTCAGAAACTCCTTCCTGAGGTTCTCTACTACTCTGCTTTCCGGTGTCCCTCTCCCTCACATGCCCACCCAAGACCTTCCTATTTAAGATTCCCAACAGCTCCTCCTCAGAACTTCCTGTGGGAGGAAGGTCCAATGGGCTGTGCTCCCTGGAAGCAGATGCAGCTGGCCTGGTGTGGCCAAGTGCTTTGATCGGCTCCCAAGCGCCAGGCCTGTTAAGGGATCAGCAGTGAAGGAACTCACAGAGCAGGAAAAAAATCAGCGTTGTTGTTTAAATATGAATCACTTGGCCCATTTGCAATCTTGGGCAGAATCGGGGTTAATTGTGAGAATAAGTAACTGAGAATGTAGTTTCTCCAGGAGTTTAGAGAGCCAATGACTAGGTGCAGGGGTTAGGCCCTCAAGAGGAAGCTTAAATGTTTAAACCCTTCTCTGCTTGACACACACTAATCTTAAGGATCCAGGGAATGACTTTACTCAGTTTCCCTTCTCCAGTTTTGTAAGGCATTGGATTTTCTCCCATGGCCTCCTGAATGAGGATGCAAAATCAGGACTCGCCAGTGGCTCTCATAACCTCCGATACTTCAGCTCCAATAGCGCTCGTCTCCGATTAGGGAGCTGCTTGTCCCCCAGTCTGACTGTGGCCTGGAGATCTGGCCTTTCCCTAGCTTGGCAGGAGGAGGCCTGGAAGGGTGGGTCCCCCAACCAAGGATGGATGTGTGGTGGCTGCGGATAGCTTCTGTGACACCCCTGGTTGGGAGTTTAGCTGAAGTCGTGTGCTGGCTGAGAAGGTGATCGGCATAACAGGCTTAGTGAAGATCAGAGGCACCAAGTCCAAAGGCTGCGCTCCTGTCTTACTAGCCCTGGGCCAGACCTGTATCCTCTTTGTTTTAGTTTCTCCAGCAGTAATGTGGGTAGGAATAGCACCTCTGTGGGTTAAATGAAATAAAGAGTTGAGAAGGCTTAAAACAGTGCTTACGCCTGGGAGGCAGTAAGTGTGAGCAGAGACCCTAAAGCTCACAGCTCCGCCAAGAGAGCTGTCGGAATGGGGGTCGAATTGGTGTGGTCATTGTGGAGTATGGGCAGATGTGACCGTCTCCTTCCAGATTGTCCTCTCAGTCTTTGGAACCTTCTTTTAAGGACATGAGAGAAATACCAGCACTGGTATTTGTGAGTGGGCAGGAGGCAGGGTCGTTAACCTTTCTCGTCCCTTCTTTCCTCTTAGGGATGTTTGTGTCTTGACCCTGCTCTCGGGCCCCAGGGCCCTCTGTCTCCCACTGCAGGTCAAGGTGGGAGCCATCCAGTTCAGTTCCGCCCCTCGTCTGGAATTCCCCATGGATGCGTTTTCAACCCAACAGGAAGTGAAGGCAAGAATCAAGAGGATGGTTTTCAAGTAAGTACGATCAGATGATCAGATACTGCCGTGGTTAGGATGAAGCTAGCTGCTCTCAGAATCGTCCCTTGAAGGGTTGGGCCTGCTCTTGACCTCACAGAGAGAGAGGCTGTGGCCCGCCTTCCGAAAGCCCAGCGGAGCGCTGCGGGTGATAAGAATTCCCTTCTCAAAGCTGCCCCTTATTACATGATAATGTCCCAGGTGGAAACTTAAATGCAAGTTAAAAAAAAAAGATTTGCTGTTACTGTGTGTGGCTGTTAGCTGGGAGAAAGGGGTAGTGAAGGTGGAGACAGGTTAAGAGCATGAGGTGGTAGGAAGAACCCTGGGTCCTTCTCCCAGTTCTGTCCCTGGTGACCACACAGCCAGGAGAATTCACCATGCTTCTTGGAGCCTCATTTTTGTGATCTAAAAAGAGTAAGTGGTCCTCTGTTACTGAGAGCACTTTAAAAATGATGCATTTCTGTTTGTGTGCTCATACACATATACATCCTATAAATATATATATATATATGTAATGAGTCATAATTTTACTCACAAGTCAGCTGATGTGTGCATATGCACATACATATATGTGTATACATATATTTTATGTATAAATTTTTTTTTTTTTTTTTTTTTTGTGGTACACGGGCCTCTCACTGTTGTGGCCTCTCCCGTTGCGAAGCACAGGCTCCAGACGCGCAGGCTCAGCGGCCATGGCTCACGGGCCCAGCCGCTCCGCGGCCTGTGGGATCTTCCCGGACCGGGGCACGAACCTGTGTCCCCTGCATCGGCAGGCGGACTCTCAACCACTGCGCCACCAGGGAAGCCCTATGTATAAATATTTTATATATGTGTCTTATATACATACACATATACAGCTACATGGATATAAATGTGTGTTATACATATGCATGTATATACATGTACATACAGTGTTCTTCATAAGCCCTCACAGAGGGATGCCTTTATTTGTCACCTGCCACTCTGATCTCTGGATCTTCTTTGCCCCCTGCTGCCTCTTGCCCCAGCGGATCTGAAGTTCCACTCAAGTCCATGGTCCCAGCCATGTACAGCCGTCACCTCCGCTTGCAAAGGCTCTGAGGTCCTTTAATAGGCCTCGGGCCTCTGTAGGTCCCCAGTGCTCTCAATAAGCCAGAATCCCCACACTGGACACAGCAGGAACTCTGGGTGTCCTACAGGTCCCAGAGACCCCCAGTGACTTTTCTTAAAATTTTTATTTTATATTGGACCATAGTTGAATTACAATGTTGTGTTAGTTTCAGGTGTACAGAAAAGTGATTCAGTTATACATATATCTATTCTTTCTTAGATTCTTTTCTCATTTAGGTTATTACAGAATACTGAGCACAGTTCCCATGCTATACAGTAGGTCCTTGTTGGTTATTTTATTTTATTTTACTTTTTTAATAACAAAATGAATCAGGTATACATATACATATGTTCCCATATCTCTTCCCTCTTGCGTCTCCCTCCCTCCCACCCTCCCTATCCCACACCTCCAGGTGGTCACAAAGCACTGAGCTGATCTCCCTGTGCTATGCGGCTGCTTCCCACTAGCTATCTACCTTACGTTTGGTAGTGTATATATGTCCATGCCACTCTCTCACTTTGTCACAGCTTACCCTTCCCCCTCCCCATATCCTCAAGTCCATTCTCTAGTAGGTCTGTGTGTTTATTCCTGTCTTACCCCTAGGTTCTTCATGACATTTTTTTTTCTTAAATTCCATATATATGTGTTAGCATACAGTATTTGTCTTTCCCTTTCTGACTTACTTCACTCTGTATGACAGACTCTAGGTCTATCCACCTCATTACAAAGAGCTCAATTTCGTTTCTTTTTATGGCTGAGTAATATTCCATTGTATATATGTGCCACATCTTCTTGATCCATTCATCTGATGATGGACACTTAGGTTGTTTCCATCTCCTGGCTATTGTAAATAGAGCTGCAATGAACATTTTGGTACATGACTCTTTTTGAATTATGGTTTTCTCAGGGTATATGCCCAGTAGTGGGATTGCCGGGTCATATGGTAGTTCTATTTGTAGTTTTTTAAGGAACCTCCATACTGTTTTCCACAGTGGCTGTATCAATTACATTCCCACCAACAGTGCAAGAGGGTTCCCTTTTCTCCACGTCCTCTCCAGCATTTATTGTTTCTAGATTTTTTGATGATGGCCATTCTGACTGGTGTGAGATGATATCTCATTGTAGTTTTGATTTGCATTTCTCTGATTTAGATTAATGATGTTGAGCATTCTTTCATGTGTTTGTTGGCAGTCTGTATATCTTCTTTGGAGAAATGTCTATTTAGGTCTTCTGCCCATTTTTGGATTGGGTTGTTTGATTTTTTGTTATTGAGCTGCATGAGCTGCTTATAAATTTTGGAGATTAATCCTTTGTCAGTTGCTTCATTTGCAAATATTTTCTCCCATTCTGAGGGTTGTCTTTTCATCTTGTTTATGGTTTCCTTTGCTGTGCAAAAGCTTTGAAGTTTCATTAGGTCCCATTTGTTTATTTTTGTTTTTATTTCCATTTCTCTAGGAGGCGGGTCAAAAAGGATCTTGCTGTGATTTATGTCATAGAGTGTTCTGCCTATGTTTTCCTCTAAGAGTTTGATAGTTTCTGGCCTTACATTTAGGTCTTTAATCCATTTTGAGCTTATTTTTGTGTATGGTGTTAGGGAGTGATCTAATCTCATACTTCTACATGTACCTGTCCAGTTTTCCCAGCACCACTTATTGAAGAGGCTGTCCTTTCTCCACTGTACATACCTGCCTCCTTCATCAAAGGTAAGGTGACCATATGTGTGTGGGTTTATCTCTGGGCTTTCTATCCTGTTCCATTGATCTATCTTTCTGTTTTTGTGCCAGTACCATACTGTCTTGATTACTGTAGTATAGTCTGAAGTCAGGGAGCCTGAATCCTCCAGCTCCGTTTTTCGTTCTCAAGATTGCTTTGGCTATTCGGGGTCTTTTGTCTTTCCATACAAATTGTGAAAGTTTTTGTTCTAGTTCTGTGAAAAATGCCAGTGGTAGTTTGATAGGGATTGCATTGAATCTGTAGATTGCTTTGGGTGGTAGAGTCATTTTCACAATGTTGATTCTTTCAATCCAAGAGCATGGTATATCTCTCCATCTATTTGTATCATCTTTAATTTCTTTCATCAGTGTCTTATAATTTTCTGCATACAGGTCTTTTGTCTCCTTAGGTAGGTTTATTCCTAGATATTTTATTCTTTTTGTTGCAGTGGTAAATGGGAGTGTTTTCTTGATTTCACTTTCAGATTTTTCATCATTAGTGTATAGGAATGCCAGAGATTTCTGTGCATTAATTTTGTATCCTGCTACTTTACTAAATTCATTGATTAGCTCTGGTAGTTTTCTGGTAGCATCTTTAGGATTTTCTATGTATACTATCATGTCATCTGCAAACAGTGACAGCTTTACTTCTTTTCCGATTTGGATTCCTTTTATTTCCTTTTCTTCTCTGATTGCTGTGGCTAAAACTTCCAAAACTATGTTGAATAAACTATGTTGAATTGCTCTGGCTAAAACTTCCAAAACTATGTTGAATAAAACTTCCAAAACTATGGTGAGAGTGGGCAACCTTGTCTTGTTGCTGATCTTAGTGGAAATGGTATCAATTTTTCACCATTGAGGACGATGTTGGCTGTGGCTTTGTCATATATGGCCTTTATTATGTTGAGGAAAGTTCCCTCTATGCCTACTTTCTGCAGGGTTTTTATCATAAATGGGTGTTGAATTTTGTCAAAAGCTTTCTCTGCATCTATTGAGATGATCATATGGTTTTTCTCCTTCAATTTGTTAATATGGTGTATCACGTTGATTGATTTGCATATATTGAAGAATCCTTGCATTCCTGGAATAAACCCCGCGTGATCATGGTGTATGATCCTTTTAATGTGCTGTTGGATTCTGTTTGCTAGTAATTTTGTTGAGGATTTTTGCATCCATGTTTGTCAGTGATATTGGCCTGTAGTTTTCTTTCTTTGTGACATCCTTGTCTGGTTTTGGTATCAGGGTGATGGTGGCCTCGTAGAATGAGTTTGGGAGTGTTCCTCCCTCTGCTATATTTTGGAAGAGTTTGAGAAGGATAGGTGTTAGCTCTTCTCTAAATGTTTGACAGAATTCACCTGTGAAGCCATCTGGTCCTGGACTTTTATTTGTTGGAAGATTTTTAATCACAGTTTCAATTTCAGTGCTTGTGATTGGTCTGTTCATATTTTCTATTTCTTCCTGATTCAGTCTTGGCAGGTTGTGCATTTCTAAGAATTTGTCCATTTCTTCCAGGTTGTCCATTTTATTGGCATAGAGTTGCTTGTAGTAATCTCTCATGATCTTTTTTATTTCTGCAGTGTCAGTTGTTACTTTTCCTTTTTCATTTCTAATCCTATTAATTTGAGTCTTCTCCCTTTTTTTCTTGATGAGTCTGGCTAATGGTTGATCAATTTTGTTTATCTTCTCAAAGAACCAGCTTTTAGTTTTATTGATCTTTGCTATCGTTTCCTTCATTTCTTTTTCATTTATTTCTGATCTGATTTTTATGATTTCTTTCCTTCTGCTAACTTTGGGGTTTTTTTGTTCTTCTTTCTCTAATTGCTTTAGTTGCAAGGTTAGGTTGTTTATTCGAGATGTTTCCTTTTTCTTAAGGTAGGATTGTATTGCTATAAACTTCCCTCTTAGAACTGCTTTTGCTGCATCCCATAGATTTTGGGTCGTCGTGTCTCCATTGTCATTTGTTTCTAGGTATTTTTTGATTTCCTCTTTGATTTCTTCAGTGATCTCTTGGTTATTTAGTAGTATATCGTTTAGCCTCCATGTGTTTGTATTTTTTACAGATCTTTTCCTGTAATTGATATCTAGTCTCATAGCATTGTGGTCGGAAAAGATACTTGATACAATTTCAGTTTTCTTAAATTTACCAAGGCTTGATTTGTGACCCAAGATATGATCTATCCTGGAGAATGCTCCATGAGCACTTGAGAAAAATGTGTATTCTGTTGTTCTTGTATGGAATGTCCTATAAATATCAATTAAGTCCATCTTGTTTAATGTATCATTTAAAGCTTGTGTTTCCTTATTTATTTTCATTTTGGATCATCTGTCCATTGGTGAAAGTGGGGTGTTAAGGTCCCCTACTATGAATGTGTTACTGTCGATTTCCCCTTTTATGGCTGTTAGTATTTGCCTTATGTATTGAGGTGCTCCTATGTTGGGTGCATAAATATTTACAATTGTTATATCTTCTTCTTGGATTGATCCCTTGATCATTATGTAGTGTCCTTCTTTGTCTCTTCTAAAAGTCTTTATTTTAAAGTCTATTTTGTCTGATATGAGAATTGCTACTCCAGCTTTCTTTTGGTTTCCATTTGCATGAAATATCTTTCTCCATCCCCTTACTTTCAGTCTGTATGTGTCTCTAGGTCTGAAGTGGGTCTCTTGTAGACAGCAAATATATGGGTCTTGTTTTTGTATCCATTCAGCCAATCTGTGTCTTTTGGTGGGAGCATTTAGTCCATTTACATTTAAGGTAATTATCAATACATATGTTCCTATTCCCATTTTTTTAATTGTTTTGGGTTCGTTATTGTAGGTCTTTTCCTTCTCTTGTGTTTCTTGCCTAGAGAAGTTCCTTTAGCAGTTGTAAAGCTGGTTTGGTGGTGCTGAACTCTCTCAGCTTTTGCTTGTCTGTAAAGGTTTTAATTTTTCCATCAAATCTGAATGAGATCCTTGCTGGGTAGAGTAATCTTGGTTGCAGATTTTTCTCCTTCATCACTTTAAATATGTCCTGCCACTCACTTCTGGCTTGCAGAGTTTCTGCTGAGAGATCAGCTGTTAACCTTATGGGGATTCCCTTGTGTGTTATTTGTTGTTTTTCCCTTGCTGCTTTTAATATGTTTTCTTTGTATTTAATTTTTGACAGTTTGATTAATATGTGTCTTGGCGTATTTCTCCTTGGATTTATCCTGTATGGGACTCTCTGTGCTTCCTGGACTTGATTAACTATTTCCTTTCCCATATTAGGGAAGTTTTCAACTATAATCTCTTCAAATATTTTCTCAGTCCCTTTCTTTTTCTCTTCTTCTTCTGGAACCCCTATAATTCGAATGTTGGTATGTTTGATGTTGTCCCAGAGGTCTCTGAGACTGTCCTCAGTTCTTTTCATTCTTTTCTCTTTATTCTGCTCTGCAGTAGTTATTTCCACTATTTTATCTCCCAGGTCACTTATCCGTTCTTCTGCCTTAGTTATTCTGCTATTGACCCCATCTAGAGTATTTTTAATTTCATTTATTGTGTTGTTCATCGTTGCTTGTTTCATCTTTTGTTCTTCTAGGTCCTTGTTAAATGTTTCTTGCATTCTGTCTATTCTATTTCCAAGATTCTGGATCATCTTTACTATCATTCTTCTGAATTCTTTTTCAGGTAGACTGCCTATTTCCTTTTCATTTGTTAGGTCTGGTGGGTTTTTATCTTGCTCCTTCATCTGCTGTGTGTTTTTCTGTCTTCTCATTTTGCTTATCTTACTGTGTTTGGGGTCTCCTTTTTGCAGGCTGCAGGTTCGTAGTTCCCGTTGTTTTTGGTGTCCCCAGTGGCTAAGATTGGTTCAGTGGGTTGTGTAGGCTTCCTGGTGGAGGGGACTAGTGCCTGTGTTGTGGTGGATGAGGCTGGATCTTGTCTTTCCGGTGGGCAGGTCCACGTCTGGTGGTGTATTTTGGGGTGTCTGTGGACTTATTATGATTTTAGGCAGCCTCTGTGCTAATGGGTGGGGTTGTATTCCTGTCTTGCTAGTTGTGTGGCATAGGATGTCCAGCACTGTAACTTGCTGGTCGTTGAGTGAAGCTGGGTGCTGTTGTTGAGATGGAGATCTCTGGGAGATTTTCGCCGTTTGATATTATGTGGAGCTGGGAGGTCTCTTGTGGACCAGTGTCCTGAAGTTGGCTCTCCCACCTCAGAGGCACAGCACTGACACCTGGCTGTAGCACCAAGAGCCTTTCATCCACACGGCTCAGAATAAAAGGGAGAAAAAGTAGAAAGAATGAATTAGTAGAAGAAAGAAAGGAAGGAAGGAAGGAAGGAAGGAGGGAGGGAGGGAGGAGGGAAGGAAGGAAAAAAGAAAGAAGATAAAGTAAAATAAAATAAGATAAACTATAATAAAGTTGTTAAAATAAAAAAATAATTATTAAGAGGAAAAAAAAGAAAAAAATTTTTTATAAAAAGCAAAAAAACCCCAAAACAGACGGATAGAACCCTAGGACAAATGGTGGAAGCAAAGGTATACAGACAAAATCTCACACAGAAGCATACACATACACACTCACAAAAAAAGGAAAAGGGGAGAAAATCATAAATCTTGCTCTCAAAGTCCACCTCCTCAATTTGGGATGATTCGTTGTCTATTCATGTATTCCACAGATGCAGGTACATCAAGTTGATTGTGGAGCTTTAATCCGCTGCTTCTGCGGCTGCTGGGAGAGATTTCCGTTTCTCTTCTTTGTTCTCACAGCTCCCAGGGGCTCAGCTTTGGATTTGGCCCCGCCTGTGCGTGTAGGTCGCCGGAGGGCGTCTGTTCTTTGCTCAGACAGGATGGGGTTAAAGGAGCCGCTGATTCGGAGGCTCTGGCTTACTCAGGCCGGGGTGGGGAGGGGGGAGGGAGGGGCACTGCGTGCGGGGCGGGCCTGCGGCGGCAGAGGTGGGCATGACGTTGCACCAGCCTGAGGCGCGCTGTGCGTTCTCCCAGGGGAGTTGTCCCTGGATCCCGGGACCCTGGCAGTGGCGGGCTGCACAGGCTCAGCGGAAGGGGGGCGTGGAGAGTGACCTATGCTCGCACACAGGCTTCTTGGTGGCGGCAGCAGCAGCCTTAGCGTCTCATGCCCGTCTCTGGGGTCCACGCTTTTAGCCGCGGCTCGCGCCCGTCTCTGGAGCTCCTTTAAGCAGCGCTCTTAATCCCCTCTCCTCGTGCACCAGGAAACAAAGAGGGAAGAAAATGTCTCTTGCCTTTTCGGCAGTTCCAGACTTTTCCCCGGACTCCCTCCCAGCTAGCCGTGGTGCACTAACCCCCTGCAGCCTGTGTTCACGCCGCCAACCCCAGTCCTCTCCCGACGCTCCGACCAAAGCCCGAGCCTCAACTCCCAGACCCGCCCGCCCCGGCGGGTGAGCAGACAACCCTCTCGGGCTGGTGAGTGCCGGTCGGCACAGATCCTCTGTGCAGGAATCTCTCCGCTTTGCCCTCCACACCCCTGTGGCTGCGCTCTCTTCCGCGGCTCCGAAGCTTTCCCCCTCCGCCACCCACAGTCTCCACCCGCGAAGGGGCTTCCTAGTGTGTGGAAACCTTTCCTCCTTCACAGCTCCCTCCCACTGGCGCAGGTCCCGTCCCTATTCTTTTGTCTCTGTTTATTCTTTTTTCTTTTGCCCTACCGAGGTACGTGGGGGGTTTCTTGCCTTTTGGGAGGTCTGAGGTCTTCTGCCAGCGTTCAGTAGGTGTTCTGTAGGCGTTGTTCCACGTGTAGATGTCTGGTTATCTATTTTAAATAGAGTAGTGTGTATATGTCATTCCCAATTTATCCCTATCCCCACCTTTCCCCTTTAGTAACCATAAGTTTGTTTTCCACGTCTGAGTCTGTTTCTGTTTTATGCGTAAGTTCATTTGTATCATCATTTCCACTTCCAAATAACTGATATCATATATTTGTTTTTGTCTGACTGACTTACTACCTAGGAGTTCACTGACTAGAGAAAACAAGATCCTTGCATTGAAGCTTAAATTCTATTGCTGGTGGGGAAGAGGGGGTGGGGAGGTAGATAACATGCCAATGAGTAAATATAAAATAATTCTGTTAGTGATAAGTATAAAAAAAGAGAGAAGAAAAATATATTTGAGAAAACATCAGTGTGCTAGGGGTTAGGAGTGCAGGGATGCAGGCTGCTCCTGTTTTGTAGCGTGGTCGGGGAAGGCGTCGCTGATAAGGTGCCAGGTGACCAGCAGTGTGATGAAAGTCAAGGAGAGGTTCCTGTCCTTGCTGGAGAAGGATGGTCCAGGTGATGGCTCCGAGGAGCGTGCTTGGCGTATTCAAAAGGAACAGCCGGGAGCCAATGTAGTTGCATCCTTGGGTGTGCTGTTCCTCCCAACAGCTGCGGGGTGTCTCAATGCTTCCCAGGAAACCACTGCGGGGTTCCTGGAGTCCTTCTCCTGGAGAGTAGCCTCGGGTCTTTGCACTCTCCCGAGCCCAGTCGACTTTCAGCCCCTCTACAGGGGCCCCTCCAGCAGGAAATCTTCTTTTGCACACCGTGGGGCACGTCCGCAGTCTGACTTACTTACTTAGTATGATAATCTCTAAGTCCATCCATGTTGCTACAGATGGCATTATTTCATTCTTTTATGGCAGAGTACCATTCCATTGTGCATATCACATCATCTTTATTCATTCCTCTGTCAATGGACATTTAGGTTGTTTCCATGTCTTGGCTATTGTAAACAGCACTGCAATGAACATTGGGGAGCATGTATCCTTCCGAACCATGGTTTTCTCCTGAAATATGCCCAGGAGTGGGATTGCTGGATCATATGGTAGCTCTGTTTTTAGTTTTTTTAAGGAACCTCCATACTGTTTTCCTTAGTGGCTGTACCAATTTACATTCCCACCAGCAGTGTTGGAGGGTTCCCTTTTCTCCACACTCTCTCCAACATTTATTATTTGTAGACTTTTTGATGATGGTAATTCTGACTGGTGTGAGGTGATATCTCATTGTAGTTTCGATTTGCATTTCTCTAATAATTGGCAATGTTGAACATCTTTTCTTGTGCCTGTTGGCCATCTGTATGTCTTCTTTGGAGGAATGTCTATTTCGGTTTTCTGCCCATTTTTTTTTTTTTTTTTTGGGTGGTACGCAGGCCTCTCACTGCTGTAGCCTCTCCCGCCGCGGAGCACAGGTTCCGGGCCCACAGGCCCAGCCGCTCCATGGCATGTGGGATCCTCCCGGACCGGGGCACGAACCTGTGTCCCCTGCATTGGCAGGCGGACTCTCAACCACTGCGCCACCAGGGAAGCCCTCTGCCCATTTTTTGATTGGGTTGTTTATTTTTCTCATATTGAGCTGCATGAGCTTTTTGTAAATTTTGAAGGTTAATCCCTTGTTGTTTGCATGATTTGCAAATATTTTCTCTCTGTGGGCTGTATTTTCGCTTTGTTTATGGTTTCCTTTGCTGCACAAAAGCTTTTGAGTTTAATTAGGTCCCATTTGTTTATTTTTGTTTTTATTTCCATTACTCTAGGAGATGGCTCAAAAAAGGTTTTGCTCCGATTCATGTCAAAGGGTGTTCTGCCTTTGTTTTCCTCTAAGAGTTTTATAGTATCCAGTCTTACATTTAGGTCTGTAATCCATTTTGAATTTATTTTTGTGTATGGTATTAGAGAATGTTCTAATTTCATTGTTTTACATTTAGCTGTCCAGTTTTCCCAGCACCATTTATTGAAGAGACTGTATTTTCTTCATTGTATAGTCTTACCTCCTTTGTCATAGATTAATTGACCATAGGTTTATTTCTGGGCTTTCCTGTTCCATTGATCGATATCTCTGTTTTTGTGCCAGTATCACACTGTTTTAATTACTGTAGCTTTGTAGTATAGTCTGAAGTCAGGGAGCCTGATTCCTCCAGTGTCATTTTTGTTTCTTAAGATTGCTTTGCCTATTCGGGGGTCCATACAAATTAAAATTTTTTTGTTCTAGTTTTGTGAAAAATGCCATTGGTTATTTGATAGGGATTGCATTGAATCTGTAGCATGCTTGTGATAGTATAGTCATTTTGACAATATCGATTCTTCCAATCCAAGAACATGGTATATATTTCCATCTGTTTGTTTCAGCTTCGATTTCTTTCATCAGCATCACATTATTTTTGGAGTACAGGTCTTTTGCCTCCTTAGGTAGGTTTACCTAGGTATTTTATTCTTTTTGATGCAATGATAAATGGGATTGCTTCTTTAATTTCTCTTTCTGATCTTTTGTTGTTAGTGTATAGAAGTACAACAGATTTCTGTGTATTAATTTTGTATCTTGCAACTTTACTGAATTCATTGATGAGCTCTAGTAGTTTTCTTTTAGGATTTTCTATGTATAGTATCATGTCATCTGCGAACAGTGACAGTTTTACTTCTTTTCCAATTTGAATTCATTTTGTTTCTTCTTCTTCTCTGATTGCCATGGCTAGGACTTCCAAAACTATGTTGAATAAAAGTGGCGAGAGTGGACATCCTTGTCTTGTTCCTGATCTTAGAGGAAATGCTTTCAGGTTTTCACCATTGAGTATGATGTTGGCTGTAGTTTTGTCATATATGGGCTTTATTATGTTGAGTTAAGTTCCCTCTGTGCCCACTTACTGGAGAGTTTTCATCATAAATGGGTATTGAATTTTGTCGAAAGCTTTTTCTGCATCTATTGAGATGATCGTACAGTTTTTATTCTTCAGTTTGTTAATGTGGTATATCACAGTGATTGATTTGCGGATATCAAAAAATCCTTGCATCCCTGGGATATACCTTGCATCCCTGAGATATACCACGATCCTTGCATCATGGTATATGATCCTTTTAGTGTATTGTTGGATTCAGTTTGCTAGTATTTTGTTGAGGATTTCTGTGTCTGTGTTCATCAGTGATATTGGCCTGTAATTTTCTTTTTTCGTGGTATCTTTGTCTGGTTTGGGTATAAAGGTGATGGTGGCCTCATAGAATGAGTTTGGGAGTGTTCCTTCCTCTGCAATTTTTTGAAAGAGTTTCAGAAGGATAGGTGTTAACTCTTCTCTAAATGTTTGATAGAATTCACCTGTGAAGCCATTTGGTCCTGGACTTTGGTTTGTTGGGAGTTTTTTAATCACCGTCTCAATTTCAGTACTTGTGATTGGTCTGTTCATATTTTTCATTTCTTCATGGTTTACTCTTAGGAGATTGTATCTTTCTAAAATTTGTCCATTTCTTCTAGGCTGTCCATTTTATTGGCATATAGTTGCTTGTAGTAGTCTCTTATGATCCTTTGTATTTCTTTGGTGTCGGTTGTAACTTCTTCATATCTAATTTTATTGATCTGAGCCTGCTCCCTTTTTTTCTTGATGAGTCTGGCTAAAGGTTTATCAATTGTGCTTATCTTTTCAAAGAACCAGCATTTAGTTTCATTGATCTTTTCTATCACTTTCTTTGTCTCAATTTCATTTATTTCTGCTGTAATCTTTATGATGATTTCTTTCCTTCTAATGACTCTGGGTTTTGTTTGTTCTTCTTTCTCTAATTGCTTTAGGTGTAAGGTTAGGTTATTTATTGGGGATTTTTCTTGTTTCCTGAGGTAAGATTGTATTGCTATAAACTTCCCTCTTAGAACTGCTTTTGCTGCATCCGATAGGTTTTGGATCATCATACTTTCATTTTCATTTGTCTCTAGGTATTTTTGGATTTCCTCTTTGATCTCTTCAGTGATTCATTGGTTGTTTAGTAGCATATTGTTTAACCTCCACATGCTTGTGTTTTTTACAGTTTTTTTCTTGTAGTTTATTTCTATTCTCATCGCGTTATGGTCAGAAAAGATGCTTGATATGATTTCAGTTTTCTTAAATTTACCGAGGTTTACTTTGTAGCCTAGCATGTGATCAGTCCTGGAGAATGTTCCATGTGCACTTGAAACGAATGTGTGTTCTGCTTTTGGACAGGATGCTCTATAAATATCAGTTAAGTCCATCTGATCTAATGTGTCATCTAAGGCCCATGTCTCCTTATTGATTTTCTGTCTGGATGATCTGTCCATTGATGAAAGTGGTGTGTTAAAGCCCCCCCCCCATTATTGTGTTACTGTTGATTTCTCCTTTTATGGCTGTTAGTATTTGCCTTATATATTGAGGTGCTTCTGTGTTGGGTGCATATATATTTACAATTGTTATATCTTCTTCTTGGATTGATCCCTTGATCATTATGTAGTATCCTTCTTTATCTCTTGTAACAGTCTTTATTTTAAAGTCTGTTTTGTCTGATCTGAGTATTGCTAATCTAGCTGTCTTTTGATTTCCATTTGCATGGAATACCTTTTTCCATTTACTCACTTTCAGCCTGTATGTATCCCTAGATCTTAAGTGGGTCTGTTGTAGACAGCATATACATGGGTCTTGTTTTTGTATCCATTTCAGCCAGTCTGTGTCTTTTGTTTGGAGCATTTAATCTGTTTATGTTTAAGGTAATCACCCCCACCTCCGATACCAGCAGGTAGGTCTGGCCCAGGCTCTTATGAGGTCACTGCTTTTTCCTCTGGGTCCTGGTGTGCTCGAGACCTTGTGTGTGTCCTCCAAGAGTGGAGTTTCTGTTACCCCAGTCCTGTGGAGCTCCTGTGATCAAACCCTGCTGGCCTTCAAAGCCAGATGCTCTGGGAGTTCCTCCTCCTGATGCCAGACCTGCAGGCTGGGGAGCCTGACGTGGGGCTCAGAACTTTCACTCCTATAGGAGAACCTCTGAGATATAATTATTTTCCAGTTTGTGGGTTGCCTACCCAGTGGGTATGGGATTTGATTTTATCACAGTTGTGCCCCTCCTACCATCTTGTTGTGGCTTCTTCTTTGTCTTTGGATGTAGGATATCTTTTTTGGTAAGTTCCAGCAGTTTTTTGTCGATGGTTGTTCAGCAGTTAGTTGTAATTTTGATGTTTTCGTGAGAGGGTGAGCTCACGTCCTTCTACCCAGCCATCTTGTTACTGCCCCCATCCACAGTGACTTCATCTTAGGTTGTTTATCCCAGCCCTTTCCTCTGACCTTGGGTGCAGAATGAGCAGCAAGTCAAATACAAGAAAGTTCAAAGGAAAAAGCACGTTAATATGTTTTTTAAAAGTGATATTAGTGTACATTGACCTTTCCATGTTCCCTTGGAGCCTTCTACCCTCGGGCCCTCCACAAATGGTTCCCGTAGAAAACAGTGGCATCCCCACTTCTGTGTCTTGGGCCCAGACACTGAGCAGTACTTGTCAAAGTGAGGTCTTTGGTCAGATGGTCTGAGTCAGAATTGCTTAGGGAGTATGTTAAAGTGCAGGTGCCTGGGCTGTCTCCAGACCTGCTAAATCACTCTGGGCAGTGATACTTAGAATCGGCACTTTTAAAAGGTCTCTTCCCACTGCCCCCTGGCCTAGGAGTGTTATACACACTAATTTATTTAAAGCAGCTTTATTGATACATGATTAAAATACTGTAAAGTTCACACCTTTAATGTGTACAGTTCAGTGGTTTTTAGTATATTTTCAGGGTTATGCACCTATTACCATCATCTAATTTTAGAATATTTTCATCATCTCAATAAGAAACCTTGTAAATAGACTTTTCTCCAGAGAAGATATATAAATGGCTAATAAGCACATGAAAAGATGCTCAACATCATTAGTCCTTAAGGAAATGCAAATCAAAACCATAATGAGATACCACTTCACACCCACTAGTAGGGATAAAATGAAAGACAGACAATAACAAGTGTTGGCAGAGATGTGGAGAAATTGGAGCCCTCATACGCTGCTGGTAGGATTGTAAAGTGGTGCAGCAACTTTGGAAAACAGTACGGGAGTTCCTCAAAATGTTAAACATAGAGTTACCACATGTCCTAGGAATTCCACTCCAAGAGAATCAAAGACATATGCCTGCACAAAAACATGTACAGTGATGTTCACAGCAGTATTATTTATGATAGCCAAAATCCAATGGATGAATGGGTACACAAAATTTATTCATAGAAGCAAAAATGGATAGGACTACATAAAACTCAAAAGCTTATGCACAGCAAAAGAAACAACAAAATGAAAAGGCAGCCTACAGAATTGAGAAAAATTTTGCAAACCATATATCAAGTAAAGTGTTATTATCCAAAATATATAAAGAACTCATAAAAGCAATAACAAAAAACCCAACAATCTGGTTAAAAAATGGGCGGGGGGCTTCCCTGGTGGTGCAGTGGTTGGGGGTCTGCCTGCCGATGCAGGGGACGTGGGTTCGTGCCCCGGTCCGGGAGTATCCCACATGCCACGGAGCGGCTGGGCCCGTGAGCCATGGCCACTGGGCCTGCGCGTCCGGAGCCTGTGCTCCGCAACGGGAGAGGCCACAACAGTGAGAGGCCTGCGTATCACCAAAAAAAAAAAAAAAAAACTTAAAAAAATGGGCGGAAGAACTAAATAGACATTTTTCCAAAGAGGACATCAAAATGGCCAAGAGGCAAGATGCTTAACTAAAATGCTAAGTGAAACAAGCCAGACATAAAAGGTCACATATTGTATGATTTCATTTATATGAAATAGTCTAAAATGGGCAAATCTGTGGAGACAAAGTAGGTTAGTCATTTCCAGGGGATGTGGGGAGGCGGGATATGAGTGCTAATAGGTATAAAGCTTCTTTTTGGGGTGATGGTAATAGTTTGGACTTAGGTAGTGGTGATGGTTTTACAACTCTGAATTATACTAACAACGACATTTGTATTTTAAAATGGTGAATTCTGTAGTATGTGAATTATATCATTATTGATATAATATTTTATTGTTATAAAAACTTTTGTACCCATTATATACACACAAACATTTGCAGAAGAAAAAGTAACCTAATGTTTTAAATATAGGACTGAAAGTCAAAAACGTTTGGGGGACTTTGACTCAAATGACTCAGCCCTGCTCTCTTGTGAAAAACTAAGCCAGTTTAAGTGACTTGGTACCAAAAGGTACTCTATAGAGAACACCCAGTACCTCTTCCAACCCCTTATTTTATGGAAGAGGATACTGAGGTTGGGGAGGAGCAGGTGACTTGGCCGGGACCACAGGGTCGCACTGCGCGTCCAGGAGGCCCCATGGAGCTGTCCTTTCCCACCTCTCTCCGACCTCCCCCTCCACCCCTGCCCCCTAAGTAATTAGTTGAGCCTCTTGTCAGCTGTGCTGAAAATCGTAACTAAGGGCTGTTATTCATAACCCATGACATGCGGAGATGCATTGAGGATGCACCAGATGAGGGCACTGGGGGGTGGAGAAAGATGCCTCTTTACGTGTCTGAACAAGGTCAGCTCTTCTTTTGGGGATGAGAATGGTTAGCATTTGTGTATCCCAGGTTGGCTGTAAGACAACAAACAAGAAAAGGAGGCAGTTCCTGGTTTTTTGGCCACGGTTGCAGGGTCATTGAGGACATTGAACGTTAAGACACTCTTACTAATAACAGAGGAATGTTGGCCGAATGGGAGCGATGACCTGCCCAGGGCTCTTTACCCCTTTTCTTCAGTGGAGTTTTAAATTCTCGACGGATGAGCACAGCTCTCCCCAAAACCCAGAACACTTGCCTTTCCAGATCAGTGCAGTCCCCTAAAAGCATGTTTTGAAATGACTAAGAAGACACTTTGACAGTCACCTTATTGCTACTTTGTAATAAGTTTAAAAAGTACTACAATCAAACCTTACAGTGTTGTACTCCATGATAACCTAAAATCAGATAAAACACAGCCAGCAGTTGGCTTCCGAATGCCTAGAAGTCTGGCCAGAGGGCTGTGCACGTCTGTTCCATCATCTGATTAATTTCACATAACATGACTCTGAGTTTCCTATGATTGAATTTTTTTTTTTTTGGACCCCATCTGTAGCTTTATCAAAGTTGTACCGTGTTGAGTAGCTCTGCAGAAATAGCAATGACCCCTTTCGTTAGCACAAAGCCTTTTATAGCCAGCTCTGGCCTCTTTCAAGCTGCATTAACATTTAAACATAGTTTTTAGAATAGTTAAAATTACAAAGCACTTTGCTCTTTTTTTTTTTAATTTTACTTAATATTTTTTGGTGTGTATTTTTGCATAAAGCTGCATTATTTTTCATGTTGATCCTTTTTAATGGTTATGTAATCAATGAATTGAGCTCTTACAATATAGTAGATCAGACCCCTAAAAGGACACATTTAGCTTGATTCCAGGATTTTTGTCCATCGCTGAAACCAACAACAACAAAAACTCCTGTAATCAACATCCCTGTACCTACAGTGAGTGTTCTTATGAATTATTTTTCAAAGTCTATTCCATGAACTACCTGCATCAGAATCACGGGGGGTGGGAAAGGGGAGGCGGGTCTAAAATGTATTGATAGATTCTCAGGCCTGGTCACACACCCACCAATTTGGACTCTGGGAGGATGGAATCTGAAAATCCACATTAGTAAATCTCCTAAGGGACTTTCACGCTGACTAGAATTTGAGACTAACTCAAAAGTAAACTTCTTAGAAGAGGCTGCTAGGTAGTTCATTATAATGACCACTGATGGAGTGCTTACTAGGTACTAGCAGGCACTGGATACAGCATTTAATCCTCAAACAGTACTGTTACTTTTTCTACTTTAGCAGGTTTAACAGGAGTGTCAGACCAAGTAACGTTGCCAAGTTTAGCTGGCCAGTATCTCAAAGGACTAGTATCTGCGCCCTTGTTCTTAATCAGTCCACGCGTTTCTATCATAAACAGCAGTCCATCTGTGAACCTTCACTTTCTACCTAGTTTAGTCCCGTTGGAGAGAAATTAGAAAAACCTTAGATTCTGGCCTCAGACCTTCCTGTCTGGAGCCAGACAATGAGCTCAGAACAGCCTCTGTGAGAAACACCCTGTGGAATAAGAAAAGTGGAGGTAGCAGGGTTTCTTCTCATTTCCCGGGGTTCAGATGCTGTTAGGAATCTCACCTGCGCTTGGTCGGTCAGAAGCCAGCAGGTCAGGTGCAGAGGTGGAGAGGGTGGCCGGCACGGGCATTTGTGCGCTAAGCGATGTGGAAGCGGACACCCCAGAGGTCCGTGGAGTTGTAGTCTGGGCCCTCGTGGCCTTGAAATTTAATTTCTCTCTAGCCACAGGCTGGTAGCTATGAAGAGCGGGGCCCAGACCCACTCAGAAAATCTGGATTGAAAAGGGAAAACAAAGGTTAACTCTGGAGGGGCCGAGGGTAGACCTGTATGAGAAACAAGAACAGAGTTGCAGAGAACAAGTGCCTTTTTTCCTGGTCCTGAAGCTTTGAATCCATATGGAAAGAAGTGATGATTAGATGGGCGAGGGTTGCGGGGGTGTTTTGAGGAGAGAAAGCGAAGTCTGGCTGAGAAGCTAAGGATGCAGGGCCACAGCCAGAGGCTTGTGGGGAGCCCTGCCAGGGGGAAGGCAGAGGGAGCTCCTGGCTTTTGGCGAAAAGTGTTTTGAAACCATTTAGAACAGTATAGAGTAGGGGTCAGCAAACCTTTTCAGCAAAGAGCCATAGAGTAAATATTTTAAAGCTCTGCTGGCCGCGTGGTCTCTGCTTAGATAGTACATAAATGAATGGGCGCCCATTTTCCATGCCCGTTAGGCGCAAGTCTGCAGAGGAATGACCATTGGCTTTGGAATTAGCTGGACTGGGTTTCAACTGCAGTTCTGACCTCCGCTGGCTGGGGAGAGGCAGGCTGTGTAGCCTGATGTTTAAGAACTTGGGCTCTGGAAGTGGAGGGTTCAGGTCCTACCTCCACCACCCATGAGCTATGTCACCTTAGCTAAGGCCCTTCTCTTCTCTGAACTCCCCTGTCTCAGAGCTGTGGTGAGAATTATATGAGCCAAGCACCTTTACACACACACACACACACACACACACACACACTCTTAGCACAGTGGTGCCTGACATGTGGTAAGTGCAAAGTAAATATTAAGTTAGTATTACTGGTCTCTGAGCAGCGGATTCCTCATCTATTACCATCCACTGAAAGGTTTTGCCCAAAATCTATTGTAGTGAGTCATTATTTTCTTCCCAGTTGACAGAGCTGGCAGTCCACCCTCTGAGGACGTTTGCACGAGCTTCCTATGGCGAGCTTTAGTAGGGATTCTGTGCTGGGATTCCAAGCTCAATCGACAGTCCCTATAACTAGGCTGTGAGGATTAGAGAATCTTAGCATCCTGATGAGATGGGACCACCGTAACCTGCCCTGATCTGAAAGCAGTCAAACGGTTCAGCCTTCCAGCGCCCAACCCTGAACTTGGAAGTGGGACAGAGAGGCCTCATCAGACCCTTGCCGCAGAGCCCCATCCTTCACGCCCATAAATTCTTATGAAGCTCATTTATCTGCTTTCCCACCCCAAGGAGATGTTGAGCTGTAACAAGAAGGGAATGGTATGCGGATGGGGAGATGGGAGGTGGGTGTTAGACAAATGAGGAGAATTGTGCCCCAGAGACACCACGGCGAGAGACAGCAAACACATACACAAAGAATGTCATTGTTACATAACACAACAGAGATGTATGGGGGAGTGTTAAGTCCAGGGGAAAAGTTCATTTCTCTTCATCATTCTTGTGGTTTAGATGGTGAGAGAGTGCGTATCTCATGCTGGAATTGTCCCTTTGAGTCTCTGCTGGAAGAAGGTGGCCATCATTTCAGGCTCTCATTCCAACTTCACCTCTGGACCGCTGACTCTTTCTTCTCTGTTTTTTTCCTTCTGGGTGAGCTCAGAGGAGGACGTACAGAGATGGGCCTTGCTCTGAAATACCTTCTGCATAAAGGATTCCCTGGGGGCAGAACTGCCTCTGTGCCCCAGGTCCCCATCATTGTCACTGACGGGAGGTCCCAAGGGCATGTGGCCCTGCCAGCCAAGCAGCTGAAGCAAAGGGGTGTCACCTGTGTTTACTGTGGGGGTCTGCTTCCCAGTAAGAGATTTGGTCACGCGGGGTCAGCCCTCTGGGTCAGCCTGGGGACGTCGCAGCCATGGGAAGAGAGGGGAGCTGGGAAAACCATCCTGATCCTTCCTGGATCCGTTTTTTTGTCACTTTGCTGTATTGTTGCTGGCACAAGGGGACCGCCAAGTCTTTGGAAGTCTGAGAGTTTGCATCGTCTTTAATTTAGTCTGAATACTTGATTTCAAGTGTCAGAAACTTGACTCCAATTTATCTGGGCAGAAATGGAAATTCATGGACTCATCCAACTGCACAGGGTGGGTCAGGAGCCAGATGCAGGAATATGCCTTCCTAGAGGAGAGGGGGGCACAGTTCCTGAATGCTCTCAACCCTGAAAATGGAGGTGACCTCAGGGGGGCTGTTGTCATTTGTGGGTATCAAGTGAAATGACTCTTGGTCTGGGCACTGTGCCTATACATAGAAATCTCTTCATTAATTTTAGTATAGTTGTTCCTTGGTATCTGCAGGGGGTTGGTTCTAGGACCCCTGTGGATACCAAAACCCATGGATGCTTAAGTCCCTTAGTTGGCCACCCATATCCATGGATGTGGAACCCACAGATATAGAGGACCAACTGTACATTATTTATTCTCTCAATCAATAAATATATGTTGTCTTCCTTGTGCCAGACACTGTTCTAGGTTCTCAGGATGCACAGACAGCAGTACAAAGTCCCTGCCCTGGTGGAGCTTCTGTTCTAGGAAAGGAACTAGATTTTAAAAAAAAAAAAAGGAGTGAATAAATAAGTAACAGTTTCAGGTGGAAATAAAATTCAAAGGAGAACAATAAAGTAGGGAAGAGGTTACAGAGTGATGGGAATAGAGAGGACAGCTGTTTTAGATAGGGGGGTCTGGCAAGGCTCCTTTGAAGAGTTGGTTTTTGAACAGAAACCTGAGTGAGGAACAAGCCTTCCAAATAACAGGGAAAAGAGCAGGCAAGGCAGGCAGATGGAAAGTGCAAAGGTCCTGAGGCAGTAGCTAGCTCGGTGTGTGATAGAAACAGTGAGACAGCCAGGAGTGGCTGGAGCCCAGCAAGCAAGGGGTGAATTATAAGAAATAAGGTAGGAGAGGTGGGCAGGAGTTAGGTCTAGAGCTTTTGTGGGTTATTGTAGAGACTAAAGTTTGTAATGAGTAGTCTGGGAAGTCTTTGGGGTGGGGGGTTTGAGCAGGAAAATTACATGAATTGGCTTACATTTTTAGAAAATCACACTGACTGCAAGGTAGAGAGAATAGACTGGTGGGTGAGGCAGAGGGAGAAGCAATAATAGGGGCAGTGGGGAGTCTAGTTAGGAGGCCTTTGGAGCAGCTCACATGCAAGATTATGATGGTTTGCAGTAGGGAAGCAGCTGTGACCCCGCTGAGGAGTGGCTGGATTTAGGATGCTTTTGGAAGGCAGAGCAATGGAGTGACCGGTGTATTGGACATGGGTGTGTGGGAGAAGAATCAAAGATTTTGGCCTGAGCTCCAGTGTGAATGGTGGTGCTATTTACTGAAAAGAGAAAGAGTGGGAAAGGAACAAAGGAAATTGAATTCTGTTTCAGACAAGTCAAGTTTGAGATGCGTATCAGCCATCTAAGTAGAGAAGCTGAGTAGAGAGTTGGATACGAGAGTCTGGAGCAGAGGAGAAAGGACAGGCATCGAGATTGAAACTGAGGATGGTATTTAAAGCCTAAATAAGATCACCAGGAGCTGAGTGCCGAGTGGACCAGCAAGTGCAGAAAGAGGAAGAAGATAGAAGGGGACTGAGGTTGTAGGTACCATGGGACTGCCCCAATTGTGCTGTGTCCTGGTGACGATGATGACAGGTACCACCACCATTATTGTCATTGCCAGTAAGTTGGTATTAGACACAAGCTGCCTTACGGCTGGCTCTTTCTGTGTCCTCAGATATAAGGAGTATAAACCCCTTGAGAGAGGAGAGTGGGCGTTACTTCATGGCTCCCTGCCCACCGTCATCCCCACATAGGGCCAAATAGAGTGCCTTGCACGTAGTATTTGCCCAAAGGTTTGTCACTGAGGATAGAATCTCCCATGGGTGGAAATACTGGCCCGTTCTGGGGCTTGCTTCTCCAGCTGCTGGCTGGAGTAGCGCTTCTCAAACTGTGGTGAAGGTCCAGTTTGTTTTTTTTTTCTAATCCATCATGAACGGATACTTTTTTTTAAAAAAATACAATAAAAATGAGTTGCTAGAAAGATGAAATAAAAACAAAATAGAAACTCAGATATTTATTATTTGACCCAACAGACATAAAATGACTGTCAAGTTGCTGTACGATTAGTTTCTAAATGCTTGGTGTCTATACTTATCGGATTCTGAATCAGGGTGAAACAGTTCAGGGCTCTTCACTGGCCCACAGACCATATTTTGAGCATCCCTAGTGTAGGGAGATCAAGAAGCCATTGCTCAGAAAAGGGGGCACGGCTCAGATATGAAGACCTGAGCTGCAGACACAGGAAGCCTCTGAGAAAGCCTGTTGGACTTCCAGGGCTACCTGACCCCTCCCCACTCCTAGTAAGAGGCCAGCTCACTGTTGACCAGTGGTTCTCCAAGTGTGTTCCTTGGACCAGCAGTATCAGCATCACCTGGGAGCTTGCTAGAAATGCACACACTCAGGCCCCACTGCATTGAGTCCAAAACTCTGGGGCAAAAGGAGCCTCAATCTGTGGTTTTTCTGGCCCCTCAGTGATTCTGATGCCGCCAAAGTCTGAGAACCACTGCAGCGTGAGATTAAAGACTGTTGCCTGTTCAAACTCTTTCCCCCTTTTAGTGGACATTGAGCCCCTTCTCTGATGGTTCTCAACTCTGGCTGAGCATCTGAATTACCCAGGGAGCTTTTAAGAAGGTCTGTTTGGGGGCTGGGAGAGCTAAGGGTGCGGCCCGGCAGAGCTGCCCACTCAATGCTAATGTGAGTCCGGAACTGAGGAGCCCCTCTGTGTGCCAGGCGCTGTCCCAGGTGCTGGGCAAAGTGTCTGGTCTCTGTGGCTTCAGAGGAGAATGGGGAGCTTTACATTAGGAGGTTTAGAGATACATGAAGGTTTTGCTGTATTGCCAAGCCGTGGTCTGTTTTGATGAATTTTTGATAGGCAGGATTCTAAATGTGTCACTGACTGCCTTGTCTTCTTAAAAGCAGGTTTCTCAACATCATTTAAGCCTTTCTTCATGCCCTACGGTCATCATCCCCCACAGCATTTCTGTTCTGGACACTAACAGTGCCCTCTGGTTGTAGAGCTACGCCAGCTCCTGCCTCTACACGGCCTCATGTTGCTGGCCTTTGAGTTCTTATTGCCACTATTTATAATTCTTCAAGATTTGTTTTTCTTTTCTGTTACTAGCTGTCCCTGTTTGTTCTTCTCTTGCTGTCACCTAGAACCACTTTCCTTCATTTCCTTTCTAGTTAAAATTTTTTTTTTTCATTTTTGGCTGCGTTGGGTCTTCGTTGCTGTGCATGGGCTTTCTCTAGTTGTGATGAGCAGGGGCTACTCCTCGTTGCGGTGCGCGAGCTTCCCATTGGGTGGCTTCTCTTGTTGCACAGGCTCTAGGCGTGCAGGCTTCAGTAGTTGTGGTACTCGGGCTCAGTAGAGGTGCACGTGCTTAGTTGCTCCGCGGCATGTGGGATCTTCCCGGACCAGGGCTCAAACCCATGTCCCCTGCATTGGCAGGCTGATTCTTAACCACGGTGCCCCCAGGGAAGCCCTCTGGTTAAATTTTTCTCATCAGCTATAGGTTGCAAAACCAGACGACTAAATCTGTTAGGACCCTGTCTCAAATAAGAGACGACGGTTTGAGTGTGAGGCTCTCCTCTGAGGAAGTTCGGGGACTGGAGCATGTGCACGTTATGACCCATGGCTGAGCATCCTCGAGGTCCTTCTGTGCTTCACTTCTAGACCTTACCTGCATCCTAGGTGGATGAGGTTGCAGCTCTGTGGCTCCTGCAGTAGTGGGTGGCGGGGCTGTCCACAGGGAGCCCAGCGTCTAGGAGACGGGTGGATAGGAGGTGGGTGAGTGTGGGGCGATGAGCCATTGTAACTTCTCGGCCGGGGGCTCGGGGCACAGGTGGGAGGAGCTGCGCACGCTGGCCAGCGAGCCAAGGGAGCAGCACGTGCTGATGGCCGAGCAGGTGGAGGACGCCGCCCACGGCCTCTCCAGCACCCTCGGCGGCTCTGCCACGTGCACCATTGCCTCTCCGGGTGAGTAAGGCCTTTCCGTGTGGAAAGGAGTGGCCTCGCCTGTATGGTAGCGGGATGGGGGTGAGGAGGGTTCCCCAAGGCCGGAGGTCCCCCTGAGAGGGAGGGAAGAGGAATGGAGCCCAGCAGCCTCGGCCCTGGGGCCCTCTGCTCTGTTCTACCGCCCTGTGTCAGGCCCTGTGGGGTTCTAGGCTGGGAATTCCGAACTTGTCGCACGGGGTAGAGAGGCTTAGATCCGGTGGGGTCCCCTCCCCTGCTGTCAGCACAGGGAGGCCTCATCTGGGGGTGAGATCCCTGTATTCCCAGTCATCTTTGTCAGGCTCCATCCAGGAGCTAGAGTGAAGTACGTTGTAAAAAAAAAAAAAAAAAAAAAAAAAAAAGGTACACGTGTGCACAGGAAGGAAGAGCGGTGTGGGGCGGCGGGCTTGTGCAGAGGAGATGCTCGGAGACCGGCTGCCCCTCCCCCATGTACTCTGCCGGGAAAGAGCCAGGGCTGAGGGTGGTGGGCCCACAGGCGGAGGAAGGAGGCGTAACCCTGTCTTCCCTGCCTCGGGTATGCACGGTGGACACAGACTGCAAGGTCCAGCCTCACCCCTGTGAGCGCAAGACGCTAGAGATGGTCAGGCAGCTTGCCGGCCAGGCCCCGTGCCGGAGGGTATCTCGGGGGACCAAGGCCGTGCTGGCTGCTCTCTGTCCCTTTTCCAGGTTTGTCCACAAGGTGTGGGGTCAGAGCCTGCGGGCAGGGCCTGGGCGGGGATGGCCAAGTGCTCATGGGCTGCAGGGAGAACGGCTCTCCGGGGCCTTGGCTGTGGAGTGTGTGACAGGGATCGGAGGAGACCTGGGAGGGAGGCAGGGACAGAGCTCCGGGGACCCAGGCAGGGGCACAGCTACTCAGTGTCAGAGTCTTTTAGACACACCGCCCAGGAGCCCCGGGCCTGGGTCACAGCCATTCTGAAGGCTGGTAACTCAGCCAAAAGCTGGTCTGACAGGGCGGTGGTCTGGACTTGGGATAGTAGTCTGCTAATCTGGTCCCTCCGATCACCAGTTTCCACTTGTATGGGGGCTGAGCAAGGCCAGAGGCTTACGGTGCTTCGATGGATTCCGGATGTGGAGGCCGTGAAGAATGCTGGATTCTTCAGGGCCGGAGCTCAGGCATTCAAGAGCACCCGCCGCCCGGCCCTCAGCCACTGCCCCGCAGACCCCCAGGTCGTCCCCCTTTATCCGGACCACCTTCAGTATGGCACCTGGTCAGGAGCTCATGATCTCGTCCTCTAGTCCTTTCTGGAGGGCCAGGGTAGCGTTGGAACCAGCTGCACCTTGGCCCCTTGGCCTGGCCTCAGCGATGCACAGCAGCGAGATGGAGCGGCTGAGAAGCCGTGAGGGCCGTGTTGGGTCGATGCAGAGTCCGAACGCCATCTCGGCAGGGAAGGGCGGTGCCCCCCATGTGGATCAGAGGAAGTGGGGCCTCGTGCCATGTCAGAGGCCACTAGAGGCTCTCTTCCGAACCTGCACTTTCGAGTGAAAGGAGGTAGTTCTTCATTCCCTGGTGAACATGTTTAAGGACTCACTGTGAGCCAGGCAGGGTCCAGCGAGGAGGCAGGCACAGTCGCGGCCCCAAGAAGCTCGTGGTCCAGAGAGAGCCTCCCAAGTGCTGGGATGGGGCTTGTCCTCGCCACACGTCATGGAGGAGGGGTTGCTTGAGTAGTCTCGAAAGATGTGGGAACCGGGTAGCAGTGGGCAGAGGCGTCCAGAGCCGGGAGCCCTGGGAGAGGCTGGTGGGTAGAGTACACTTCATGGCTATGTGCTCAGACTCTGGGGGCATCACCACTAGTGAGCCGGGAACCTCCCGCTGTCTGTTTCCACATTCAGCAAGGGGGCGATAACAGGACCTGCCCCCAGAGGATTGCCAGGGGCACGCGGCGAGGTAATTCGTAGAATGCACTGACATTGCAGGCAGCGAGGTAATTCGTAGAATGCACTGACATTGCAGGCTCCTAGAATAATGCATATAGTAGGCTTTTCATCAATCCCCTCATTCAAGAAATACTCACCGAGGCTCTCCTAAGTTCCCAGCACTGCCCCAGGTCCTGGGGAATCAGCATGAGCGTCTCGGAAACAAATCTGCTCTCATGAGCAAGAGGCAGCAGTGAACAAAGTGAATACCTAAATGAACTATTAGGTGGTGGTAAGTGCAATAGGGGAAAGGATGCGGGGTGGGACAGGGTGGGGTAAGTAGAGGGTAGGGGTGCAGCTTTAATGAGTGGGCAGGGACCAGACCTGAGGGAAGCGGGGGACTAGCTGAGCACAGGCCCAGGCGAAGCCCTATGGATAGTGTCTGCTCAACAACGCTGGCTCCTGTAGGCCTGGGTAGGGAGGGCAGGGCCCGTGGAGCTTTCTGGGCTAGGACCTGTGGTTTTATGAGGAGTAGACATGGAGGGGGAGAAGAGTTAATGAGCTGGCAGCTTGGCACAGTTTTGATTTCAGCAACCCCTTGAGTTCGTAGTTGACTTGGCTTTTATCCCAAGTGGATGTTTTGCCTCAGGAAAGCCCCCGCCCTAGAGGTGAGCCCAGTTAGCCTGCCCGCCAGGTGAGCAGCCCTGGGTGGGATCTCCCCGGGAGAAGTGCTCTTTGGCAAGTTTTAGAGAACTTTGTCGCGAAGGCCCCAGGAGAATCTCCTTAGATGAGGCCATCCGTGGAGCTGCTGCCAGCCAAGAGGAGGGCTTTCTGCCCGAGGGACGAGGACCCACTCCTCTGTGGTCAGCCCATCACCCCGCAGACTCAGGAGAGCCAGGGGGCGAGGCCCAGAGGGCAGGATGCATGGGCTTTGGAGTGGGAGATGGAGTTCGGATCCCAGCTCTGCTGTGTTCTGGTAACCGTGTGACTTTGGGCAACTTAATTCAGCCCTGAACCCATTTCTCCATCTGGAAGAGGAGACTGCTGTCTCTTCAAGTAGCTGAGGACTTGAAGTAATGATGGGGGATGGCTGGGGCATGGAAGCCAGCACAGGAATGGTGGTCCTTGTGTTGTCACAGAAGGTTGTCACTCAAACCGACCTCAGAGGTCATTGAGACCAGCCAGTGGTTTGCAAATCCTCCTGAGCTATGGAGCCTCGTATGGACACTTGTTATGCAGACCAGAAAAAGCACATTTGGGGTGGGGGCGTGGGGCTGGGGGCACTGGGGGAGCCCTGGACAGTCCCCTTCCCTCTCCACTGAGGCTCTGAGGAACACAGTGGAAAACTACAGAGTTGCTATATAGAAGAGGGAACAGAAGACCAGAGAAGGAAAGTAACTTGCCTGGGGTCACATAACCAGAATCCAGTCGCCTAATCCCAGTATTTCCCACCCCCCACTCATTGTGCTGGCCCCAGAAAGTAACTCGTAATAGAAAGCTGTTGCCGTAGTGCAGAGTATTGAACACAGATATCTCTAATTTCTGACATGATAGCCAGCTTCCATTATCTTTTTTAATTGTCTGAGTAGTTTGAAACATTTCCTACTCTATGTGCAGACAAAAGCTGGGTAGAATCAGGAAAAAAAAAAGAACCAAGTCTTTCTTGACTTGCTTCTGCATTGGCATCTTGTGTCAGCTTTTAGTGTTTTAAACACCCTCTCCTGTTAAAGCTTTGATCTCTACCATTTGTTTCCTTGGGTTGTAGCTGGAAGAGAGTGTTCTTAACCCACCCTGCCACCTGCTACAGGACCACCCGCCCAGGTGCAGTCTGCCTCTTGGATTCTCCTCTTCTTTCTGGCCCTGGGACTAGGCTGGCTCCCAAAGTGGCATTTATACTCCTGGGGTAGCAAGTGGGGTTGGACTGAGCTCCAGGGCACAGGGACAGGCATTTTCAGAGGCAGAGGAACATGCTCATGCCATACTCATGCCTCCCTTGGTCAGTGGTATATTTTCACTGAGAAAGGGAGTGAAGGCTTTGGAATTACTTCCTTAACCAGGGCCCCTTGCGTTGACAAGAGGCAGAGCAGGGCATGCACTGAGCCCCAGCTGTGCAGACAGAAAGCCTCACATCTTGCACCAGACTCAGGGCAAGATACCTGAGCCTCACTTCCTCCTCTGTAAAATGGGGGTAATGTTTGCCCCATGTCTGGGCTCCCCATTTCCCTGCTCTGGACCATAGTGGGTACCATACAAGGGATCCTAGGGAAGACTCAGTAGGTGATGTCCACCAAAGTGCTTCATCGGCTACACAGTCGCAAGCAAACAGGAGGACTTTTCAATACCATTAAGATCATGCAGCCTGGCTTCCCAACGGGCCCTCGCTGCTCCTCACCCCGGGGTCTAGGGCGTCTCACTGACCCAGGAGCACACAAATCACACTGAAGTGTCTTGGCATCAGGGCTTGTGTAGATATGCTACTCCTGATGAGGTCGGGAGTCCGTCCCTCGGAAGCAGAGCCAGAGGCTTTGTGTGCAGGCAGGATGGTGCTTCCTGCCTGGGGTTAGGTGATCCTTCGGGCATCTTATTTTAAAGTTCCAACTTGGCTGGTCTCTGACACATGGGAGGAACTGAAAGTGGGGTTGTTTCTGCTCAGAAATTAAAGCTCAAGGACTTATGGTTTTGGAACCAGAGTGACCTGTGTTTGAGTCCCAGCTCTGCCACTTTCCAAGTAGCTGACCTTCAGCACGTGACTTCTGTTCGTCAAGTTTCAGCTTCCTCGTCTGTGACGTGGCGGTTCACGGTAGCTGCTTCATCCAGTTGTATCAGTGAAGTGAGATCATACATGTGTAGCGCTTAGCACAATACCTGGCCCCATAATAGCTGCTCAGTTAAAGGCCACTGTTGGTGCTGTTAATGAGCCCTCAGTTGTTTGCATGAAACTCCAACTGACAGAACTGCTGGCCTAGGAGCCCAGAGTTACCCTCGATAATTCCTACCTTCCAGAAGTGTATACTTTAATTACAATCATGTGACCACCAAGTAGTAGATTAACATTTTTAAGGTATTGGGGGTTTGGACTCCTACATATAAATTTGGAGGCCGGGGTGTGGGGGGGGAAATTCAGTCCATAACACGTGTTCCCAGTATCAGAGCCAGGAGCCAGATCCCACTGGCAGAACCCCAAGTGAGCCTGTAATTCGCACGGGGCCTTACTGAGCCCACCATTGAGTGTCTGGTACCACCTACACCCTAACCCCGCCTTACGTACCTCATTTACTTTCCTTTTCCTCTTTGCTACAGGTGTTGAGACTAATTTCCTAGTGCATCTGGGGAAAGGAAGGGGCTGGGCCCTGGTGGGGCAGGGTAGCCAAACCCCTTCACATCTCTGGGCTGATGTGCCAGACTGTTAACAGGCATCTCTCTGATAGGCCCCTGTGACTCGCAGCCCTGCCAGAATGGAGGCACGTGTGTTCCAGAAGGACTGGACAGGTACCACTGCCTCTGCCCGCCAGCCTTTGGAGGGGAGGCTGACTGCGGTACGTGTGCACAGGACTTCCCAGACTCTGTTGGGGAGCAGTGGAGCCGGGGTTCCTGCTTCTCACCTGCTACCCTTTTAGCTACTAGGTAGGAACTGGCCCTGGAGTTAGGGCCACCTGCTTTTCAAGTACACCACTGATCTGATGTCTCATGTGATACACTGAGGGTTCCATGAAGAAATAACTCAGGTGGTGGAGCTCTGGGCAGGACACGGCTCCTGGCTTCTTAGCTTTAGAATGGCTGCTGCTTGATCTGTGAGCATCGCGGAGCCCAGCTGCGGGCTGGAGCTGGCCGAACTGGGTCCTGGTTCTGGGCTGAGTCTCTTCTCCCCTCTTCCAAGAAGAGGAGTGAGAAGCTTCAACCCCTTTTGGTTTTAAAACTGAAATGAAGATTATAACTGGCTTTACCCCCTACGGTTATGGGAGTTTGAAATAAGATTCTTAGCACAATGCTTGACACGTAGGACGGGACTTGTTAAATAGTCACTATTTAAAAACTGTAGTGCTGGGTCAATTGGAGACTTATATGGGAAAAAAATATATATGTTGACTCCCTACCTCACAAACTACACAAAAAATCAAGTCCAGATGGATCATAGATTTAAATGTAAAAGGCAAAGTTGTGAAGCTTCTGGAAGAAAACATAGGAGCATATTTTCATGATCTTGGGGTAGACAAAGATTTCTCAAACAGGACACAAGAAGCACTAACCATAATGGGAAAAAGTTATAGAAAAAAGTTTTTCTTTTGAAAGAGTGGTGAGATGGAGACACTTGGTGGGAGCCAGGGAGCTCTGTGTCTGGCTGTGGCTAACCCTGTGACCTGCACTGGTCACTGGGCCCTGAAGCCTCTGTGTCAGTGTCTCATCTCCCTCCTGGGAGGGAGGAGGCTCCGGCCCCACGTGGCGCCTGGGGGTCCCGGGTGGGACAGTGGTCTGCGTGCTCCACAGCGCAACAGCCGCTGTGATCCTGGCAGCCCCGAAGCTGAGCCTGGAGTGCAGAGCCGATGTCGTCTTCCCGCTGGCCGGCTCGGCGGCTGCCACCCCGGAGGGCTTCCTGCGGCCCAAGGCCTCCGTGAAGCGGTTCGTGCCGGGGGCGCTGAGCGAGGGCTCCCGGGCATGCATGGGCGTGGCCGTGCCCGTGGGCGAGTACCGGGACGTGCAGACCTGGTCAGGAGCCTCGACGACCTGCCCTTCGCTGGCGGCGCCATCCTGACAGGCCAGGCCCCGCAGCAGGCGGCGGAGCGCGGCTTCGGGAGCGCCGCCGGAACGGGCCTGGACCGGCCCCGCAGGGCCGTGGTCCTGATGACTGAGGCGCGCTCTCAGGACCAGGTGGCCGGCCCGGTGCCTTTCGCCAGGGCCTTCGGGCTGCTCCTGCTAGGCGTGGGCAGCGAGGCCGTGCGGGCAGACCTGGAGGAGGTCACTGGTAGCCCGGCGCGCGTCATGATCTACGCCGGCCCGGAGGACCTGTGCCGCCAAATCCCGAAGCTGCGGGGAAAGCTGTGCAGCCAGCAGCGCCCAGGTAAGGACCAGTCCTGCACCGGCGCCAGCTGCGGGCCGGCCTCGCCCGACCCGGGGGCCAGCTGGCCAGTGGCAGGCCCTTCCTCCCTTTGGTAGCAACTTAACCAGGGCCTGTATTGGGGGCCGCAAGCACGGCCCGACTCTTCTGTATGCTAGCCTTGTGATCAGTAACTTCTCAGTTTACTGGTCAGTAAAATTGGACTAATAGTAGTACCTAGTACCTCCAGAGGGGCTTTTGTGAGGATTAAGTAAGGCAAGCACCATACACACTAGTACACAGTAAGCTCAGTGTACGCTCAGAATTGTAGGTATTGCTATTTATTGTTATTTATTGTTGTTAATAAGGAGTTCTGAATCTAGCTGAAATGTCGCTCCTCAGAGGAGCCCCGACCCTATCCTTACCCACCCATGCCGCCCCCGCTGGTCCCTCTCATAGCACCCTGCTCCTTTCCTCCATGGCTGCTCACATAGTTTGTAATTCTTTGTTAGTTTCATGTTTGTCAGCCGATCAAGGACAGGCATTGGCAGTTTTGTCCACATGGTATAATTAGTGCCTTGTATACAGTGCACGGCACGTGGAGGGCACTCGGTAATGGCACAGATGAGGCCCCGGAGCTCAATGGCTTACGCAGAGTGGACATTTATTCCTCTCACGTAACAGTTCAGAGGTGAGCGGCCAGGGCCAGCAGGATGGCTCGGCTCTCTTGTGGTTCCACCTCTAACTCCAGGGTCACTGTTTCTCAGACAGCAGGAAGAGGGCAGAGGGGAAGTGGAAGGCAAGCAGCTTCCTTTTGAGGACATAACTTGGAAATCGCACAATTACTTGCAACCACAACCCACTATATAGAACTTGTCACGTGGCCACACCCGGCTGCCAGGGAGGCTAGGAATGTGGTCTAGCTGAGCATTCACGTGTCCTGCTACCATTCTAGGAGAGGGTGGAAGATGGATGCTGCAGTGCACAGACAGCAGACCGGCTGACCTGGGCTCCGCTCACCCCGGAGCAGTCCTCACTTTGCTGCCTGCTGAGGTCCACTCTGCTTGTTCTGCAGGCTGCCAGGCCCAGTTGCTGGACCTGGTCTTCACGTTGGATGCCTCGGCCTCTGTGGGGCCCGAGGACTTCGCCCAGATGCAGAGCTTCGTGAGAAGCTGTGCCCTCTGGTTTGACGTGAACCCTGACGTGACACAGATTGGCCTGGTGGTATATGGCGGCCAGGTCCAGACAGCCTTTGGGCTGGACCCCCACCTCACCAGCGCTGCGGGCCAGGAGCCAGGCCCCCTACCTGGGTGGGGTGGGGTGGGCTTGGCAGGCACGGCCTTGCTGCACATCTATGACAAGGTGATGATGGTCCAGAGGGGCGCCCGGCCTGGCGTCCCCAAGGCTGCGGTGGTGGTCACGGGTGGGAGGGGGCAGAGGATGTGGCCGTCCCTGCCCAGAAGCTGAGGGACAACGGCGTCTCTGTCTTGGTGATGGGCGTGGGGACCATCCTGAGGGAGGCACTGCAGAGGCTCCCACGTCCCTGGGACTCCCTGATCCACATGGCAGCCTACGCAGACCTGAGGCACCACCAGGACACGCTCATCGAGTGGATATGCAGAGGTGAGTGGGGGGCGATCCACACCCTCGGGGCCGCCTCCAAGGGAGGACCTCAGCCCGAGCCTTCATGTACATCATTACAGGGACAGCAACTTCTCCCAACTGCCTGGTGCTTTCCACATGCCGGGCTTTATGCTAAGTGCCACACTCAAATGAATGTCACTCACCTGACATTTAAGGTGCAGCTAATTTAACACAGGCACCTCTTCCCAAACTTGAGAATGTATGCACCCCACTTAAAAAGAAGACGTCATTAGGATACCTATAGGACCCCAGGTTGGCACTGACCTTGGTAGGAGCAGACACAGCCAGGACAGCCTGACTCCAAGCCTTCCTTTTGCCAGTGACATCCTTTCCACTTTTTAAAAAGCATGTGGCCACAATAATAACAATAAGCACTGCTGTGTGCACGGCCCGCCCTAGAGAGGGAGTCTCTGTACACGTGTAGGAAAGCTGGGTGGAAGTCGGGTCTTTGACCAGCCATGCAGTGTGGGGCCCAACTAACCTGTAGCTCAAAGGCCCACGGAGCCACTAAGATGCGTAAGACTCTGTTCTGGTGGCCTCGCCTCTGTACTGGGCTTCCTTCGAGCGGGGTCTTCGGGGCCAGCCCAGGCTGGGTCTGCTGGCATGTGCTCCCTGGCAGAAGCCAAGCGGCCAGTTAACCTCTGCACACCCAGCCCGTGCATGAGCGAGGGCACCTGTGTCCTGCACAACAGGAGCTACCGCTGCGGGTGCCGCGATGGCCGGGAGGGCCCGCACTGCGAGAGCCGTGAGTGGGGTGCCTGCGTGCACTTGGGAGCTGGGGTGCTGTTCTGAGTCCTGAGCCCCAGGGCCACAGCCAAAGGAGGCTCTAGGGCATCAGTGGAAGGAATCAATCATTTGTTCGTTCATGCAGGAAACATTCAGTGGGTGCCTCCTACATCCCAGGTGCTATTCTAGGTGCGGGGAACAGAGCAGGAAGCAGGACAGAGAATCTCTGATCTCGTGGAGCTTCCATTCTAGTGAGGGAGACAGCAAATAAGTACAGCACGAAGTGTATTAGATGGTGCTGAGCACACACTCTGATTCATGAAAATTGATGACTGGGAGAGAGGAGCAAGTGGACCCAGACTAACTGAAAGGCAGGCAGAGGATGTGGCACGGGTACAGGTGGGTGGGTAGATGTGGCGGAGGAAGTCGGTGGGAGTTCCGAGCGTTTCTTTTTTTTTTTTTTTTTTTAAATGTTGAGCCTTCTTTTTTTAATTTATTTTTATTTTTGGCTGTGTTGGGTCTTCGTTTCTGTGCGAGGGCTTTCTCTAGTTGTGGCAAGCGGGGGCCACTCTTCATTGCGATGCGCGGGCCTGTCACTGTCGCGGCCTCTCTTGTTGCGGAGCACAGGCTCCAGATGCGCAGGCTCAGTAGTTGTGGCCCACGGGCCCAGTTGCTCCACGGCATGTGGGATCCTCCCAGACCAGGGCTCGAACCCGTGTCGCCTGCATTAGCAGGCAGATTCTCAACCACTGCGCCACCAGGGAAGCCCCCGAGCGTTTCTGTTTGCTCAGCTGAGAGAGAGGATGGGGAGACGTGGAGGTTGAGGAGGGAAGAGAACTAGTAACTGTCTAGGAGAGAAGGGGCCCAGAGTGAGGACGGAGAGAATGACTGTTGGGTAGCACTCTGGCTCACCTGTGGCCGCTGTTCATGAATTTAAAGTTAGAACAGCAGCGGCAGCCAGAGGATGACTCCCACTGGAGCCCTGGGTTTTCAGGCACTGGTAGAGGTGGGCTTCCTGATACCAGGCGTGATGTGAGGGGCACCTCTTCCTTGGCTTACGGAGTAAGAGCAAGGCATGATGGGGCCCGTGAGGCAGCTGGTTGGTTGAGAAGAGGACTCAGACACTCCTCGTGTCCTCAAAGTTCACTTCTCTCCCAGGGACCTTGAGAGGAGATGCCCCAAGGCACGTGGCCCCAGCCGAAAGCCTGCAGGAGGGCAGCAGCTGCCCCCCTCCCAGCCGCTACCAAGAAGGCCTGGGTCCCCTGGGCGCTGACAGGGGGCCTGCCCTCAGCGGAGCATCCGGTCCCGTGCGGTCCTTTGCGTGTCTGCCTTCAGCCCTGTCCAGAACCCTCCTGCCCACTCTCCTGACCCGGGGAGAAGAGAGGGCCCAGCTGCAGACGGTGCTGCCTAGGGACGATACCGCCCCTAACGACGATGTTGAAAATTCTCCAGGTGTAAGTACTTACTCTGCTGACCTAGTTGAGCGCTGCTGAGCTGGTGTCATCTTTCCCCTGAGAGGAAACTGGAGACTTTTGATGGCCTGTTTGAAGCTCACTTTTCCCACAACAGATGCTAAGTAGAACGTTGTTGGGACAGTCATGCCCAACAGAAGGCAGTGATGAGAGTGTCACTCGGACCCCCGACGTGATGGCACTTCAAGATAGACAAAGGGTGGACCTTGAAACACATCTTTCTCCTAAGATGTCCCAGAGGGATTCATTCTTAGTTTGAAAAGGGGCCTGAGTGGCATTTGTGACTTGTTTTGGTGACTGGATCCGCGTGTGGGAGTTGGAAAGGCCCCAGGCTGGAAGGTGACTGATTCACCAGCTGTTTGGCCTTGGGGGAGGGGCTGAGTGTGCAAACGGCCCTGGTCTCGAGGGGCCACGTGAGCTGGGCCTGGGCACTGGGCAGCATTCCCTTCGAGGGGCTTCTCAGCCTTTACTTAGGAGGGTTAATTGCAGGGTGTTTCTTGAGTACTTGTCTTACTCTGCCCTTTGGGGGCAAAAAGGAGTAGAATTCTTAAACTCAATCAATATAGAACAAAGAAACTTGGAGGAGCTTTGTTTTTTTAGGCGTAGATCTTATTCTGCTTGGTTTTAGGTTTTTTTTTTTTTAGACCTGGTTTTGAAAGGAATATTTCAAGAAGTATAATGTTGGTTATTTATTTAACAGGAGTTTTTGTACCTAAACGGCAAAGAGGCTTAGTTGGAATATTTTTTTGGTGAACCGGATATTTCCTTACCCCACAGTATTTAGGAATCAGTTCTCCCCCTGGGTGGTCGTGTTGGGAGTTGGGTTTTTGGTAGAAGCCTTTGTAGATCTCTGATTTAAATCCAAATACTTTATCACAGTTTTTATTTTTAAAGTAAATACCTTAATGTGATGTTTTATAGGCAAACATCCAAGGCTACCTTGGTTTAAGTATTGCTTAGCTTTAAGAACTTTAGGATTTCTGGTGCAAGAAAAGTACTCGAAAGGTCATCACCATGGTTCTGTTAGACGTTAAAAAGTCCTGTGTGCCGAGCACTGTGCATGACAGTCATTTGCGTTCAAGGGATATTTTCATTCCTATTATTGCTTTTACCTTGGCAGAAGGTGACATCAGAGCAGGGTCACATGCCCACCTGGCAGGTGCTGATAGGTGATGTCTGAATTTACATGAACCCCGTTATATTAACAGCAGTTTAATCGTTTCATAGTGTAGGCTTTTTGTCTGGTTCAGGGCTGACATTTTGATGTCCCATTTGAATTGGACTTAAAAAACCCCCCACAAAACTGTGGTCCCTGGGCTTACATATCAAAGGCTTTACTGTTTCTATTTTTAGGTCCCAGCCCTTGAAACTTTACCTTTTCTAGTGAAGGTGTGAAGAGTTCAACCCTTTTGGGGTCCCAGTAGCGGCAGAGGGAATTCCTAACAAGATAGCCTTAAGTGATCTTTTCCCAGCCAACCCTTTTTCTTTCTTTTAAAATAAATTGGCTTTTAATTACACATGTAATATATAAATATGTTCTCCTTGGAAAAACTTAAACACTGCAGATAGATCATAAATCTTTTATTTTCTCCAAATGATCCTTATTTCAGCCAACTTGCTAAATGCTCTAGTTCTAATAGTTGATTATTTGATTCTCTTGCTTTTTTAGAAAGACAGCATTTACAAGTAATAACAGGTTTGTCTCTTCCTTTTGAAATCTTATACTGCTTTTTCTTGTCATCTTGCATTGTCTAGAACCTTCAGAATAATGTTTTAAGAAGTAGTGGTAACAGCATGCATCTGGTTCTTGACTTGAAGGGACTCTTTCATCATTATGTTCTGTGGATTACTTGATAAGGAATGTTTACTTCTATTCCTAGCTTACAAAGAGTGTTTATTAGGAGTGTTGAGATTTGTGGTTTGCTTTTCTGCTTCCTTTCAGAAGATGTTTTTTCACATTTAATCGGTTAATATGATAAATTACCCATTAGTATATTTTCAGTTGTTGAATCACCTTTGATTTCTTGGATGAGTGCTGTCTGGTCGCAATACCTGATTCTTTAAGCACTGTTGAATTTCATTTGCCAATACTTTAAAGCTTTTGTTCATCTGTGTTCAAAAATGAGATTTTCTTTTGCAATATGTGTTAGCATAGCTCTGATACAAAATTCTAACTTTCTAAAATGAAAAATATATAGTCCTCAGACTTTCAAGCTGCTATATTCGTAGTGTTTTCTTGTAATTTAAAAAGTCTTGTCAGTATCTGTACTTAAGGCCTCCTTTTCAGTTCTGCCATTTAATACTGCCCTAGGCTGTCTTTTTATTGTATTCGCCTTTTCGATGAGCCAGAAGTTTGGTTTTGTCATTTTTTTAAAATTTATTTATTTTGGCTGTGTTGGGTCTCTGTTTCTGTGCGAGGGCTTTCACCATTTGCGGCAAGCGGGGACCACTCTTCATCGCGGTGCGCGGGCCTCTCACTATCGTGGCCTCTCTTGTTGCGGAGCACAGGCTCCAGACGCGCAGGCTCAGTAATTGTGGCTCACGGGCCCAGTTGCTCCGTGGCATGTGGGATCCTCCCAGACCAGGGCTCGAACCCGTGTCCCCTGCATTGGCAGGCAGATTCTCAACCACTGCGCCACCAGGGAAGCCCTGGTTTTGTCATTTTTAAAACCAGCATGTTTATGCTATAAACTTTTTCTTAATTATTACTACTAAGGCAACTTTCCAAGTACCGGTACCTTTTTTTCCCCCAAGAATTATTTAGGAGTGTGTTTAATTTCTAGGAGTACTGATTTTCAGTCACTTATGTATGATCAGCCTCTAAAGATGTTTCCCTTGTGTTAATTTTACTATTAAAATCTTCTTTCAGCCTTACCTATGCTACTTGATTTAAGGAGGCTTAAAGTCTCCTGCTAAGATCCCACCTTGTAGTTCTACCAGTTTTTACTGCACATAGTTTGAATAAATAACCATGATGTTTCCCCCCTTGAAGTAGAAGTCTACCAGGCCTTGCCCCATGTCGTTCCATGAAATACAAGAAAATCCAAAATACAATTAACATTTTATTAAAAAAAAACAAAAACAACTAACTCACCACTTGGGACACCAAGTGTTTATGACAAAGGAAATAAATGCCCTGGGATTAGAAAGACAATAAGACTCAAAAGACCTTTAGTTCTTAGGAACCAGTGTTAAAGAACTCTGATTCAGAACCCCCAGAAATGAGGCTGAGAGATGACAGGTGAAATGTTCCAACCTGTGTTAACCAGTGCCATCAGAAGAGAAGAACGGGCAACACAAAGAACAGCACTGCCAATTTTAAGAGAAGAAAGAGACCACCAGAAACAAAACTCGCCCCTTTTTTCTTGGAAAGGGCCTGGACATCGAGCACAACTTAAAAAAACAGGGACTAAGAGAACATTATACTAAGTAACTCTTCTCTTAGAAATCGCCTCACCGCAGGACTGAATCTGTAAACACAGGGTAATCTTGTTTCTATGGTAATGTAAAATGTCAGTTAAATCTCAACAGACACTTTTCACTGTTCTAAATTACAGGATTTGAAACATTTTTTTTTCTATGTAATACAGCATCACTTAAAATTTTATTTAAAAGCAATTGGTTCTGGCCTGCTTTAGCCTGAAAAAAGTCTTTAATTTACTGGGAACAGTGCCTCAGCTTGGTCCCAAATGTTTTCCCCGTTACCGTTTCTCAAAAAACCATAGATGGCTTTACACAGTTGAAGACAAGGACAGTTTAACCCCTGACGCTGCTAAGAATCAGATAGGGGTTTAGACCTTCTCAATCACCAAAGCCATGTGACCAGTGGGACAGGGCCCTGCTACCTTAATTTCTCTTCCACCAAAGTCTCCACATCGGAATCTTTTCACTTAAAAAGCTTGATAAAGCAATTGCTGAAAACTTCAAGGAAGAAACACAGAATACCCCTAAATACAGCAATGTAATGTTTACAACCAATAGACTTAGGTCTCCAAACAAGTCTTTTTTGTTGTTGTTGTCGTATTACTTCCTTTGGCTCTGCAAAGGGACAGAGCCTCCTCTTAGCCGAAGTTTTCCATTCATAGAACCCCAGTCCTTCCTTTTTCTTGTAAACAGACTCACCCTTTTACAGAGTTGCTGCTTTAACGAAGACTGTAACGAAGTAGGATTGTCACCAAGGTCCATATTGACGGGAGAGTCTCTAGATGAAGTTTGTTTCCTAACTTGCTCCTTTCTTCTCCCATTCCTAGGGTACCATTCAAACACCAGCGTCCCCCCAAAAGAAGAAAGTTAGTTATCCTCCGTAGCCAACCTACATATTCCTAGAAGAAGCTAGGAATAGAGACGCCAATTAAGTAAAGTTCAACCCCTGCGTGTCCCCCACTGCTTGGAGCACGTGTTCAGAGATTTCTGAGGCCCTGGAGCAGCAGAGAGGGAGGTGAGTGATGTCTGCCGTGGCAGTGGCTCGTGTGCTTGCATGGATTTAATACTTAGTCATTGGTGCAGGTGCCTCAAAATATCTCCTGCAGGTAATAAGCAGGATAAAAATAAGGAGCAGAGTTTGCCAAAAACACAGGCAGCTCTAGGCATGCTCTTGACTGTATAAATAAGTCAAGGATTCATAACACTTTTTGTCTAGCCCTCAGGCAAAAACCCAGCAATGGGCATCTGCTCCCTGTTTACGCCTTTTACTGAGCCTTTGCCACCAGCTGGCCGGATGGCTTTAGGCAAATCCGACACCTGTCTGAATCTGCTGCTTTGGTTTTCATGGCAGAAGTCCTTCAGAGTCACTGAGGTTTTTTTTAATTGGAAAACTGTCCAGCCCCAGTCTGTCTCTGAACTGCAGCTCTCCCCCGGACTCTACTGATAATCACGTGGCGGGCAGTGCAGGGATTCACGCGCCCTCAGGCTGACTCGTAAGGACACTGAACCAAGCGCAAGCACCTTTCTGGTTGGTCAATGCCAAAGACACAGCAAAGCCCCAGCCCCTGCCTCTTCCTGCTGAGAGCAGAGCCCTCACTCGAAGCAGGAAAGTGCCACCCGAATCAGAAGGGGGCCCCCACCATAGTGACAGTTCTGCTGTCCACCCATGGCCCTGAAGGAGGCCGGGAATGACCGCTTACCTTGGCTTTCTGGAGGACGGTGCCTTTGCCCGTGACCATGACCGACAGAGGCCTGTTCTTGAGCGCAGTTGCGGAGTTGACTGGGGTACAGTCCGGGGCAGGAGTCGAGGTGGCAGCTTTGGGCTGTGGTCACAGGAGAGAGGGAGGGCTGAGTTCAGGGCGGGGAGGGTGACCCAGTCCCCAAGCCCAGTCCAGGAGGCCCTGCAAGCAGCTCAGAGGAACGCGGCTCCCGAACTCACCCGGGGGCTCACGTTCTCCAGGTGGGTGGTGTCTACAGTCGTGCCCAGCGTCACGGGCCCGGCCTCGGCCTTCTTCAGGCTGTCCTTCACCTCCACAATGCTGAGCTCCAGGTCCACGCGCCTGCGCTCCTCCACCCTGCACTCCTCGTCGATCTCCTTCAGCTTCTCCTCCAGGCTGGCCGCCGCCCCCTTGTCTGCAGAGAGAAGCCAGTCGGCTGCAGGGAACAAACAGCCCTTCAGCCAGAAGCCCCACCAGGGGGAAGGCAGGATTCGCACACGCTCTGCCGGAACAGGACCCCAAGTGGCCCCGGACCACAGGTCTGGCTCCAACACTCAGGGCTGGGATGGGCCTCTGGGTGGTGGGCGGCCTCCCAGCCCAGGTCCTGTGTCCGCACTCCACAAAGGCTGGGGAGGCCCCAGAAGAAGAGCTCTGCCTTCACAAGAGGGCCTGAACCTAAGTCCTAAGTCCCTTCTGGTAGAGAGACTCCCAGTTGTTTCGATACCTGCTATTGTGACAGCGACCCCAAAGGGACAGAGGAGCTTTATTAATGACCCTTGGAGGATGGCTGGGCCACTGCAGCCTGCCCCGCATGGTTCCCTCCATCCTTCTGGCACGTGTGCTGCTTCCCTGGGCCTAGTGGAGCAGTGGTCCTCAGCCCTGGCACCTTCTCAGCCCTGTTTTATGCTTCCCTCTTCACCCTGGAGTTCTCAGGTTGGTCCTACAGCACCAAGAAATGACGACTTATGAAGAGTCAACCCTAGGAGCTCGCTGCGCTAGAGGAAAGGATGGACGTGTTCAATATAGAATCCTAAGCAAGGGCGCCTGCTAACGAGGAGGAGTGATGGAAGTGTTCTGAAATTGACTGTGGTGACGGCTGCACAGCTCTGTGGATATACTGAAAACCACCTGTAAGTGGGTTATCGTATGGTCTGTGAATTCTCTCTCGCTAAAGATGTAATATTAAAAAAACAAAAACAAAAAAAACAGTGGGTCACTTTGTGCCCCCATGACCTTCCACCACCAATCATGTTATAAGCTTCCCAGAGAGCCCAAACCTGTTAGTGTGAGTCTGCAGTTTAAATATTAAATGAGCCCAGAGTTACTACTCTGAAAACGAAGTCAAATGCTGCTGAAAGGTCTTGGGAGAGACAAGGTGCTAGGAAACGGCTGAAGAATCATATGAAGATGACTTGGAAAATAATCTACAAGGATTCAGATTTCTTTAAAATGAACACAAACTCACGGTGCTTGTAAAGAAATGACCAGATGAGGCATTAGAGATGTGGTTACTGTGGAAACCATGACCCGGGGCTCCCGTCAGCCAGCCCAGATGGCAGGAAAAGACCTTGGCACTGCTTTAGAAGATGGGCCAAAAAATATTCATTTGTTTGAAGTGAGAATCAAACACTTCAGGTCTAAACACAATTTTTAGAGAATTTCCTCCTTTAACCAGCTTTTCCAGCTACGTCCTGCTACAGGACAGTGGCCCTTCAGACAGGCTGGAGGGGGAGGACTTTGCAGGGAGCATCCACCTGTGTGCCAAAGGCTGACGGGGCTGCAGCCCAGGTGCAGATCCGGATTCTTCCCCCTGAAAGCCCAGGCCCCTCCACGGGCCCTCTCTGCTGAGGGGGGGCCCGTACCTGTACACTTCAACAGGGTCTCCTTCAACTCCCGTTTCTCCCTCCGGAGCTGAGCCAGGTGCCCCCGGATTTCTTCCTTCTTCTTCTCAAGCCTCTCCTTCTCCTCTGTGTACCGCTTCACCTCGGCTTCTGTCCTGTTCTTGCCAAGTTTGATCTCTACAGACCCAGAGAGGGGAACCCCCGGGTCAGCCAGGCTGGCCCCTGAGGGCTGTCCCACCCCACTCTACAGGCTCAGACGGAACCCAGGGCTTTGGCAGTAGATTAGAGCTGGATGCCAGGCCAGCCTAGCACGGACAGAAAAGGAAATGGGGCCCACCCTTTCTTTGCTGTGTGACGTTGGGCAAGTCCTTCACCTCTCTGAGCCTCTGTTTCCTCATCTGAAAGGGAGGGAATTGGGCTAACTTCTCCAAGCCCTTTCCAAAACCTTCAACTCTTAATCTAGCACAGGCACCTGCATTGGTTGCCTTCAACCTGTCTTTCACAGGTGGGCTGGCCCCGGCTGGGGCGACGGGCACAGTGTCAGGGCAGCTCGGTGGGAAGGAGATCTTCTGCTGTTCAGTCTGTATTTTGACTGCCGTGATTCCCAGGGAAGGCTCCTCAGGTTCCTGACTCTCCTGCTGCATCTGCTTTGGGAGAAAGCAAACAGGACCCAGCTGGCCGAGACACCCCAGAAGGTGAGGCCAGCTCACCTGCTGGGGGACCCCCTGTACCTGCAACTCGGGGTTCTCTGGAGACACCATGAGGGGCTCATCGGGGGTGGGGTTCAGGTCTGCAGGGAGGGCCTCGGCCGGAGGGTCCGGCTGGGGCAGCGTGGGCGAGGGGGCCCGGGCCTGTGCACTGCCGGTGCCGTGCAGGAAGGACTTGACGGGTGTGAGGTCCAGGTATACGCGGTCGGGGTCAGGCTCACTCGGAGCATCTGTCGCAGGAGCAGCTTCCTCAGGGGCCTCCCCCTGCATAGGGAAGAGACAGGGGGCTTTCTCCACTGCCTCGGCTCCCTGGGCTCTGGAGGGGGCCCTGCCGCAGGTCTCCTGTCCCCTTCCTTGTGCCGGAGTTCGCAGGGCCTCCTTCCCAGGGAGCCTCCTGCTGAGCTGGAGTTAGAAGGCCTGGGTCTGCCGTTCAAGAGCTGGGGGACCCAGGAGACAGTACTTCATCTTCCCGACCTCACTTCCTCATCTGGAGAGAAGAGACTAGTAGTACCTCCCTATCAGGTGGCTGGGATTAAATGAGATAACCCACAGAAGCCCTTAGCACAGAGGCCCATGCCCAGTGAAGCAAACCTGCTGTCAGGGGGCTTATTCCCCCTCAGCTGTGAGCCTCAAAGGCTAATGGTGTCTGGACAGCTACACGTAAAAGAATGAGATAGAACATTTCCTCATACCACATACAAAAATAATCTCCAAATGGATTAAAGACCTCAGTGTGAGACCTGAAACCATAAAACTCCTAGAAGAGAACATAGGCAGAACACTCTTTGACATGAAGCATAGCAATATTTTTTTGGATCTGTCTCCTAAGGCAAAAGAAATAAAAGGAAAAATAAACAAATGAGATCTAATTAAACTTAAAAGCTCTTGCACAGCAAAGGAAACCACTGATGAAATGAAAAGACAGCCTATGGAATGGGAGAAAATATTTGCATATGATATGACCGACAAGGGGTTAATATCCAAAATATATAAATAGCTCATACAACTCAATATAAAAAAAAAAAAAAATCAAAAAACGGGCAGAAGTCCTGAACAGACATTTTTCCGAAGAAGACATACAGATGGCTCACAGGCGCGTGAAAAGATGCTCAATATCACTAATTATTAGAGAAATGCGAATCAAAACCACCACAGGATACCACCTCACACCTGTCAGAATGGCTGTCTTCAAAAGCCTATAAATAACATGTTGGCGAGGATGTGGAGAAAAGGGAAGCCTTGTGCACTGTTGGTGGGAATGGAAACTGGTGCGGCCACTATGGAAAACAGTACAGAGGTTCCTCAAAACAGTAAAATAGAACTACCACCTGATCCAGCAATTCCACTCCTTGGTATGTATCCAGCAAAAGCAAAAGCACTTATTTGGAAAGCTAGACACACCCCCGTGTCACAGCAGCACTATTTACAGTGGCCAAGATACGGAAGCAACCCTAGTGTCCAACAGATGAATGGGTAAAGAAGATGTATGTGTGTATTATATATGTGTGTGTCTGTACACACACGGACACGGAATACTACCCAACCATAAAAAAGGATGGAATTCTGCCGTTTGCCGCAATATGGATGAACCTAGAGAATATTACGCTTAGTGAAATAAGTCAGAGAAAGACAAATACTGTATGATACCACTTGTATGTGGAATCTAAAAAATATTACAAACAAATGAATATAGCAAAACAAACAGATTCACAGATATGGAGAACAAACTAGTGGTTACCAGTGGGGAGAGGGTAGGCAGGAAGGGCAAGATAGGGGTATGGGATTAAGAGATACAAACTGCTATGTATAAAAGAGATACAAACTGCTATGTTGATAAGCAACAAGGATAGATTGTACAGCACAGGGAATTACAGCCATTATTTTGTGGTTTTTTTTTGTTTTTTTTTTTGCGGTACGCAGGCCTCTCACTGTTGTGGCCCCTCCCGTTGCGGAGCACAGGCTCCGGACGCGCAGGCTCAGTGGCCATGGCTCAGGGGCCCAGCCGCTCCGCGGCACGTGGGATCTTCCCGGACCGGGGCACGAACCCGCGTCCCCTGCATCGGCAGGGGACTCAACCACTGCGCCACCAGGGGAGCCCCTGTAATAACTTTTAATGGCATATAATCTATAAAAATACTGACTCACTGTGCTGTAAACCTGAGACTAATATAATATTGCAAATCAGCTCTACTTCAGTTTTTAAAAAAGGCTAATGGTGTTGCTGCTCCCCATTCCCACCGCCACACCCCGCACCCCTGGCACTGACCAGGGTGGTTAACCAGCTGTTTTATCTAGACAAGTCCCCAAGCCAGGCAGATGGCACCGCCCCACTATACAAAATATGACCTCGTTGCGCCTCGGTTTCTGCACTGATGGCCCTGAGGGTGACCTGGAGTCCATTCCTCTTAGGGACCATCTAACGATCTCTGGCGTTGAGGCTTGGCAGGAAGAGGATGGGCAGCCCCAGGCTGCAGCCCAGCCGGCGCCCTTACCACAGCCGTCAGCTCTGACACCTCCACGTCATCATACAGCAGCTCCTGGTGATGCTGGCTGGGCAGGCCGTCAATGTACGTGTTCGGCTCTGAGAACTTTCTCTGCATCAGTCTGGAAGACACGGCAAAAGAGGATTCAGGACAGGGTGCTAAAAGCCACCAGTCTCCAAGGAGTCATAACAATGAGAGGTGCAGAGAAATCTGTGGGCAGTGCAGGCGGCCTGGGGACTAGCTCTGACCTCATTTTAAAACAAATTCATTTATTTAGGAGTACCCCCTCCCTGGCTCAGCTCTTTGCTGGGCCTCCTGCAGGGCTGCTCCCTGGCCCTGGCCTGCCTGCTGCTGAGTAAAACAGGGCCCACCCTGAGTTCCCAGCTGCCACCCTGCTCGACTGACCACCAGAGGCCAGCCTGGGCCTCATGGTCTAGAAGCATAGCTGGGAGTGGGAGGGTGCAAAGCAGGAGGCCCCTTAATACTCACAGCAGAGAGGTTTTGGCGGCGCTTACGATACAGGAAACCCTGTCGGCGTCCACGTAGTCGTAAGTGAATTCTTCTGGGTCTGTCTTGGAGCCCGACTCAGAAAGCAGGAGGCCTAGCCAGTGGCCCATTTCCTCGGAAGACTTGGCCTGGGAGGAGGCCGAGAGGGACATGAGCAGGGCTGGAGTGTGCTGCCTGGTGCCCCACCCCGGGCAAGGCCTCTGGGAGCACTGGGGTCATGCTCTTCATTTTCACGAGCATATCCCATCCCCTCAGCGACCCCCAAATGATATTTCCTGCTACTACTGACACCCTGGTGCCACCTCAATGATGCTGTGGACATTTGTCCCAAGTATCACGTGATGTTTATAAACATGTATTTCTGGGAGGCTAATGGACCGGGAGAGGACTGTTAAAAGGTATGTATTTTAGGTCAACACCTCTATTTTATGAATGATCACATTTCAGTTTACAACCCTAGTCCATTTATACAAGACTACCTGGATCCCTAAGAAATAACAAAATTCAAATCTATTTTTGTTTATGGTTTCAAGAATCAGGATGTCTTATACACGTTACACCAGGTCAGCTGGCTCTGACAAATTGTGAGCTAAATTCCATTGAAGTTGGTGCCTGATTTTCTCCAGGGGACAATGCATTCTAATCAAATATGTATTACACTGAGTATTTCTATTAAAATGCCAACAGGGTTTCTGGGCTTTATAATGAGAAAGAACTGGGAATTCTATAAATACTACAGGTTTACTTTCATGAGAAAGAACAGTCACCATGCTGGCATTACACAGCACCGCTCTGCCCCCTTACTGCTCTTTTCTTGCGATCAGAGGGGCAGCTAAAAGTGCAGTTTGACGTTTAGCTGGTTTCCTTTCCCCACTCATTTTCAAGTGGATTTCTCAATACAGCTTTTCACGGGCTGCTTCTAGTTCCTGCTACCACCATCCCTGCGCTGGGCGATGGTTAACAGCTTCCTAGCGTCTCATTTTATCCCTTCCTGTCCCCCTCTCCTCCGTCCCCCACCCAGCAGCTGAAGGAAGAATCTTGGAATCCAAACCTGAACACGCCACCCTCCCTTGAAACCCTTTAGGGTCTCCCACTGCTCTTAGGATCAGCCCCCCCCGTCCCTCCCCACCTTGTCCCACAGGCCTTCCCTACACCAGCCCCCATCCACCCAGCACGCAAACTTTCCTACCTATTCATAGCGCCTGCCCCACTGCTGAGTGATTACTGAGTAATCAGTTGGACAACCACTGAATAGTATCTCACTCTCGTACTAGCATGTAAGTTCCACGGCAGGGAGTCTGTCTTGTTCACCCTATCACTGTGCTGAATAGGTGTCTGTCAACAGGATGGATGGATGCAGGAATGAATACAAGCTTGTCCCTGGGAAGCAGTTGGGATGTGGATCTTTTAGCCACCAGAGGGCAGTATTGGAGCAAAATCTGGATGAAGACCCCTGGATACAGGACTAGATGAACAGGGGTGAACTGGGGTGTGTGCTTAAGTGCCTGTAAAGCCCTCTGGCTCAGGCCTGCCCGGCTCATTGCGAGGCATTAGGTCACCTCTTATTTTTGTAAATGTAACACCGAACAGAGGACGGGGAGTGGGAATAATGTAATTGTGTCACAAACCTTATTATTCCCCCCACCCCCCACCAGATAAGCCCTAACAGTCAGCATTTTTATGTACTGGCCCCCATCTGGTGATACACAAACGAAATCACAAACCCGCTTTGAGTCCCCAGAAAGTTTTTCCAGTAGCTCAGGGAGTTATAAATATTCCTCCTGCCCTAAGTGCAGGAAATAGCTCATTGTCCCGTTCCTATAACACAACCACCCTGAGGTCAGAAAGGGAATGGAAATTTTTTAAAAATGCAAACAATCTCAGGCAAAGGAAGTAAAAATAAAGGGTGGCTAAGTTGACTCTCCCATTGTAGGACTGCGGTCCTCAGGACCTGCGGCAAACAGCCGTGACCACGACCTCTGCCCTGGCCGTGCCTCCCCACTCCCACCCAGCCAGAGGGCCAGCGGTACCTCGAGCTTGGCCAGCTCCTCGCCATCGTGGAGGATGCGGAAGGAGTAGAGGTGGTCGGGGCTCGGGTCTGGCACCACCTCACAGCCCACCAGGCTGAGGGGCTGCTGGGCCGCCTTGCTGCGGTTCCGGTCCTGGTAGAAGTACAGGTGACTGTCCCTGACGGAGCACCAGCGCGACTTCCACTGGCTGTTCACCAGCACGTTCAGGTAACCTGCGGAGTGGGACGCGGCTTCAGGGCGGGTGGGTGGCTGAGGGCCGCCCTTGCCCCCGGACCCCTGGAGAGGCTCCTCCAGATCTCAGCTCCAAGGCTTGCCATGCTTTGCCCGAGAGACTTTCTTGCCTCGTAGAGGCTGTGAATTCTCCTTTGTGTTAGCTGCTAGATCCTTTGAAGGTGGGCAGCACCGTGCTACTGGGTTTTGAGAAAGGCCTGTCCGGAGGGAAGTGAGTCGTGCCTTGGCCTGGACCAGGCAGAGAGCGTGTGTGTGTGTGCGTGCATGCATATGTGTGTGCACGTGTGTCTGCGTGCACGTGTGTGCACGTGTCTGCATGCGTGTGCGCGTCTGCGTGCATGTTTGTGCGTGTGTGCATGTGTGTCTGCGTGCGTGTGTGTCTGTGTGTGTGTGTGCAGGACCGAGGCAGGCACCCCCACCCCGGCCTCCTTGTCTCCCTTCCCCCGCCCCTGCCAGCCCAGGCCACCTGCAGGAAGCTCGCCCCAGCCTGGGTGTCCTGGCCGCAGATGCGACCCCCTCACCTCCACAGCCTTAGTTCCCTCAGCTCCCCTAACACCTTGCCGTCCCCAGTCGCTGGGTCTCAGCCTGCAAAGGCCCCTCCCCCCTCGGCCAGCTCCTCCACGTCCTCCCAGAGGTGGCTGGCCCTCCTGGGTCCTGCCCTCCCTGCACGGTCGGCCTTCAGAACACTTGAGTCCTGGAACAGCGACATTCTCCACTTCCATGTCAGCCTCCCAACGGGACACAGAGCTTGTCAAGGGCAGGAACTTGCCACGTTCGTCTCCAGCGCCTGGTTCTGTGCCCCTTGGCCTCTCCACCAGGCAGCCCTTCTTTCTCCACCGGCACACAGGGGCTGCCAGTGCTGGGGTGCATCCATCACATAGGCCTTTCTTGTTTTTAAATGGTTGCATGTGTTGGGTTCAGCTTCCTCCCAACTTAGGTGAATATTTACGGAGCTGACACCGTGTGCCAAGCACAGCCTTGTCCCTGGGGCTGGAAAGATCAGTAAACATCCAGTCTCAGGCCCCTCTGCCTGCCCCACACACCGTGGGTCGACATCTCTCTGTGCTGCTCACCTTCCCACGGGCACTGGCTTACAAAGCGGATGCCTTCTCCATCCTAAGGGACCGGCAGCTGCTCTGAACCTTAGCCGGGAAGAACTAGGCCCATGCAACAGGGTCAAAGTACACGGCCACCTTCGCACCCAGTCCAGTGCTGGACAGTCAGTGGGGATCGTGAATTTCTCAGGGCCACGAGACCATCACATCACAGTAGCAAAGTAGAAGAATGTGAGCCCAGGACCTAGGAACTCTGGCTCATTCAGGCAGGCGCCCCACTCGCCCATCACGATTCTCTGGACCAAAGAGAGGCAGGGAGCTCAGGCACCGAGTCCTGGGAAGGAGAGTAGCCATGTTCTCTCTGGCCCTTCCCCAGCCACAGGGGACAGGAGCGTGCTTCCCTGCTGAGTAACGGCCAGCAAGAACCCAGCCACATCGCGCAAAGCAACTCACTGGGACCAGGCTCCCAGGCCCAACACCGTGCCCTCTGAGGCCACAGGGGCTGGCAGAGCTGGGCCGTCACCCGGCAACCTGGCCACAGAACCAGGAGACTCCAAAGGCAGGGCCCTGTCTGCTGCCTTCCTGTCGCTCCAGCCCACAAGAGCTGAACTGGGACTCAGGAAGAGAGCCCAGGGCTGGTAAACGGGTTCCATGAGGAGGAGGAAAAGGCCCAAAGATGGAGAGTAGTGGCCTTCAGGCTCCGGGGCGTAAGTGTAGCAATGAGCTTTGAGTTGGAAGCCAGGATGTTTTCTGGGAAAGGTCTCTCTGTCTGTCTCTCTTTCCTGTCATCAGTTTCCTCAAGGCCGAGTAAGGGCAGCAGAGATGACCTGGAGGGCCTCCCAGCACCCACACATTCCCTCTGTACCAGCGACACGGGCTTTGTCGTCCCCTTAACAGGTCTTACCAGTGCCCCCTCAGAGTCTTTGCTCCTGCCCGCGGGGGCCATCCCAGCCCGTTTAGCTCCCGCCCGGCCTTGGCAGCTCAGGTCCAGGAAGCCATCCATCTCTGTCTACAGAGTAAGAAAGGTTCTTTCTGTCCCCGAGTCCTTGTAGCTACTGAAACGGCACAGTGTGTGGTGATGGGTATAAGGCCGTCATCTCTGTTGAGCTGTAAGCTCTCAGGACCGTGTCCTCCGCCTGCTTGAGCCCCTTTCCCTAACACCGTGCCTCCCGTGCTCCATACACATTGATCGAATGAACATACAACTTTAAAGACTATTAGGAGGACGGCCATCAACTACCCTTCACTTCCGCACACTGCAGCAAGAGGGTCTGGTGAGGCTTTATAAAGGGCTGCCTGCAGCGAAGATCAGCAGAAGCCGTGGACTGTGGGCTCACCCGCTCAAGAGCTGCTAGAGCAAAACCCCAAGTCCCTGCCCTGGCCGTCTGAGCCGCCTTCCCGGAGACGGAGACGGGCTGCGGCCCAGCGGGGGGCCCGCCCTCTGGCCCAGGAGGAGGCTATTGAAGCTTACTGGATGTCTCGAGGGACCTTTCCGGAGGCTCCAGCGAGGTAGATTTCTTCCTGCCCAGGTTCATTAGGTTGCTCAGTTTGAGGCCAGCAGAACATTTCTTCTTGACTGTCAAGATGAGAGGAAAAACCTTCAGCCTTGCACACAGCCTACCGATGTGCCCTCATGGATGATGGAAAAATTAGCAGACCTGTCCCTGTCCCGTCTGCCCCTCCCTGTGCGCGCACAGGTCTGTGCCCCAAACTCGGATCCACAGGCCAGTCAGGTGTCTCTAGAGGCACACCAACCTCTCTTACAGAACATGTCAGCACTGGAGAATCTTTACAGACTGAATTGGCTCAGAGAGATCTGAACTAGGGTTAGCAAACAAGAGATGAAAGAATATTCTACCCCCAGCAATTCATGAAACGTAACTTCAGTTTGGTCCTCTCTCCTTTTTTCCGGGATCTATCAGCTATATACTTCTAAGCAGTTTAGAAACTGGAGGCATGCTGGAATGAGCTGTTAAAACTCGGTAGGGTTGAGCCAGACAGCCGAGCCTCAAAGCCCGGGATACCACCCCTCCCAACCCTAGGCTGAGAGCCAGAGCGTTTGTACCATCTTTGGTCTCTGGGACCTCAGGGTGGCCATCTATGGAGCTTCCATACTCCGAGGCTGACAGGTACTTCTCAGTTACATCTGGCTGTGGGAGAGAGAGAGACAAGTGGGTGATCTTGTCTGGGAATGGTTACCTGGGAGACCACAATTTAAGGGAAAATAATAGATGACTCTTGGGTGTAGGCTAGGGGTCACCTTGGAGTCCAAGTCACTGGTGGGGCATGGCCAGGCTTCCCTGGGGCTCCCTAAAGGACCTGCCTTTGCCTTCCCTTGTGAGGTTCCCCACCCCATCCCAGAGCATTGTTTCCTTCTTCAGGCCACCGCATATCCTTGATAGTAAGTTCTCAAGATGACTACTCCACTTGGTGTGACAGCGGCTCCGTAGCCAGTGGGCAGGGCAGGTAGCCAGCCCCAGGGTGCACGAGAGTCAGCGTCGCAACTGAAGCTGCGACCCACCCATACCAGGACGTCTTTTGAGAGTCGACTGTACTACCAGCGCGCCAGGCTTTGCAGAAGAGCTGGCTTGTCCTCACAGGGTCAGACCACGATTCGAATCCCACCTGGAGCATTCTCTAGTGCGGCAGGGCCTCTCTGAGCCCCACCCTGCATGTGTATAAAATAGGGATAACACCCCTGTCTGCATTCTCAGGGCTGTTGGGGGACTAGAGACAGTCCCTAGAGTAGACACTCAGAAGATTCCCATCAGGCTTCTTCTAGAACCACTGACTCCAGAACCCCTGGAAAACAAGCCCAGCGACTCCCAACCAACAAGGCCTTCGCTGAGGACCAAGGACGGCAGTACCTGGCCAGGGAATCTTGTGTGCTGGGTCTTTAGGGAGAGGCCTTGTTTCTCACCCCAATGTGAAGGAATCTCCAAGTTTACTCTGGCTTCGGTTTTCTTGTCAATGACCAAGGAATGAATAAGAATGAAAACATAAGCCCCTCTTCCGTCACCCTAGAAGGCTGTGGGTTTTCCTCCATGGGGGTGGCCCGTGCCTTCCAAAGGAGCAGAGAGCCTCCTCCCTGCTCAGGGCCTCTGCCCACCCTCTGCCTTCCTCCCTGCTGGGGGTGGGGACCCCAAGATGAGCCACAGGGACCCTCTGTGCACAGCAGGGTTCCGGGCACCCACCTGGGGACATGGAATGTGACCCCGCAGTGACAGCCCTCCCCTCGGCCAACACCCAGCCCAACTTTCTCAACTTTGACCCTAAAGCAGGGCTCCCACAGCTCCATGCAAATCAGCAGTAGGGCCCTTTGGTTGGGGTCCAACACCCAGACGGTTGCCTAAGTGGGAAGGAAGAGCCTCGAAAAATCTCCCTGCCCAAGAACGGAGGCAAAGTGACTTTTGTCCCAATAAACCTTCCCCCAAGCAAGAAAATATTGTAGGCTATCATTCTCATCAGTTTCCCTGCCAAGCTGAAGCTACTGCCCTTAGCCAAGCACTGTACGTTTATCAACTGGGCTGACGTGCAAGAGCAAAGCTCCCCATCTTAACACCTTGAATTTTATAGAGACAAAAATGGAATTGAACTCTCTTTCAGGCAGGGTAGAGGCTTACTTTCGGACAACTCGGGCGCTGGGCATCTGGGGTGTACTGGCTTCCCTCACAAGCTCCTTCAGAAGGCAGGCCACTCACCTCCTGGATGACCTGAAGGAAGAGGAAGACCCTTCAGGCCTGCAGCCACGGCCAGACCAAAGCCAGAGCCCCCCTAGCCACATGTGGCCTTGGGACCCAGCCGGGGAGGGGGCGTGTTCCCGAGGCCTGTCTCCTGCAGGCCCCCAGGTGTTTGGTGGCATGCCAGGGAGGCAGGGGGCAGGGTTGGCAGCAAAGCCCAAACAGGGTGAGGGCAGCCAGCCCTCAGCTCCTCTCACCCCATCCTGGGCAGGGGTGGCTGTTCACTGCGGGCTTAAACACCCACATTTGCCAGATGGCTCTCTGGCTCCTGGGGGCTGTGGGGCTCACTGTGGAGGGTCTGCATGCTGCCTGGGACTCAGGCCTGGACGCTGCCTTGGTCCAGGCCAGGCTCCCAGACATGCCTGTCAGAGTCCACCCCAGCTCCCCGGGAAGGAGCCTTTGAACTGGCTGGCGATGCCTCACTGGAGACCACAAGGCAAGTGGATTTCAGCTAGAGCCCGAGTCCAGGTGTCTGAGAAGATCGCAGACATAGCCCTGCGACCCATTTCCCTAAGGCGGATTGCTACCACCGACAACGCAGGAAGCCCTGCGAACTTGAAGGATCATAGACACTTCACCCCCAACCACAGCCATCCCTTTGAAAAGGCTGGGGAGCCCCAGAGCGGAGCAGGCCCACCTCCCCTGCAGCCTGGCGCCTCCCTCACCCTGAGCCACTGCTCAGCTTGGTCCTTGCTCTGCAGGCCCAGCACGATCACGTCGGCGCTCACGGGTGTGATCTTCAGCTTGTGCTCCTTCTTCCGCACTTGCTTCTCCTTGTGCACCACACTGCTGCCCAGCAAGTTCACGTCCAGCTGAGGACTGTGGTCCTTGGAGGACTTGTAACACTGGAAGAGGGGAGAGGCGAGACGCTGCTTGGCCAGGTTCTGCAGAGGAGAGGGCCGCTGGGCAGGGCAGGACCCGCTGAGGGGTGGGCTCTGCACGACAAACCCAAAGGCCGGACACCCCTGTGCAAGTGCAGGGCTGTCACCTCCAACACTGGCAACGCGTGTTCTCGGCGTCAGAGTGACCAGGCAGCTGTCTCTGTCTCCCTCAAGCCTCTTCCGCCCGCTTGCCAGAGAGGCCCCAGCCCTGCTCATCCAAGCTGCTCTAATCCCACTGCAGACCACACCGGCTCCTAAAATGTGTCCTCTGCAGGCAACTCCCACCTCTCCAGGGTGGAAGGCACTTTTCCCAGTTCTCTGTCTCTCTGCTTCTGTTCCTTGCTCGGCTTCCCCACTAAGGGGTCCAAAGGGGATGAAGGCCAAGTTTATCATCCGATTCGTTAGGAGACGATGTGTTAGCAGAGAAAGGAAGCGACTCTCCTCCCTACCAGAGAAAATGCGTTACCCCTCTGTTTCTCACTGTAAAATGGAGGTTCTTTACAGGGCTGCTTAACGGGACTACCTGAAAAACACCTGCACGCAGCAGGGCGGGTTGTAACCAGTGAAGAAGGGGTGTTTATAATGACTCCATGGAACTTCACACTGGGACATAAAACCAAATTTAAACTTAAAGTAACAAGAAACGGGGCTGTGGTCAGAGTACTATCTTCTGATTCCCTTATGGGTCTCATCTTATAATCAGTCACCTGCCTGGGCAGCAGGCTCCGCCCCAAAAGGACTGTAAAGAAGAAGGAGCCCACAGACCAGGGGACAAAAAGATCCCCGGAAAAAATATCTGTACGATGGGATCGGTGGGGAGGGGAGGGGGCAGTCGTCACAGACCCCTTTGAAAGCCTGCTGGAAGTACTAGTCCTTCCTACGTAAGAGAAAGCACGTTCATCCTCGCACACGAAGCTCTGCTGGGGAGAAGCAGAAACCCCCTGATGCGACAGGCTCTAAGCACCTGGCATCAGGGACCACCCGCACCTCCACTCCGGAGAGAGGACACTCACCAGGAGCCTGGTGTCCTTGATCACGCAGAGCTGCTTGGCCCACTGGCCCAGCCACTTCTTGCGCCACAGGAAAGCACAGATGCGGGCGTCACGCATCAGCTCGATGCTGGCCTCGGGCGAGGGCCACTGGTAGGGGGCCGACTTGCCCTTGCTGCTTTCGTCCTCGTCGTAGGACTCGTAGGAACTGCTCACGGCCTCTCCGTCCTCTGCAAGGAAGAGCCCTCCGTCACAGTTCCAGCGGGCAGGGGATGTTCCGAAACAGGCTTTGCTCCTTCGGGAGGGAGGGGAGCAGGCAGGGGCATCCAGTGGTCCCCAGGCTACCCCGCCCCCTCCGTGCCCTTGGACCAGCCCACAGTCACCAACCACACACCCAGGCGGACTTTCCGGCCCCCAAACCCCTGAGCAAAGCGCCTTGGATGCTGCCTCCGGCCGCAGACGCAGGTGACGTAAAACCAGGAGTCTCCCTCTTCCTCCTCAAATCCTGTCGCCTCAGACCCCGTGGAAACCTCTGACCAGACGCGGCCCTCACACGCCTGCTCTTGAGAGGTCCAGCGCCCCTGCTGGGGGCCTCCATTTCTTCCGCTGAAGGATGAAGCAGTGGGGTGAGATCGCTTCTAAGGGCCCAGGAGGAGAGGGTCGCCGTCTGAGCCCAGAGCTGGGCGAGCCTCCAGCAGCGGCCCACTGGGCCTGCCCTGTCCCTGGTTCTGTCCTGGGAGCAGCAGGAAGCTGTGGCTCCGCGGAAGTAAAAGATGAAACAAAGCCCAGCAGGAGCTGGCCCTCCGGGGAAGGCAGCCACCCTCGCACTCCTGAAGGCTCTCCTCACAATCGCAGCCCTGCTGGAAATCGGCTCATCTTCCACAGGCTCCGTTCTCTTTCCCTCCCCACAGAGCACCTCCCGTCAAGAGCTTAGCATCTTCTGCCCATCCCCACCTGCTACCCTTCCTTTCTAGCAATGAGCCACCCTCACATTTTTATTCTGTTTAAAAGAATCCCAAAGCGCACCAAATTGCACCCGATCCTGTGCCCGCTCTGCATGCCTCGGTTTCTGCCTCCACCACCCTGCAAGAGTTTCTCTGTTCCCCTGGCCTCACTGCCCTATTCAAGGCCAACAAAAACTAGGTGCAGAAAAAAATCAATCAAACCCCGAAATGCAGGACACGGAGAAAGGAGAACCTCAGGATCCAGGTCCAACCCCTGGCTCAGCACAGGAATCCTGTCTGTCATAACCCTGCCCCAGCCTCTGCTTGAATCCCCCCGTGGACGGGGAGCTCATACCGCCCAACTGCTGGACAATTCCTTCTATTACTGGGCAGCTCTAACAGAAAGTCCCACCTACTTCCCTGTGACTTCTACAGACACGTCTGTCCCCTTGAGTCACAGTGAATGAAACCTTTCTTCTGCACATTATCCATCAGAAAAGAGACAGCCCATGGGTCCCCCATCTTCTCTTCTCCAGAAGCCTCTTAAACTACCTGCATAGCTAGGTTCCTGCAATACTAAGAAAACAGAACCGCATTTGAATTAGAATGAGGCCACGGCCACAGTTACTCTGGCTACAATGCCAATGAAAATGTGTTTTATTTTGCTTTAATAGTTTTAAAAATAATACCTTGACTATTTTAATATCAGTCTTCTTGAAAAGCAGTGTGATACTACTCCCCTTCCTGGCTTAATAAAAAAGTTGCATAGTTCACAATTTTATACCTATTAAATAAACAAAGATTGAAAATAGTGGTGCTACCCAGTAGGGGACCCCCCTGAACTCTCTCGTATGGCTGGTGGCAATATAAATTAACACCAGCCTCTCAGGAAACAACCTGTCAGCCTGTTGTTTCGAGCGCCATAAAAACATTCATACCCTTCGACCCAATAATCCCAGTCCTGGGAGTTTATCCTAAGAAACTAGTTTTTTAAAAAGGAAGGAAGGGGGGAAGGTTACATGCATTAAGGTATTTATTCAAGAGCTATTGAAGAGTCAGCAGAAGGAGACTCAGGAAAGTCTGATTTCATCCAGCGCGCACCATGCAGCCATAATCAGTGAAAGCTCTGAAGACCAGTCTGCAACTTGAGAATCTCCTCAAGATAAGATGGTAAGTGAGAAAGCACAATTAGAATTATCTATACAAAGAGAACAGTACTGAAAGGCTCAGAGAGAACTCAAAATAGTTGGTTTGATCTGGTGGTAGGATCAGGGTGATTCCGTAAAAAATGTCCCCCTTGTCAGCACTGCATTAGCTGCATAATAAATGAAATAAGAATGATGTAGTCATTGGGATAGCTCTTTCAGTGATAAAGATTAATAAGCGAGGCTACAGAGTTTAGTGTGAAGAAGCTGGCCGAACTCCCCCCACACCCTGCCCCTGGCTGTTTTGTGCTTCTGGGGTTGCCCCACATGTTCCATGGAGAATTCTAATATCTGCCCCTCTGCCTCCAAGGGCGATGGGGATGCTACCTGGAACAGCTTGGAGGAAATCTAGGGCAAATGTATTGACCATTTTATTTATCTCTAAGAGTGATCACGGCCCAACCATAAATGTAGGGTATTCTTAAACAGGTACTTGGCTTCTAGAGGTCGCAGGATGAACAGGAGTGAAAGGCAGGATGCTAAGATAATTCCATACCCCTGTTTGCTGTCCCCAGGTGGAGACTGCACCCACTGTGTCCTGTGGCATGTCCTCGGGAACAGAGGGCAGGACAGCCATGCCACGCTCTGCGTCCTCTAGCCGTCTGTTCGGATGCTACAGGCAGGGGTCTGCAGAGGGACAGCGCACGGCGTGCGCATGCAGAACCCATGCAAGAGGACGGGAAGAGGGCGGCAGCCACCCTCGGAGCATGCACCCCGCCTCAGAGAGGGCCAGGCAGCAGATGGGATCACCGGCATTCCCGCTCTGGGACAAGCAGTACCCAAGGTGATCGTGGCGTAAACGACTCCTTCAGGCACCTGTACCCGTCTGGGGACTCCACTGGGGGGAAATTTGCCAGAATGATCTGTGTGGGATCCAGAAGAACAGACAAAGGCAAGAGGAAGAGAGAGAAGATGAAGAGAGCGGCAGACCCAGATGCAGAGACACAAAGAGATGTGGCGATGCGGCTGCCCTCCCACCAGAAGTTAGTGCGTTCCCATCGGAGATGTGGGCTTGTCAGGTGTACCCCAGCCTGGCCAAGGACGTCATTTCCCAGCCCCTTCCCATCCAGAGATGTGACTTCCTGCCACCAATGGAATGTGGATAGAAGCACTGGGTGTCACTCTGCCTGGTGCCTTTAAGGAGCACATAGAGGTTCTCCGCCCTTTCTTTGTGGTGGATTCTGTGGCCTCAGAAGGTGACCGAGCCCACGCTGGACGGAGCCTGCTGACCAGTAAGGCCCAGCTGAACTACTCCGTGAGTGAGGATCAGATTTGCACTGGGTTACTCTAAGCTGCAAGAGGGGTTGTTTGTTACAGCAGCTGCCGTTACTGATGTCTACTGTCTCTAGCAGGAGACACCCGCAATGCAGGAGCTCTGCCTAATAGCTCCTGCACAGGCCGGCAGGGCACTTACTAAACTTGTTCAGAGAGAGGACCTGACCCAGGGAAGCAGTGAGCGGACTGCGGATAAAGCAGGCCAAGAGGCCAAGCAACTGGTCTTTTTCAGGAAGTCAGCAAAATCGCTGCTGGCCAAAGAAGTAGAGCAAGGGGCGGGGGTCTGACGGCCATTTCTGCTGTTGGGGGACAGCAGGCAGGGCCCAGGGCAGGCCTTATGATGCAGGGGAGGCCCCCTCTTCGTGGTAAGCATGACCAGCTCCCCACAAGCCATCCTCCGTCCTCCAGCCGGCAGGGGACAAAAGGCACCTGGGCTTCTCCCCACCCTCCTTGCTGACCTTGTGATGACCCCCTGCTTCTGGATAAAACCAATATGAACTCCCAGTCGAGAGACAAACGCCGGGATCCTTCTGACTGCTTGTTTGTGTCGAGATGAAGTGTCTGCCCCACCAACAGGCCCCCGGGAGCGTCTGGGAGGCAGGCCCCGGCTGGCACAGGCCACACCCGAGAGAGATGGGCTTCAGACACATGGAGGTGCTCCCCGGGATGAGTCACTGCTCCCACCTTCCAGACGCACCCAGACAGCCCCACCGCGCTCTCAGCTCCAGTCTGAAATCACAGTCCAGCCGGTGACTTGGCAACACCTCACAAGCTAAGTGATGTCTGTCCACAAAGCCAGCCTCTTAGAATAAAATTCCTTCGGGCCAAAGAAGCCCTCACCTCCCACACAGTTCCTGGGACCGCAGACAGTAGGTAAAGTGTGAAGAAAGAGGACAAGAATCCCATGTGGCTCCAAGTGACTGGTCCCATCTCATCCCAGGGCCAGTTCTTTGTGACACCAACAAGGTCCCCCCCTTCGGCCAAGTTCATTCCCACCACCAGGGATCCTTACCACTGACATCTGCAAGTTGCTTTATGCTTTCAAAGACCTTTCACTTACAAAGGAAGGAAAGAGAAGGAGGTAAGAAAGGGAGAGTGAGGGGACCAGAGTCCAGCTACCTGGGAGAATGGGGTCACAATCATCTCTTTCTTCCAGAACCTTCAAGGCCTTTCTGTGTTATAGAATCCCCACAACGAGAGCATTTCTATTTCTGATCCAACCTCATCAGGCTGAGAACCACTGGCCGAGGACAGATGACTCCAGCGTGAGCCCTGCCCCCATAGCAAAGGCCATCTACCTAAGTTAGGTCAGCCACAAACAACCCTCCCCTCCAAAGGCTGGAGAAAAGTCTATTCAGAGAAAAGCCGAAGTCGTTACCAAGGCCTACAGCTGATTTCTGTGTCCCCATCTCCCATCTCTCTTCCCCAACCCCACCTGCTCCTGCCACAATGGCCTCCAAACATGCCAAGGGCTCTCCTGCCTCAGGGCCTTTGCACGTACTGTGCTCTCTGTTTAGAAAGTTCTTCCTGCAGTTATCAGCCCCACCCAGTTCCCACTTCATTTGGGAATCTGCTCAAGGTCATGCTATCAGAGAGGCCCTCCCTAATCTAAAATAAAATCCTTCTCCTGCCCCAACCCAGCCCCTGCAGCTTTCCATCCTGACCTGACACATCCTATGTTTATTTGCTGTCTGTCTTCCCTCTCAGAATCTAAGTGCCGTGACCACTGAACCCCACTGAATCCTGCGTGCTGCTGAGCTCCTGATTCCTAGAAGCATGCTGGGTACATGGTGGGAGCCCAGTGACTATTTGTCCAGCGAAAGAACCTGGGAACTGGGCTCTGGCTCAGCCTGACCACATTTCCATTGCTTACGGGGCCTTGTGCCTCTCGGCCAACACACCTCTTCTTTGTCACATTTCTGTGCTGAATCCAGCAACATCCAGGCAGGACCACAGAAAGCATCAGACACAGTAAACCAGCTCCTTGTGGACCACCCCAAGCCCCTCCTTGCAGGTGGGTTGGGCCTGCTGCAGGTCTCAGCTCCCCAGCAGACCAGAGGCCAAATGCTCTGTGGCCAGTTCTCAATTCGGACCATGCTCTCTAGTAAGAGCCGCCCAGGCTGCCCTGTGTTTCTAGCCAGGGTAAGTGTGCCGGTCCCAACCAGGGGAGTTGGCACTGGCATCCGTGCAGGAAGTGATTGGACCCCCTCCAAGCCCCGTCCCCAGGATGTACCATTGAGGGATGTGTCATATGGTTCAGCCTCTTCATAGTAACCCTCTGGAGACTCGATCTTTGGGGTGGAGAGCTGTTTCCGTTCTGGAATCTGTGGTATGAACAAATAAAACAAAGATTTTCAGATACGATACACTGGGAACAACTTGGAATTAACCCTTTGGGTGGAAGGAGAGGGAACCAGAAGAAAAAAATGCCCAGCTTGGACGTCAAGCAAGTCAAGAGGGAGAACAGGGATTATCGTGACTCCCATCAGCCACCCCATCCACAGTGTTTGGTTTGCATCCAGCTGGAGGGCTGTGGGCGCATTGCTTAACCTCACCAAGCCTCAGCATTCCCCCTGCCCCCTGCAAAATGAGGCTCCGATGCCCACCACACAGACAATATCATTGTACACATCATGACATGACATAACACACTTGAAAGGCCAGATGGAGTCAGGCTGTCGCGGTAGCTATGATGGCTTCTGCATAGAATACACTTTCTACAAAGACAAGGGCTGATCAGGGGTACACAGAGGAAGAGGACCTGGCTTCTAACTCCCAAACTTCTCCCATAACAAGTTCAATCATTTGCTCAGCAGATACTGGATGGCTCCCACGGACTAGCTGAGGGACACATCCAGATGGTCAGGAGTCAGTCCTGAGAAAGTCTTAACTAGGTGCTCACAGCTCCTTATCAAGTGCTTTAATAGACAAGGTCAGAGCTCCATGGGAGCGTGGAGGGTGTGATGAACATTTAGGACCAAGGAAGGATGCTCAGAGGACAGGACCACCCAGCATTTCTTACATGGCATAAGGGTGAATGAGCATAATTTGAGTAGAATAAAAAACATATGCAGGGCTTCCCTGGTGGCGCAGTGGTTGAGAGTCTGCCTACTGATGCAGGGGACACGGGTTCGTGCCCCGGTCCGGGAAGATCCCACATGCCACGGAGCGGCTGGGCCCATGAGCCATGGCCGCTGAGCCTGTGCATCCGGAGCCTGTGCTCCGCAACGGGAGAGGCCGCAACAGTGAGAGGCCCGCGTACCGCAAAAAACAAAAACAAAAACATATGCAACTGTGGAGAAGAACAGAGCATGAAAATCGTTCTCTCCTCCATTACTCCATCTGTAAGATGGGCACTAGACTATGAAGGTGATCTCATAAGCAATAGCAGGGGAGAAAGAGAGGTGGGTGGTGGCATGAATATTACTATATATAGGTCATGAACACGTAAGTGTCCATCCACACAAGTCTCTGATGTCTTTCTGAATCACGAAGTCCCTGAAGAGGGCCAAGGGAATATTCGTGATGAGAACAGAAATGGCAAAAGCTGAAGTGCATTCCCAGTCCTGGTTTTGAGAAGTCCTTGCGCTGGGTGTTCCACATGAGGGGCAAGGCCTGGACCTTCGGGGGGTGCCAAGTGAAGACAGAGGAGGCTCTTAAGGTAAAGGGGGTGCAGGGAGCTCGTAGGAGACACAGGGCCCTGACCTTGGACGGACCCCTGGGCTGCTGGGGATTCCTTGCCCCACCAGGAAGAGGGGCAGGAGGTGGGGAAATCTAGAAACCTTTGCCTTGGAAAATGAGCTTCTTTGGGGGACCTATGACAGAGAGAGCTTCCCTAGTCCTGGCCCAGGCGATGGTGGGAGAACAGGCAGCGTGGGCTCACGTCCCCGTGGGACAGTACTCAGCAGGGACCACAGGGGCGTCGGTTCCCAGCTTCCCCCGGGGGGCAGAGTAATGCTCCTGCAGCTGCTGCACAAAACCAGGCTCCCCAGAGCCAAGTCTTCTGTGGCTTGGCGACTAGAGCTATTTCTATGATCTCTGGAGTGAATGGAACTAGGTTTGAATCCAGCCTTTAGGAGTCCATAGATTTAACCATGGGTATGTGACAGCCTCTCTCGGTCTCACTTTCCCTCTTCATAAAACAGGAATAGTACTGGAATTGTCGAGGATTCAAGGAGACAAAACGTGATGGTTCTTCCACAGGGCCTGGTGCGTATCCAGTATGAGGAGGCTGTTGTCATCGTTGTCTGGGGGCCTCCACAGCCCAGGCGCCCTGCAAGAGCCAGGTTACTGGATTGCTGTCCGGCAAGCTGAGACAGGTCCACATGAAGAGGGTCAGCAGAGGCCAGGCCACCACCTGGCTCCCATACCACGTCCTTCGAACTCCATCTGGCCCGACGCTGAGAGAGCTGACCCAAGTCCCAGAGGCGGGCTCTGAGCAGCCTGCAGCCCCAGCAGGTGCAACACACAGCGTGCAGGAAGGAACAGAATAATCTGCTCATTTCCTAAGCAGCCCAGCTGCGCTCCGGGCCGGCTGCGGAAGGGCGACGGCTGTGAGCGGTACCTCCGGCCGGGCTCCTCGCTGGGGCGAGGGCCTCGCACATGGTGGACACATCTGGTAGCTGCTAGTGGACGATCCTTCGCCTTTGCTGCCCCTGGCCTGGAGAGACGTTTCTGCTCCTCTCGGCCATTCCTGGCCCCTCGGTCAGCCAGAGAAAGGGCTGCCTCTGAGAGCCTGCTTCCTGGGGTCTGAGGGGAAAATGTCTCCTTACCTGGGCCCCGACAAGGTCTCTGCTTTTGGGTCCTGGGGCTCAGGCTTCCTGAGTGGGCTGGGCCTCCAGCTGCAGCCTCCAAGAAGCCCCACTCCCCATCACGGGGTGTGGGAACCCTTGTCTTGGTGAGGGCGTGGGGATCCCATCCGGAGGGAAGCTCTGAGCACCCAAGGTCTGGCTCTGGTCTGGATTCCCATGATTAGAGCAGGACAGAAGGGGACTGAACCCTCCTGTGGGAACTCCTGCTGGGTCATTATCCCCACAGGGGGCCTGCCCTCCCATCTAGGAGTTGAGCACCAGGGGGTGTTTCTCGAGAGTCTCCCAAGCCTCTCACTGTGAAATCATCTGTAAATGGATCTATACAGAGAGGCAGATAGGGCAGCGGGGCAGGAATCTGACCTTCGAGGCTGGCACATCGAGCTGTGTGACTCTGGACAACTGACTTGACCTCTCTGGGCCTCAGTTCCTTTGCTATAAAATGGGAAGAGTAGAAGTACCTGTCACATGGGGTCACTGTAAGGATTAAACTGTGCTCAGCACTATTAAATAATAAATATTAGTGTTCACTAACCTTCAAAATAAGATATAAAAATATCAATCAAAGGGAGAAAAGGTGCCTGTATGCATGTTTGGTGGGGGAAGAACAGGTGTACTCTGGGAGGATACAGAGGAAGTATTTGGGCATGACCTGGCTTATAGCAAGCTCAACTGCCTTAAAGAACAGGACAGCCCCTGTCCTCAAGGCGGCCAGGGCAAAAGATACGGGCCTGGGTCACGTTAAAGGACAAAACGATTCCAACAATTCAGAAGAGAGTCACATAATTACACAGGCGCGATGGCCTATTATCAGAGGTCAGAGGAGCAGGAGATCCTAAACTCCCGGAATTAAGAATAAAGGAAAGTTACTTTATCATCATGACGATGAAGATGGTGCACATTCAACGAAGAAGCAGAAGATGTGTGACTTCGGAACCTGAAATAACTGAGGGTTCACAGGAAGGGACAGGGAAGAAAGCCACCCTGCTCAGCGTGACTTGCCAGAGACTGGCAAACTTTACCTGTACAGAGCCAAACAGTCAATACTTAGGGATTTGCAGGCCATTCAGCGGCTCTGATCTCAGCTCTTCTACCCTGCTACTGTAGTGCAAAAGCACCCATAAATAATACACAGATGAATAAGCTTGGCTGAATTCCAGCAAAATGTTATTTACAAAAGCAGGTGGTGCAGGATTTGGTCGGGGGCTGTACCTGGCCAGTGCTGATTTAGATGAGACACAGAGCTGAAGATGTGGGGCGGCCCAGGTGACCTGGGGCATCCCTGCAGTTCTGAGCAACCTGCCCCAGAATGCACTGTGGAAGCTTCCGGGGTGGGGGCTAGCGGATCCAGCCCGAGCTCCCCAGACCAGCCATGGTGACGGCCTTCCCTGCCCCCGCACAGCAGCCTGCAGAAGTCCAGCCCCGACGCGTGGTCAGGCCTCAGAGGGGAGGTGGGCGGAGATGGCTGCCCAGGCCAGGAGCACAACGGTGCCAGCAGACGTCTGTCTCTCGGAAAGCAACCGCCGCACCTGGCTGTGCGGACCGTGGCCTGGAAGTGCCACGGCTGCTGAGTCACTGGCCACACCCACGAGATTTGCTCCAGACCCCTGGCTGCCCCCTCCAGTGTTGGACAGGCTGAGCCTGGGACAGAGGCCACGCTCCCGGCCCAGCCCTGGGCACTGAGGACCCCAGGCAGATACCCAGCTTGTGCTACAGCCACCAGAGAGCCCGGGGCCGGGCATGCAAGAGGACAAGCCACCGTGGTGCCCTGAAGCTCCTGGGTCAGGGTGGGAAGGGACACGGCTTTCTCTGGCCGAGGAAGAGAGGTCACAGGGCCAGCCAGGCTCAGGCTGCCACGCTCCCTCCCTCCCAAACTACTTGCTGTTCTGGTTCTCCTCCTCCCTGTGAGAGCCAGAAGACACAGCTGTTCCCCGCTCCGCCCTGACGCCGCTCCTCTGGGGGCCTTGGACTAAGTCTTCAGCCAGACTTGACCAGAGAGGAGGCTGGAGGGGAGCAGGCGTGTGTGGGCAGGCAGGGAGGACCCCGAGTTCTGCACCACCCCCCCTTCCTCACTCCACATCCAGGAGGCCCTGGGGTGGAGGTGGGCGACTGGGACAGAACTAGGAGGGACCTAGGAAAGGTCCTTCTCAGCAGAGAAATTCCACAAGGAGCGGAGACTGCCAAGGCCGCTCGCTCTGCTGGAAGTTGCCCCACGGCCTGGAGTATGTCCACGGGAACCGTCACCACGCATCTGAAAGGCCACACGTCTCGGGTGGTGGTGTCTTTCCAGTGCAGCAATAGGTTCCTCTCGAGCCTCTCCTGGCCCCGATGGCCCACAGACACAGCTGATGCCGGGAGTCCGCTCCAGGGGACGACCACAGTCCTGGCCTTGATCGGAGGCCCTGCGTCTCACACCCCCGAGCCCTTGGGGCCTCTGTGCCAGGGTCACAGAAGGCTAGCAAGGGAGCACAAAAAGCCAGCCAGAGTCCCGGGGCTGCCGGACTCTGTGACCACGACCCGGCCCCAGACCCTGGGTTCCCAGTCCACCAACACGTTCGTCAAACACGGGCTTCCAGAGCGAGTCACCGCTAAGAGGCTCCACCAGGTGAACGCCCCTCCCGTCTGGTGTGGAGCCCTAAGCAGCTAGCTGCCCCACGTGGGCCGGGCAGTGGCACCCCACTGCGCAGAGGCCAAAGGCACCCCGGTCAGAATCACACATGAACTCAGGCTAGGAAAGCTGCAGCCCTGGCTCAGAGCAGCCACCTCTCCTTCCCCCCACCCGGCAAGGGGTGCTTGGGGCGTAACCCGAAAACCACAACACCTCCCGTCTGCTTAAAACCAGCAGCAACTGGATGGGAGCTGAGAGGCCATGCCCCCTCCCCAAGTCCCGGCGCCACAAGTGAGGGGAGCCTGCAGCAGAAAGGGACACGACTTGTACCTTTACTTGGCTAAGAAGCCGAGCTGAAGTCCGGGAGGCCGCAGAGTGGCCCAGAAACCAAGAAACTGCATACAAATCCTGGGCCTGCTACCTCCCAGTGGTGGGATCGTGGCCAGTTGTTTTAACTCCCTGAGCCTCTGATTTTTGGCAGGTGGTGGGAGGACATGTTTGTGTGCCCGCAGTGGGCAGCGGCTCAGAGCATGGCAGTCACTCACGGCATCAGCATACTGGGGTACCCAGGGACTAGTGCTCAGTCCATCAAGTCCCAGTCAGCCTGAGAGGAAGGGTCCCTGCCAAGCTGTCACCCAGCTCCAGGGGCTCCTGCAGTGGGATGCTGCCCAGACACTCCAGGCCTGCCCTACCAGCTGTGAGAGCAGCGGGAAGAACCGTACTGCCCCCAGGAAGGCATGAGTGAAGGGGCCAGTCTGGGGACGGGACCCCCTCAGTGGTGACCTGAGCCTACGGATCCGGAGATGGATGGCTTGGTGGGAGCTCAGTGACCGTGCAGTCCCACGGTCCCAGAAATCCTTCCCAGCCAGATCCTAGCGTGGAAAGAACTTGGGTTCAAGTTCTGCCACTTCAAGGCTGTGTGACACTGGGATATTATAAACCCACTGATTCTCGGTTCTTCACCCATAAGATGTAAATACTACCACTCACCTCGCTGAATACTAATGTGGTCTGCCACGCCCCCTGAATAAGAGGAGCTTAGGTGTACGTTCCTTTCATTTAAACACCAGGAAACAGAGGGCCAGAGACCTTAAATAACCTGCTCAAGGTCAAGGAGCTAGTACCTGGCAGAGCTGGAATCTGAACCCAAGTCTGTAGGAGTCCATAAATCCATAAATCCATCCATCCACAAACATGCGTGTGGCCTACTGTGCGCAGACACAGGACATGAAGCAGTAAACGAGACACAGTCCCTGTTCCAGGGAGCTTACATCTACTCTGGGAGGCAAATAATAAACATGGAGGGGTAACTGGGTGGTGTGGCAGGCAGTAATGGGGGCAGGCACCGAGGTGGGATGCCTCACATGGGTAAGTCAGGGAAAGTCTGTCTAAGAATGTCTGAGACAGGAGGAGGGGGCAGCCTTTGAGGGGCCAGGGCCCGGGGACTGCAGAGTCCCTGAGGCAGGACTGACCACAGGGAACAACCCAGGAACAGAAAGGAGGCTGGTGAAGAGCAGATGCAGTGAGGCTGGAGGTGCAGCTGGGCCAGACCGTGTAGGCCCTGGGGCCACGTGAAGGAATGTGGATGTTCTGTCCCAAGTCCAGTGAGAGCTCTTGGTGGGTTTCAAGCAGGAAGTGGTGTGATGTGGTTTACATTTCTGAAAGGTCACTGTGGCCTGAGCTGGTGCCCATGTCTGTACAAGGCCCCGCTCATGGGCTGCTGGTGAAGAGCCTGGCGTAGCCTCGGACACACAGGGACCCTCATCTCGCACTGCCGTTCCTCTTTGCGCTGAGCAAATGATGTCACCTGCTAGCACGCTTACTTGTCTCCGTCCCTCCCGGTGTCCCGGACCCCACAGACAACAGGTGCTCCAAAAATGCCAGACGCTTCGTAGACTGACACCTGCGAGAAGCATTGGACCTTCACGGGACCCAAGTCAGGGAAATGAGGGATCCCGGACCCACACTTACGATCTTGGGTGGCGGGAGGTCTGGAAGACTCTTCTGAGGGGCCGAGGAGTGCTGGCTGGGCTCGCCGTTAGTCAGTGGGCTCTGCTCCTCGGGCGCTGTGGGAAGCAAGCAGAAGACGGCTTCGATGAGGGGCACCCAGGCTTGCAGTGGAGTCTCAGTAGCTAGGAATGTCTGGTCACATGAGCCCCGAGTTCTATTTGGGCAGGTGTTAATTACCCAGGCAGGCGGTCCCTGGAGCCAGTGTTGTTTTTCCTCCAAGAATAGGGTAGATCGGCCATGGGCAGTTTCCTCAGGAGGAACTGGTTTGAGGTTTCTGGTAGGTTCCGCACCCTCTCCTCCACCGGCCCCATGTCCAAAATGCCCTGGCCACAGAGCTTCAGTGAGTGGAGGAGCTGCCCGTGGTCACTATATTGAGCTGCTCTCAGCACGGACCCTGTGATTACCTCTGTCCACCCCATGGTTTCCCCGGAAGGCAAACAACCTAGGGCCCGGGGGCTGCTTTAGTGCAGGGGACTTCTGCTGAGCCCACGCTTGGTGGTGGGGCAGGAGGTGAAAGCCACACTGGGGACCTTGGCCACCAACCCTCTGTGCACTTTTAAGGAAAAGGCACCAAAGGCTCTTCTGAGCCTCACCATTTCGGCAGGTGGCCCAGCCAGCTGGGGACAGACAGGTTCAGGCAGATCTGACCCTGGGGCTTTGCTGGCTGATGTCCTGAAGCCAAGTCTTTAACAGGACTGAATGTTTTGGGATGCTGTGTTCCCACCTCTTGCGAAGCCTCTGCCTTTGAGTCACAGGCTTGAGAGCTGCGAGACGGGGGCTTCTACTCCCCTCTCCTCTGCAGCTAGGCAGCTCTGCAAACCTCTGGGCCTCCCTGGGGTCCTGCTGGACCCACTCCTGAGGGTTTTCAGACAAAAGCAGAGAGCAGAACAGAGAAGATTGAGACGCCATGGAAGACACCACCTGTCCTTCCAGTGGAAGGTAAGATGTTCTGCCAAGCGATCACCTTTGAACAGAACCTTCGATCGAATATTAAGGCAGCTGTTGACATCACCGACTCCTCGCCATCACCCCCCCCAACACACACACACACTCATAAAATCCAGACTTCTGTCAAAAGTCATAAAGCTGGGGCTGTGGGATCAGCACCTATACAGCTGCTTTCTTAGAGCATCTGAATTATAACTTCCTATTCCTGGGACGATGCTGGCAAACGCTGAGAGAGTTTAGGGACTGAATCCTTATCCACGAAGGGGACACGAGACCTTTAAGAGGCAAGGAGGTGGCCTGATGAGACATCCCAAAATACATCAACCCCAAATAGCATCAACCAAAATGCGACTTCCAAAAATAACCCCACCAGGCCTGTCTGTGGTCCTGGCTGGGAGGAAGGAGGGGTGGGACGGGACCAAGGCTTATACTGGCCCCCTTCCTGGGAGCTGGCCACTCCATCAGCGGTAGACCCGTACCTTTGTCTTGGGGCTCGGCATCCTGTTGCTTGTGGACCGTCACTTTGTTCATATAAATGTACTCCTCATCAGAACCTGCAGAAGAAGGATGGAAGACACAGGCTTCATGTGATTTCATGAAGGGAAAGGGCCTCTAGAGAGAAAGGATGTCCCCTCCACCCCTCAGAGACATTGTCATCAGCCTGGATTCCAGTAAAAGCATACAACATTTTGAGTTGATTGAAAGAGTCCATTGTAGAAAGAGCTGACAGATTTCCAAAAAAAGAAATACCAAATTGCTGACTGTTAGTTTTCTAGCCTGGGGGGAGGGGAGGGGAGGGAAGGGAAGGGGGGGGTACAGAAGGATAGCTTTGGGAATAAAAGGCTTAAGTGGAAAAGCACCCATACCTTAAAGATCTGCCTCATATTCCACCAAGCAGAGATTTCTCTGGGTTTCCTAGCATTTTGTTTAAATTGTAAAACATTTCCTATCAGTCATTCTCACCCTAGTCTGAATTACATTCATGGGCTAATCAGAGTGAGGTCTATATAAGATAGGTCATATTCAGGACCTGGAAGTTTAGCTCCCAGGCCTCTAGGTGGGGTGCCACTGTGGGGGCCTGAGCTCCGGGTTTGGAGTGGGGAGTGTGCTGGGATTTGGACCTGCAGGACCAGCAGCTACCTGCTCTACCTGCAGTGCACAGCCCTTCCCCTCCTTTAAAAACATTTCTGTACAGGCTGTCACCTTCCCCGTGCATGTCTAGGCAGAGAAAGGCTTGGACCCTTTCTTCAGAAGCCTGCAGAGGAGACTGATCTGAGTGTTTCTCCTCCTAGAAATCCTCCTGCATTTCTTTGTGCCTCTTAATTTGCATTTCCTAGAAACTTGCGGCTGATAAATTCCAGTGGCTGGAGATGGTGCTACAGAGCCAAGGAGCCCAATTCAAACCCCTGGCGAAGGAGGCAGTTCAGCGCCAGCCAGTTCCACACCACAGACTGCCTAGACTCCAGCCGGCAGGCCTGCGTCAACAGAGCCCTGAGAACCCAGAGGAACAGGAGGAGGATACGGCTGGATGGCCACCCTGGTGCCCAGCCCTGCCAGAACCAGTCAGCAACGTCACCCCTATACCAAGGGCCGCAGCAGCTTATCGGAGGGAACTACAAGGTCTAAACGTAGTTATCCACAACTTGCATACCTCCACTGAGGGGCTGGGTCTGTACCTCCTCCAGAGCATGACACAGGATTAAAGCACTCTGCAGGGGGAAGCAGGAGACAGGGTAGGGGATGGGGGGCGGGGGGCCTCGGCCAAGCTCTGCCATTAACAGTAATTCTGAGCAAAACAGCTAACCCGTGTGCCTTGGTTCTCTTGCCTGCATAGTATGGAAAATAATTGTGATGAAATATTGCCTAGTTCTACCTAACTGAAATTTTCAAATGTACAAAACTCAAACGTTAGGGAATTTGAAAAAGTAAGGTAATCTTGTAACTAACAAAGATTAAAAATGACAGCCTAGGGCTTCCCTGGTGGCGCAGTGGTTGAGAGTCCGGCTGCCAATGCAGGGGACGCGGGTTCGTGCCCTGGTCCAGGAGGATCCCACATGCCGCGGAGCGGCTGGTCCCGTGAGCCATGGCCGCTGAGCCTGTGCGTCCGGAGCCTGTGCTCCGCGACGGGAGAGGCCACAATAGTGAGAGGCCCGCGTACCGCAAAAAAAAAAAAGACAGCCTAAAACATGGGAAATAACTCAAACGCTCAATAATAGGAAAATGGTGAAAGAAACCATGGCACATCAACTTAGGTAACAGCAGGTCACCTTTAAGAGTAAATGGATTACCGGCACAACCATTTTGGAAGTGATCTTGGAGGATAATTTAATTTTAAGTGTTCATATTCTGTAACCCAACATTTCCGCTGCCAGAAATCTATCTTGAAGATAAACTCCAGCATGTAAACAAAATTTTATTTGAGGGTGTTTACTGCAATATTATATGAGTTTTGTTTTTTTTTTTTTTTAAAGAACAAAACTTAAATGCCCACTAATAGGGGGCTGGTTGAACATTATTGTTCATCCATCGATGGACACTACCTACCTGTGAAAAATAACAAAGTAGCTCTATGTCTGCTGTTTACAAAGATATCCAAAAATTACAGTTAAAGGATCATGTTTCAGAAAAGCAAAAAAAAGAAAGAAAGAAAGAAAAAGTATGCGAACTGTCAACATAGGGAAATGTGCACAGGCAGCAATTCTAAATGTAAAAATAATGCAAAGCAGAGCACAGAGGCAAACCACAGCTACATGAAAATATCCCGATGACACCGATAAAGATCAAAAAAGGAAGTGAAGGAATGTAAATAGTGTTTAATGTTCATTTCACATTCTTTTCTTTTTTCATACTGTTAACTAAGCCCACACTCCGGTACAAAAGAAAAGGCAAGATATTTTTATTGTTTTGTTAGACTCTGAGCAGGTGCTTCCCCCCCAATTTACAGCTTTCTCTGTAAATTGCAGAGAAAGCTGGCACTGGCCGTGTCACGAGGCTGCGTCTCCCTCCTTGGACACTCTGCAGGCCATACTTGACTAGGTGTTGATTCTCAGTGTTGCTAATCCACTACCATCCAGTTGGTAAGTAAGAGGCTCCCAGGACCATCTGCAATCCTGTGAACTTGGCCCTGGAAAGAGAAGCCTGATGAGCTGTCCCAGGTCTGGGAGGCAGCAGCCTCGGGTTGGAGAATTTCCATCATTGTCTCATTCATTTTCAGAAGTGCACTGAGCACCAGCCCTGTACTAGGTGCTGGGCATACAGCAGGGAACAAAACAGACATTGTCTCTGCCGTTGTGAACTCACCAGATCGGGGGCAGGGGAGGGAGAGGGAGAGGGGGCAGACCCAGATGGGGTAGCCGCACAGGTGTGTGGGAAATGACAGCAGCTACAGGTACGGTGGAAAGGAGAGCTCATCGTGCTTTGAGCAAGTGTGTGGATCCTGGGGGAACGACCCTTGTCTGAAGAGGGTGGTGGCAAGGGGTAGGGAGGAGGGGCCCGGATCCTCTTACTACAGCTGCATAGACTGAACTTTTGAAGCATTTCCCATCACAGGGGCAGCCCTGAAATGTTCCCAGAGTCTCTGAGCAGGGTACTGGGGGGCCCACAAGGTTAACACAGGAAAAAATATCGGGCCCCCAATAAACAGACCTCAATCCATGTCTTGACCTTACCACCTAGACAAAAGGCAAAGAGAGTGGAAAATTCAGTAATACACTGAAGATCAGAAAATAGAAAATTCCATTTGAAAAGTGCAAACACACACACACACACACACACACACACACACTCATGCTCTGCCCCAAATGTGTTGAAGTAAACAACAGCTCAGCCAGTGGAGACCACAGCCTATCTTGAAATGATCATCCTGCCTCCACCTATAAGTCCCATCAGGCTGAGTTAATTTTCTGGAAGATACACAGTGAGGCAGGCATGGGAAGCTGAGAGAAAACGACCAACGCGTTCAATTTAAGGGGCTTTGGATTCTATCCCGTGCAGCATAATTAACCTGGTACAGACTCATCTGGACCGTGGAGAGAGGAGGGGAGCGTAATGGTTAGGTCTGCTGGCCCAGGCCCAAGCCTGGGCTCTGCCACGCATGGCCATGTGCCTAAAGTAACTTTCCAAACCTCAGTTCCCTTGTTGGTAAGATGGGGACAGCAACTCCCTCATTGCCTTGGGACGGGGTTAGATGACATAATCCAAGTCATTTCATTCATTAAGCACCGGGCTGGGAAATGGTAAGAGCACAGAAAGTGTGAGCTGCTGTTATAACCACTCTGCCATCCGAGAGGGTGCAAAGAGGACCAGAGGGGAAGTTTGAAAACAGTGGCTATTCATCCGTGGGCACTGACCTGGAGAACAGAAGTGACAGCCAAAGGCCTTGGTACAGCTATGCGCATTTTATCGGTAGTCTGGGTGTGCTCTGGGGGCAATTCACACCGGGGGGGCCCCCGACCTGCTCTCAGCAGCTCCTGCAACCCTACAAGCTGCAGAGACCAAGGGTGGGGAAGGTCTGACTTTATGAGAGCAGAACATACACACATCAAAGGTGAAACAGAGGTCACCCTACAGGAAGCCACACTAGACCACAAAGGGGACCCCACACCGGGAGCTCTGATGGAGTGGTGAGAACCAAGAACCAGAGGTCAGACGCCATCACAGGGGCGTTTCTCAATTCCCAACAAAGGTGTTCTTTATCATTAAACATTCTCAGGTTGGAGCACATCTAAATGGCCTGGGAGTGTGCTCTTTAAAGAATTCCACCGATGAGTCCTTCTGTGGAGTGATTCATCCCTCTGTAACTTACCTGCTTTGTAATGGGGATTTCCCATCTGCTCATCCCACCTTTGATGTGCTACTGACCAGCACTCAAGGCAGGTCAGCAGATGCTCACTACAAAGCTAGAAGGAGCCTGTAGAGCTCAAAGGCAATGAAGGGGCTGCCGGAAAACCCCTCTGATGAAAGGCTAAGGGAGCCAGATTATGCCGACAGAAGAGAAGGCTGCCGGGCATATAGCAACATGCTTCAGCTTTATGACTTCTCTGATATTCAGACAATAGGAACTAATTCCACAGGGAACAAAAAAAAAAGGGAAAAGGGACTTTGAAATGTAGCCCAGTGGACGCAGGCTGGATGTCAGGGAGGAGTCCCTGACTGTGATGGCCAAAGAAGGTGCACTTCCCTCCCTGGCAAGGATCTGGGCTATTCCTACCGTGAGACAGATGGATTAGATGTCCTCTTACTGTCCCTTACTGTCCCCAAAATATCACTTTCAATTCTCAAACATCCGATATAAAAATAAACTCGACTAAACTGTTACGACTTCACAAGAAGGTGTTTCTTTAAAAAAAAACACACCTGTGCTACAAATGAAACCGTATGTCCACTGAAGACTTGTACAAGGCTGTTCAAAGCAGCCTTATTATTCATATTAGCGCAAATCTGCAAACAACCCAAATGTCCATCAACAGTGAATGGATGAGCAGATTGCAGTATATTCGCAGAAGGAAATACCATTCAGCTATAAAAGGAACTATTGATACAGTCCACAGCATGGAGTGACAGGGGCCAGACCCAAAGCACAAACCACCCAATTCCATTTACAGGAAGCTCCAGAACGGGCAACGCTAATCAATGGTGGTAGAAATCTGAAAAATGGTTGCCTTGGGGTGGAGCTAGGGAGGAATTCTTGCCCTGGGAAGGGGCAAGAGCGAATTTTCTGAGATGATAGAGATGTTCTACGTCTTAGTTTGGGTGGTGGGTGCACAGGTGCATACAGCTGTCAAAACTCACTGAACTGGGCTTCCCTGGTGGTGCAGGGGTTGAGAGTCCGCCTGCCGATGCAGGGGACGTGGGTTCGTGCCCTGGTCCAGGAGGATCCCACATGCCGCGGAGCGGCTGGGCCCGTGAGCCATGGCCGCTGGGCCTGCGCGTCCGGAGCCTGTGCTCCGCAACGGGAGAGGCCACAACGGCGAGAGGCCCGCGTACTGCAAAAAAAAAAAAAAAAAAAAAAAAAAAAAACCAAAAAAAAAAAACAAACTCACTGAACTGACTCCTGAAGATCTGTGTACTCGACTGGATACAAAATCTAGCTCAATTAAGAAGATAGAAAACCAATGAACTCACAGTTCTGTGATTTACAAAGTCTTAAAACAATGTTTTCCTGTTTTCCCTTGGGCTGTATGACACTGGGCAAGTTATTTACGCTCTCCAGGCCTGAGTCTCCTCATCTGTAATAACAGCACCAACCCCACAGGGGTGTCTTGAAGATGAAGCCCGAGCAATACATGTGCAGGCGGGACGTGCTCAATTAAGCATTAGCTATGATTATACCAGTTTATTATCCCTTCTCTACTTTCAACCATAAGGAAAAGTGCTCTTCGTGGGCTACTGTGTTGAGTGTTCAGAAACTCCTGGGGCTGCCATACACGTCCCGTCACTCTTGCACTATAGTTACGGGCTGAACTATGTCCCCCTCAAAATGCATGAATTAAGTCCTAACCCTGAATACCTCAGAATGTGACTGTATTTGGAGAAAGTGTCTTTAAAGACATAATTAACATTAAATGAGGCCACTGGGGCGGGCCCTGATCCAGTATGAATGGTGTCCTTATAGGAAGAGGAAATTTGGACACCGCCATTCACACAGAGGAAAGATGGTGTAAAGACCCAGGGAGAAGGGGACCATCTACATGCCAAGGAGAGAGGCCTCAGAAGGAACCAATCCTGATTTTTAGCCTCCAGAACTGTGACAAAGTGCGTTTCTATTGTTCAACCCAGTCTGTGGGGTGTCATTATGGCAGCTGTAACACACGTACAACCATCGTCCTGCTTCCACGGGGACCTCTTTACTAAGGCCCCGGCCACACTCACTGCTGCTTTTGGTGTAAAGCCGGAGGAGCTCGGCCAGGCCACTCTTCTTCACCACAGCTGTGCTGCTCAGGTTCTCTTGGTCAAGAATCCTGAGGAAGTCATCCAGCTCTGTCAGCAACTGCTCTAGGGCTAGAGACAGAAAACAGAAGAATCCCTTATAGCAGCTGCCTTCTCTCCAAAGGCCCAGCTCAGACACACCTCCAATCCCACAACATCCCATGACGGACCCTCCGGTCTTGAGGGGAGGGGTCCAGGGTGAGGCCAGGCAGCACATGGGGGGCCCAGCCAATAGGTGCAATTCCCAGTGCCAGCATCGCTGGGGAGAGGCAAACAGGCCCTTGGCTTCGAGATGGACAACCTCGGCCAAAGCTGCGGGGTTACCATTTGCTGGAGTGACAGTGGCCAAGGTGGTCCAATCAAGTCTATCAGGCTGTGAGAATCTGGAAACAGGATTTTATCCCTAATAAAGGTCAATCAAAGCAGCTCAGTGTCTGGGGAACTTGAACACAGATCAGACCCGCAACCGTCAAAAGAAATGCTGTGGTTGACCCAGTTGTTAATCCTTTCCCCAAGGATGGGGAAACACAGAGTCACTTCAGGGAGATGAAACAGTGATTACTCTGTCCCCGCAGGAATATGGACAACCTATCAAAAGCCACACTTGGACAAACGAAACCTTTCCCTGAGATTCTTCAGTGACTGAGCCACTTCAATTGCCACTAGGCCAGCGTCACTCCCAAGCTGGTTAAGGGCTGTGGTGCCTCGGATCTAGTTGTCAAATACGCCTCTCTCAAGGGCCACTGTTATAGAAGCACTGGCCAATTTCTAGCTGGAAGTACATTGCAGAAACATCAGTGCAGCGGGCAACAGTCTAGGTGCAGGGCCTTCCCCATTACTGTTGTTGTTATTATTGTTAATGACCTAAATCTCCATTAAGAACAGGATGCGGTATTCCCTGCTGGGGTCCTCACCTTGGCGCTCCCTGCCCAGCTGGCTCTCCAGAACGTGCTCGTTAATGGCAGCAGCTCCTTGAGGGTCTAAACAATGCTTTCCAACCCTGGCTGCACTGGAATCACCTGGAGAGATTTTAAAACTCCTAATGTCTAAGCCGCACCCAGACTGATGATATCAGGATCTCTGGGAGTGAGACCCAGGAGTTATTAGGTCTTAAACCTCCTCAGGTGATTCCAATATGCAGCCAACACTGAGAAGCATGGGTCTAAATGTAATGCTAGGGGCCACAACTGAGGGCCCTCCTTCCAAGACCGCAGCCAAGACGCCCAGAGCCGCCCTCCACCACCTGCTGCTGGAACTCTGAGCGGTCACACAATCTCTCCAAGCTCATTCCCTCATCTGTAAAGTGGAGAAGACTGTGTGGGCCCTGCCCATCTCACAAGGTTGGTGTAAAAGACAAAATCTGTGAAGCTCTTCACAGCCATGCTTGTGAAATGCTATGCTAACCACACAAAGAGCTTTGTCATCATCGTCTCCTCCCATCCTGTGACATCATTAGTTATTTCTTATTCTCCACCAGTAGCATTCGTCTCTAAGCTCCTCTTCAGAGAAAAACCAAAACCTTGCACTGTAACATTCCCTACCCTACCATGTAAGGGAGAGGAAGGAAAGGAAGGTCACCTCCTCAGAGCAGCCCTCCCTGACCACCTTCTCCATACTAGATATTTCTTATCATTTTCTAACTCGGCATCTATCTCCTGCTTTCATAGCCCTAATCACAACTTACTAGCAATATGAATATACAATATTTTTTGAATACACAGTATTTTTTAAATAAGATTTTAAAATGAACAATATCAACAATGAATAACAGTTTTATTTATTTGCTCTTTTTTTTTTTTTTTTTTGCGGTATGTGGGCCTCTCACTGCTGTGGCCTCTCCCGCTGTGGAGCACAGGCTCCGGACGTGCAGGCTCAGCGGCCATGGCTCACGGGCCCAGCCGCTCCGCGGCATGTGGGATCCTCCCAGACCGGGGCACGAACCCGTGTCCCCTGCATCGGCAGGCAGACTCTCAACCACTGCGCCACGAGGGAAGCCCTATTTGCTCATTTTTAATGTGTATTTTTGTCTTTCTCATCCTGGTCTAGTCTGTTAGCTCAGTGAGAGTCAGAACCACACCTGTCTTGCATCTTTGGCACCTCACGCTGTTATAAGCGTTGAATGAATGTTTATGGAAATAATGAATAAATGAATGAATAAAGTTATTAGGTACCTACTAGCTCACAAGAACTCTAGGAGGTAAGCAACATTATGCCTATTTTGCAGATGTGGACCTGGTGGCCCAGAGAAGACCCATAACGGCCCACATGGCCCATGACAGAGAGCTGGGTTTGCTGCCTGACTCCAAGGCTGAGCTCTTGGCAACACCCCACCTGATGCCTCCATGTAGGGCCTTCTTCCAGCATCCCCCAAAGGCCTGGCGCCCCAGAACTGAACCAGAGCCCCTGACTATCCCCTAACCCCCTCATTATAGAAGCCCTTATACTCCCCTGGTTCTAAGGGAGAGCCCAGTGTCCTATTTCTGTTCAAACACCCCCTTGGCTCTCAGTGGGGTAGTAGCCTCTGACTCCATTCCTGAAAAACCAAACTCCCTGGAATGAATATTGCCACTGACCGGGAGAGAGTTGGAGGAAGGGAACGGGGAATGAGGATGCTTATTTCGGAAGAGAGCAGTGATAACAGTACCAGCGCATGTGACTGTCAGATCAAACAGCCTGCTGGCTCAGATGAGTGGGTGCCGCCTGTCGTAGGTCAGAGCGCTCTCCCCCTGCAGAGAGAAACAGCAGAGAAACCGCCTCTCTCCCTTTTCAGTGTCCTGGTAAAGGATGAAGAATCAAGCGGGTCCCACAGAAGTCTACGTGTCACTTCCCCTCTGGCTTGTCGAAAGCCAAGTGAAGGTAAAAGACACCTTCACATAGCCAGCGGCCCAAATGCTGCATGTGGTACGTGTTGGCCCGTGTGCCTAGAGGTAGGACGGAAGATGCCCTCATCTCTGCCCGAGAAGAGATGAGCAGATGGTTAAGTGATAGCCAAGGAGAGGCAAGAAAGAAGCCACATTAGGTAGTTCTGCTTGGGAAAGAGCCATGGACCAACAGCAGAGTCTCCTGCCCCGTCCTTGGGTATTGAGAAGAACACCCCAGGGAATCTCCAAGAGGCCAGTGGCTTCTGCCCAGTTTACTTAAAATTGATTAAACTCTTAACACAGTGAATTTTGAAAGAGCACCAGCAAAAGCCCCCAGAGCCCACCGAATCAGCATCCGGCAAGACCCCACAGTGTGCCCAGCACTCAGCTGGGCCCTCAGCCTCAACTTACTGGGAAACTGGAAAGGAGACCTGGATGGCGTGGCTCCTGCCTTTTGCAGGCTTGTTGGCGGGACAAGACGAGCACAGGTGAAGTGATTAACAGACCAGGGCGCACCACCAAAGAGTCAAGAGTCTCGCAGCTGATATGAGACGATAGGTTTAAGGCTGGAAGGTTTCTGGGAAGAGGCCCTCGTAGAGTAAGGCCTTAGGTGGTTTTCTGTTTGGTTTTGTTTGATTTTGAACAGTTATTCATGAGTTTCCAGTTGGCTGCAGAAACTCAACAGGCTGAAAGCAATGAGCTTAAAGAAGTCAAACTGGGGGACCTCCCTGGTGGCGCAGTGGTTAAGAATCCGCCTGCCAATGCAGGGGACACGGGTTCGAGCCCTGGTCGAGGAAGATCCCACATGCCACGGAGCAACTAAGCCCGTGTGCCACAACTACTGAGCCTGCGCTCTAGAGTCCACGAGCCACAACTACTGAGCCCGTGTGCCACAACTACTGAAGCCCACGTGCCTAGAGCCCGTGCTCCGCAACAAGAGAAGCCACCGCAATGAGAAGCCCGCGCACCGCAACGAAGAGTAGCCCCCGCACGCCACAACTAGAGAAAAGCCTGCACACAGCAACGAAGACCCAACGCAGCCAAAAATAAATAAATACAATTAAAAAAAAAAAAAGAAACAAGTGAATTAAAATGAGACACTAGAAAAAAAAAAAAAAGAAGTCAAACTGGGGAAAAACAAAGGATAAATGACTCTGAGGCTTGAACTCAGCTACAGTGGATAAGGAAAGTGAAAGGGCCTTGCAAAACAACTAGGATCTCAAGCTGCATTTTTCCTGACCTTCTGAACTCCACTGAGCTGTTACTGCTGCTACTCCTGCTAACAAAGAAAAAACACGAGAACTTTAAGTGTCTCTTGTTTCCACATCCTCAGCTATTCCCAAAAGCTGCCTGATTCCTGAAAAACAGCCTTGTTTATTTTTATGTGAGCAGATACATACCAAGCCAAAGGATGAAAAGCATCAATGCCTGGCTCTGGGGAGACAAAGGTGACCCTGATGGGGTCCCTTGCACTTCCAGGAGCCCCATGCCTGGAAATAGGGCACCAGTGAATACACAGGAGAGAAGTGATCCAGGGACATCTTCAAGGATCAGGAATGCACCGAGGAAAGAGACAAACTTCGGGGTTATCAGGGAGATGAATTTATAAGCTGGCCATTGCGGATGAATAGGAGCTCACCAGGAAGAGGCAGAGGCATTTCAGGAAAAGGGAATGATGCTCAGAAGAAGACTCAGATGCTGAAAGCACACGGGGTGTCTGAGAAACCACGAGTAGCTCTGTGTATCAGGGCACTCAGAGCATGGGGGCAGGGTGGGTGGGCCATGAAGGAGAGAAAGTGGGCTCTGCGGCCAGAACTGCAGACTTAGATCCTGTGGGCAGATCATAAGGGCTTTAATTTGCTTTGCTAGGGAGTTCGTGCCTCATCCTGCAGGGCTTCTGGGCAACGCAGTGGAGGAGGCCATGCTATGCTGCTCTTCAAGCAGGCTAGCTCTGCCAGCTGTGGGGAGGACGGTGGAAGGGGACCAGGGGACAGGAAGGGGAGGCAGGGAGGCCAGTGAGACGACTGCATTAGCTCAGCTGAGGAAGATGAGGGTGTCACCCAATCACAGCGGCTGGGGCCATGCAGGGCGCTGCACCCCACCACCTCCAATTCTCCCAAGCACTCTGCAAGTGCACAGTGGGGGGAATGGGCTCTTGAGCCTGGATTACAACCTAACTCTGTCACATCTGCCGTTAACAGCGGCACTGGGGTTCAAGTCCAACTGTGAACAAGTCCAAGTACTTGCTGTCTGCCGACCGCCCTGGGGAAGTCAGAGAGGTTGACCCGGATCATGGCCTCTGCTTCCCAAGGTAGCAGGGGATGGGATGGAGGGGTTGGACTTGAGACACGTGACAGGTAGCAGCCATGGGCCATTAGATGTGGAGACTGTAAGAGAAGATGCCCACGGGTGGCTGAGAGCTGCGGAATACCATCAGACACACAGGCCTGAGGACACTGCAGTTAACTGGGCATCTGTGCTCCCTGCTGCTGGGGAACTGACGGGCTAGGCCGATGGGAAAGATGGGAAGAGGGGGAGTGCTGAGGAAGCAGATACCCTCCTTTTCCTCTAAAACAGCTGAGTCAGGTGAAGGGTACACACCAGGGTTGAAGAAACGCAGGACCGGGAAGCAGAGGGAGTCATGAAACCCAGAGGTCATTTCCCTTCCTCTCTGGATCCACATCATCCTTCAAGCTCCGTCCAGGCCCCGACTCCACAGAGCCGCACCCATGACCGAGGACACTCAGCTCTCTTGCCAGCTCTTCCCTAGATTCCTCACTGTCAAAGTCAGTTGTTCTCAGTTGTCTCAGTCTGTGCCAGGTCTGTATTCTGGGCTAGGCCTGAGCCCTTTCTGGACAAGAGTCAGCCTTCGTAGGTTTGGGCCTCTGACAAGGCGCTAAGCACATCAGAGGTCAGTGATGCTCCTGCCATCATACCCCCTGGGGTCCAGCTACAGGTTCCCCCGCTAGCCCAAAGGACAGCGTTCCTGTGAAAACTTTCGTAACCCGAAAAGAAATAAAGTGAAGCAGCTACTGTCTTTTTCTGGAAAAATGAAGCTCCTCTCTGGATAGATTTCAGTTAGCGCAAGCAGGTATTCATGTAGGCCTTTCATCAAAGCCAAGTGGCGCGAAGCAAACTTTGGAAAAGCAGGGGAAACCGAGAGCTCAGGCTCTTGGGAATAATAAAAGCATGGCCCCAACTTGCGCCAACCCTGGTGACATTTTAAAGCCCTTAGAGCTCAGAGGGACGGGCCATCCCTGGGAGGAATGCGGCCATTTCACTGAGGCTCTGGAACGCACTTGTCCCAATTCCCTTCCCCCATCAACCCCACATTGCTCATTTTGGTCTCTTCCTCAACCTCCAGCGGAGGGAGGGAAAAATAAGTGTGCTGTTCATCGTGGAAACTGTAGGCCCTTGTGCAGGCTTTCCATCCTGGCTCTGTTAAAGTTCAGAGTTGTCTGCTCACGGACTGACAAATCATCAATAAGATTCTTGTTCAGGACTTGCAAGGCCCACGCAGAGCTGGACGGGTCAACTGCTCGATTCATCGCCCTCGGCCCCGGCAAAGCTCTGCCTCCAGATGACCTCCTCCCCCAGTTTTTCTCATCCTGAGGCAGTCCTGCTTTTTGGTCACTAGGTTCCCAACCATAAACGTCTTCCCAACATGCCAAAAAAGCTGCTTCTCGTGATTCCCCTGCTGTTTTACACACACAGTTTTATTTATTCAGCTGCGTTTGCTGAAGACCCATGATTAAGGGTGATTTTCCTTCCAAACGTGAAACTAAGCAGACCTGTTCTTTTAAGTATAAAGACACGCATCCCCCTCCCTGCCCCAACGGGGTTCCGAACACTGAGCCCAGGGCATATTATTTGCATGAACCTGACTGCTGGGCACCAACCAAAGTTATGAAGCTGGTGAAAGTTTCTGTGACAAGCAACAGCATCAGGTGGGTTGCAATGAGGAGCAGAAAATGCCAGTAGATTCATCCTGGTCATAGAGAACCGTCAAGTTCTGAAGAATGAGCTTTTGGAAAACATGCCCCTTTACTCCACCTAAAAGGAGACCTCCCCCCACTTTTAGGAGGCCCAATCCCCCTTTCTCTAAAAATGCCAAATGCCAAGTCAGCCTTTACCAAGTACCCGATGTACCGATGGGTATGTGCCTGGCAGGTTGATAGGAAGTGGGTTTCTTTCTTTCTTTTTTTATGGCGGTAAGACACACATAACTTTACATTAATTTACCACTTTAGCCACTTTAAAGCTTACAACTCAGTGTTACAATGCCATGCAACCATCACCACCACTACCTAGTTCCAGAACTTTTTCATCACCTGAAACATAAACTCATTAGGTTGTCGCTCTCCATTCTTTCCTCCCCCAGATTTGTGGCAACCACAAATCTGCTTTCTGACTCTGTAGGTTTGCCAATTCTGAATATTTCACGTAAATGGAATCATATAATATGTAGCCTTTTGAGCCTGGCTTCTTTCACAATGCATCATGATTTCAAGGTTCATCCATGCTGTAGCATGTATGGTATTTCATTCCTTCTTATGGCTGAATAATGTTCCCTTGTATGGATATACCACATTCTGTTTGTCCCTTCATCATTAATGAGGAAGTGGTTTTTAAACAAAAATAATTTTTAATTGGGCTATAACTTACATACAGCAACATCCTCTGTTTTTACTGCATAAAAATCTAGTGTTTTGACCAACACACTCAGCTGTGGCAACTACCACCACAATCAAGATACAGAACAATTCCATCACCCAAAAAGTTCCTTTGTGCCCTTCTGCAGGTGACCCCTTCTCCACTCCCAGGCCCTGGCACCCTGCAGAACCTCTGGAGTCTGGCTCCTTTTACTGAACATAAGGCATTTGAGATTCATCCATTGTTGTTACATGTATGAGAAGTTTGTTCCTTTTGATTGCTGTGCAGTATTCCATCCTACGGCTGGAGGAAGCCCATATGTCTCCATAAATTAAGAGATCTCTGCTGGGTGCTTCTGCACAGACACAGCAGGTTCCTGTGTCCTCACCCCAGTTTCTCATGCTTTTGAAGGCACCCTCCTGCTGACTTTCAAGGGCACTCCTGCTTTCAGGACACCGAATGGAAGACCACTCAGGGCCATGCATACAAAAGATAAAGTGGTGCTTCTCAACAAAGGCTGCATATTGGAATCAACTGGGGACTTAAAAAAAATTCCTGATGCCTGGGTCCACCCCCAGAGCTCCTGCTGTAATTGCTCTGGGTGTGGTCTGGTCCTCAGGAGTTTTCAAAGCTTCCCAGGTGATTCTACTATGCAGCCAAGGTGATGAACCACAGAGATAAAGGTGTAATGATTGCTTCATGAAAAGTCTTTTTACTTTATAAAATTACTTATGAGTTCTTAAAAAACAAGTTTCCATAGTGCTGCTATATAACTCAATTCTGATTTCACATGGAGAACTTTCTAGGTTCATGCTTGTCATATCAAGTCAGATACATTTGAAAATACCTTTTTTTTCCTCCTAACATCGTTTCCCTTCTGGACAGTGAGGGTGTGGAAGGCAAGAACCAAGATGTCTCTGTGTTTACACATCACTGAACTCAGTTCCCTGTCCTGCTTAAACAAGTGGGAACTCTTATCACTGGTAATCCGCACCCAAAAGATTTGCAGGCTACTCCTCCGGTGGGCTGTCATTGATCCCGCCTGCCTGGACCTCAGGAGACTGAGCCAGAAACGTAAATAACTTTCTCCAGGATAAATACTCCAGGAGTTTTTCTTTATTTCCATCTCCAAGAAATGGCGAGGGGGAGAGGGCTGTGCTCCATTTACCAGCGCTGTGACTGCGCTTCTCCCTGCTGAGTCTGACCTTCAAGGTCAGTTTGTCATCATTTTTGCAAGATCTGCTTTTTCTCACCTATCTTGGAGTCTCATCACTTAAAACACATCCCCAAGAAGAGGCCGCCCTCTGCATTCCCAGATCATCTGTGCGGGCTTGAAGAGATGGGACAGATGCTTTGCTGTGGCTTGCACTACTGGAAAAACAACTCAAGTTGCTCACTGGTGACCTCTCAGATGGAACAAACCTCCCCAAGAGCAGAATTCCAACCCCAGCTATGAAGCCAACTGGAACCAGAGCCGCTCAGATAGGGCCCCTCAGAAATTTCACATACTAACCACCAAAGACATCAAACCAAGCACAGCGAGGAAGAGAGGCCAGGCGCCTGCCAAGGGCCACTTCCTCTCTGCCTCAGCCTGCCCAGAAGCACCACCTGTCCATCCAGTCCAACAGCACAGGGACTATTACTTGGTGATTCTCCCGTCTTTATTTTCTATTTGTCCCATGAACGCAAGTCCTTGGTCCCTAGTTAAGTTGAAGGCTCTGTGTAGGTAGGGACCACATCTTCCGGTTTGGTTTCCCCCACTGTGCTTAAACAGTGCTTTGCTCTAAAGTCAGTGCTTGGAAAACATCTGCTGAGCATAAGGCTTCCATACACACACACACACACACACACACACACACACACACACACACACACGCACACACACACACACCCCCCCAAGGAAGGCTCCTCCTGAACTGTCTTGTAATAAAAGGATTACAAGACAGGCCAGGGGCGACAGACCACAGTTCAGGTCCCCACAGCTAACAGCTCTGGAAGGACCATCCAGAGACAGCCCCCAGCAGTGGACATATCTCACACCTGGGCAGCACTCTGGTGGGAGAACTTACTCAAGGGTGCAGTGGGAGGGGCATGGAGGTTCCCCTGGAGACCAGGAACCCAGGGCCAAAGGAACTCGACCCCCAGGGCACTCCAGCAGTTCAAGGGGCGCAGGAGGGCCGGAGCGAGGCACCCCAGGTTCTAGCAGCCACCAGGGCCCAGGCCAGACAAAGAGGCTTTGGGGCCCAGGGGGCCTTTGTCCCCGGGCTCAGTTAGGACATTCCTTAAATGCAATCTGCCAGAAGAGTGGCTTCATTCAGACTCAGTTATGCGGGTGGGCGGCGCAGAGGTTCAGCTGGGTGGCTCCCCGCATGGCAAGTCCCACAGCAGCTGGCACAAACCATTTCAGTCTCTGAACAAGAGGCTGTCAGGGGTCACTCAAGTTCACTTTGGAAGTTTGGGAAGTACTGTGTCTAACAGAAAAAAAAAAGAAGGCTGGAAAATAACAGTGGTTATCTCTCGGTGGAGGGGTTCTGGGAAATTTTTCATTCCTGCTTTACACCCTCCCCTTTTCCTCAACACAAAAGAGCAGTGAGTTATTCCATGAAGAGAAGACACTGCTGAGGGACTGGTATGCTTTCGGTTTTGGCTGCAAATTTAGGTTTGTCCTTATTCACTTGCTATTTGTATTAGACAAAAAGGACACAAACTAAAAATGTATGGAAAGAAAACATAATCACTGTCCTGTTCGGATTTCCTGTTTCTTTCCAGCAGTTGGCAGAAGTAATGACACACCACTGGGCTGATGTGCCAGCGGGGCCTCTTCATCCTGTTCAGGCCTCCAACGCGAAAGAGGTCAAAATCCGCCCTGGCAATCTAAAACCACGACCCCCTTGACCTTGGAGCTAGCCGGCAGGAGGCTACCCCCAGCCTGATTCAATGCCCCCCTGGCCCACACAGGCAAGAGCCCTTCCTTGGGGCTCCAAGGAAGCTGGGCTAGAGGACAAAGGCATCCTAGCCCCCCAGCCTCCTTGTCTGGCCTGGACCCTGGTGGCTGCTGGAACCTGGAATTTCTCGCCCCTGCCCTCACACTCCCTCTGAACTGCTAGAATGTCCTGGGCAGGTTGCAGGTGGTGGTTGTGTACCTTTTGCCCTGGGTTCCTGGTCCAGAGAAAGCAGTGTCCTTCATGCCCTTCCCACCCGTACCAGATTCTAACTTCCCATTGCTTAGGGTCTTCCCTGGTGGCACAGTGGTTGAGAATCTGCCTGCCAATGCAGGGGTCACGGGTTCAATCCCTGGTCGAGGAAGATCCCACATGCCGCGGAGCAACTAAGCCTGTGCGCCACAACTACTGAGCCTGCGCTCTACAGCCCACGAGCCACAACTACTGAGCCCATGCACCGCAACTACTGAAGCCCGCACACCTAGAGGCTGTGCTCCACAACAAGAGAAGCCACCGGATTGAGAAGCCCGCATACTGCAACGAAGAGTAGCCCCCGCTCGCTGCAACTAGAGAAAGCCCGCACGCAACAACGAAGACTCAATGCAGCCTAAATAAATACATAAATAAATTTTTTTAAAAAACAAATTTCCTTTGCTTAAATCTTAGTTCCAAATCGTGGCTCACCCTTGGCTTTACCATATACAGGCTGCGTGGCCTTAGAGAGCTGAATTCACTTCTCTGTGCTTCAGTTTCCTCGTTTGTAAAATGGGGTTAATAACAGTACCAACTTCATAAGACTGGTGTAAAGATCACAAAATAATCCCATAAAGTACATATACTAAGGTAAATGTTAGCTGCTAAATAAAACCTAAATCTCTCCTATAAGATGGATATGGAAGACCCTCCATAAACACACACTCCCACACACATACACATTGTAATTTTAGTAGAACAGTTTCAAAAAAGTGATTGGAAATATCCCTGTTTGGTTTTTGCAGGGCTACTACACTGTCTCCTGGCAGAAGGGCAGCAGAGGTAACTGGGGTGGAATTCCGGTTAAGCCCCTCTGAGGAACCACCTTCCTAGAAACACATAATGTTGAAAATAAATAAGTACAGGTTTTCCAAGCTTCCTGTAGCTCCCCAGCCCAGGTCTCCATACCAGATGCGCATGTGCAGAACAAGAGTCAATGGCAGGCTGTGAATTGAGAAGTGGCTACCAGGTCCTGTGCTTCTTTTCCACCCTCTGCCCATCTAACCCCTGACCCTGCAGCACCACCCTCCCTACCTGCCTTGATAGCAAGCCAGGCAACGTTCCTCTGGGCAAAGAGCACAACACCACTAAAAACGTTGCCTCAGAAGGGACAACCCATGAGCGTGTGCAGTGGATCCTATCTGCTGTTTTTCCCCCTTCCCCAGCATCTACTTGCCCTTCTTATTTGTACCCAATTTCTCTTTGGGAAACCCTTTTACCCAGCTGTATTTGCAGCTTGGGCGGGACTAGAAGCCCCACCCCCGACTCCATGGCAGCTACATGACCCTGGAGTTAGCCAAAGTGTTTCATTCCCTTAGCCACAGTGATTGGCTTAGGGATGGCCTCATGATGAGATCCAAGCCAATGAGCGGCAGCCGTGGGACTCTTCCTAGAACTGCCTCTTGGTCTCCGAGCTGCTGGAATGTCAGCCCGGGGCCACTTTGGCCATCTCCAGGCACAGTCTCCCAAGGAAAGAAAACAGAGCCTGGAGACTCTGACCTTTCAAACTCCGACTCAAACAAGCCTTTTCCTATACCGCTCAGTTTTGTGCAGCCAGGACTTCCCATTTTTTGATTAAGCCAGATTGAGCTGGGTTCTCCCTTGCTTGCAAAAGGAGAGTCAGCTACCACAGCACAGTTTTTGAGCCTGGAATCTGGGCCGGGCAGTCTGCATACACAATTTCAGTTCATCCTGTGGGGTAGACATTATCATCCCCATTTCACAGAGGGGGGACCTGAGGCCAAAGGAGGGCCACAATGTAAACACCAGAGCTCAGAATCAACAGGGCCTTCTGGCCGCATGCCTAGAGTTTACTCCATTAATCTGAGTCTACTTTACAGTGGTAAGGATTTGCTTATTACTCCAGAGAGTAGAATTAAAAAACATTCTAATGAAAGCAAAGTGTGGGGAAAGATCCAGGAAAAAAAGCACCTTGAGAAGCCTGAGATAAAATGTCACCAAGGCCTGGGATGAGGGCAGAGATACATGGGCAAAGGGCAGTAAAGATAAATTCCTGCCAGCCTTAGGAATACCAGCAGAAGGAAAACTGAAAGGGAAATTCCAAAGGCCCAGAGGGGAGAAGCAGAGCAGGGCATGGCATTGGGGATATGGAAGGACCTGAAAGAAGACCTTCACTTATTCCAGGCAGAGCTGACAGATTTCAAGACAGCCAAGCCCTCCAAGGCAGGCTGATGGGAGAAACAATGGTGGCAGCTGCAACTCTTGGCTCAGGGAGCAAAAGAGCTGGAGAGAGCATGCCATCCCCAAACCTCCAAACCTGACTCCCCAGACCCATAGGATGGAACAGAAATGGGAGGGGCTGGGGTTGTTCAGTTGTGGGAGAGCACAAGAAAGGGTCTGCCTAAAATGGTCCTTAATTCTAGGAGGACTGGAGAAGCAAAAGTCCACACAAAGGAGCAACTTTAATAAAGCCAGCAGTTCTGAACAGACAGCTCTTTAGCTAGACCAGCCCTGCCTCTGCTGATAGAACATCTCTAATGGACGAGAACTGATAATCAGGCAGAGAGCTGCATATACTCCCGTTACGTGAACCTCATCAACTTGGAATCGGTCCCTTTAGCAGCACTGCAGGAATTAGGAATCGATAATGAATGGAAATTAATTATTTTGGTATACTTAGCGTTCTTTTCCCCTTCTTTTGGGAATGGGAGGACCTGTTCCATACAGTTCAGATCTGGCGGGCCCCACCTGAGCCATGGGAGGTGGGGATGTAGCTGAGGACCGGCCATTCTTTAGGCCCCAGCGATGGGTTCAAGCAAGACCAGAATTTCCCCTAGGATTTGCTCTACTGGCTTTGGGAGAAAGAGGCCTTTCCTGTCTTCAGATTATAAACCACAAGGATATATACTTGGAGCTGCAGTCGACTCTCCATCCTCCACGCCACCTTCCCAGTCTGAAGATGAAGCCAGTGCTCAGAGGGGAGGAAAGCTGAGAACTAGAGAAAGAGACAGAGCCCTACCCACATTGCTAGAGTTCCTAGGTCCAGCCGTGCCTGAAGCTACCTTTGAACTTGCCAACTACATGAACCTTTTTCACGTAAGCTGGGTTTTAGTCACCAATGACCAGAAAGTCCTTATTCATATGTAAGTGAAGTTTGAACAAATGGTGGCTTCATGTAAACCACCCCCTTTACGAGGCATACCTCAATTTCCCCAAGCTATAAAATGGTCCAATAGTAATCTTAATTTCCCGCTCCCTTTGAAACGTCCAAGCACAAAGCCAGGTAATTTTCTTGGATGACAAACATGGTGCCCAAACCACCAGAAAAACAGCTGACGATGGCCCACAGACACTGAGGGCGTGGCTGTGATGGTCTGTTTAAACCACGAGAAGCATCAGGCCTCGGGACAGGTGGCGGGGGGTTGCTTCCCAGCCAGGAACCCAGCTCCTCTCCTTTCTGACCGGTGTCCATGCCCCTGTGCTGCTCTCCACGGTCCCCAGGACAGGGCCCACAGCAGTGCTTTTCAAACTGGACACGACCCTTTAGTGGTCAGAGAGTTACCAGCAGCTCGAGAAAAAATGTAGTAGGAAATATCAGGATGCATAGCATCTAGTAAAGGAGTGTAATCTTTCATAAAACTTTTGTTTTTAGATGTATGTCCTGGCATACAACGTAAAATACCTTTCTTACCACGGTCACAATCAAAAGGTCTGAAAAACGCTACTGTAGGCCCATGATCTCTTACCTGAAACCCACAAAGGCAGAGTTGTTTTGAAAGTCTGTACGTTTTAAATTCTAGAAAAGGAACCTGGTGCATAAGGTCTGGGGAAACACTCAGGAATAAAACTCATTAACATTTCTATAGCAAAATACACAAACATTCAAGCTAAGTGGGCTTGATGGATTACATATCCCCTCACATCATTTCAGATGCCTTCATATTAATTTGTTCCAACCTTACCAAAAAACTCCTGGCTTTCCAAGTTTGGGGATTTGGGAATTGAAGCGAGAAAACTGTGGACCTATGTAGGGATTCTCAGGACCTTTTTCCTTCTTCTGCCTCGAAATTGACTTTTAATTTTCCAATTTTTAAAAAAGACCTCATGGGGCTTCCCTGGTGGTGCAGTGGCTGAGAGTCCACCTGCCGATGCAGGGGACACGGGTTCGTGCCCCGGTCCGGGAAGATCCCACATGCCGCGGAGCGGCTGGGCCCGTGAGCCATGGCTGCTGAGCCTGCGGGTTCGGAGCCTGTGCTCCGCAACGGGAGAGGCCGCAACAGTGAGAGGCCCACGTACCGCAAAAAAATAAATAAATAAAATAAAATGTCTATCATAGACTCGGAGCATTTTGAAAGCAAGAAAAAAGTTATCCCTCGGATGGAAACAAAACAAGGTTGAGAGAGAGAAAGGGACTTTGCCAAGGTCATACGGTCAGTTTGTAGAAAGCTAAATTTCCTGTATCTGCCCTAGGCTTTCTAAACCTAAATTCAAGTAGTGTTGTATCCTAGAGAGTAAAGGAAAGCATAAGGGTCATTCTTTAATGAGAGTTGCATGGGAGTGGCAGAGACGGCCCCAGAAGATTCTAAATGTATTGGTTGCGATTCACCAAAGTGAGAGGGGCAAGAAGAGAGAAGTTCTCTCCACAGAAAAACAGCTGCTGTGACCCGGATGGAAAAGATTTGGTTCCTCGGTTCAGGCTGTTCTTTGTTTACATGAACAAGGGCCAGATATTCATCACAGAAATATTCTAAATTAAACCCTTGAAGCCCTGTTATATAAACAACGTAAAGGTATCACAGAGTTTTGAGTTGGATCATTGTTTTTGTTTTGACAAAATTTGTCAAAAGAAACTGCTGAGGTACAATTTCTGACTCTTCCAGAGCATTTCCGTTTGGGGGAACATTTTAAGTTTGCATTTGGCTCTCTCTTCAAATCTCCCTTTCCCTCCCTGGCCAATCTCATAGGGACCTCTCTGCTCCTTATCTCCGTGTGCCAACATCTCCAACACAGTGGCCCCCAGCCTCAGACTCCCTGGAACCGTCTTTAGCCACTTTTTCTCTGCCATAGCCAAGTTCTCTAACGCAACACCCACACTCTATCTGAACTACTATCCCCTTGACCCTCAAACCAGGCTTTAAGAGCCCCCTAAGGCATGGTCAGCACTTCAGCCCAGCAGTGCGCCCTGCTCCATCTCACCCCCGCCCTGGCCCTGTCTACCCACGCTAACTGTTCAGCAACTATTTCCCGAGTGCTGGCTACACATCAGTGGTCCTTTTACAATGTAGTAAGTGCCTACTCTCTGCCAGGGCCATGCTAAGCAATACAATACGGGAGAAAAATGGGCAAATTTCTATTTCTCTATTTCAATTTGCATATATTCCTTGAAATCATAAAACAAGAATGCATGCTGCCACTCTGTTTGCATGTAATGTAGTAGTGTTTCCTTTACTCCCTCCCTCAAGCACGGCACTACTAAATTGAGGATACTTCTTGTATCTAGTGACATCTTAGAATTAGTCATCCCTCAGTCAGCTCTTCCCCTTCCCACCACAGTGATTTTCCATTCACTCATAGTGAGGGCTATTTGCACCGTGTTAAGTTTCTCTGGACAAGTTACTTTCTAAGTGTTTTCAAGTCTCCTAAATTGTGTCTGTCTCAAATCTCAAACCAGATCTCTACAGTGCAAGCATCGGAGTTCACTGTAGGCATCCCTGCACCTGGTAAGTACCTGGGTCGGTACCTGTTAGGCACGGGTTAGGCGCACAGACCTGAAAAGGAGTTCACACATTTGATGACTAAATGGTGCTGGGCCTGGGTGAAGAACCCCCCTCTTCCAGCCCATGGCTCTGAAAATCCCTGTCCTTTCCATTCAGAACTGGTTGTTGGGACCCCATCCAGCATCTCCAGAACAATCCTAGCTCTGAATCCCAAACTTGGTTCAGGAGTTGCTTACTTAGAAATAAGGCCTAATTTTAAAAACCTGGGAATAAAGGTGCCTTCTTTTGCCTTACCATTGTTCTGAACGTACTTTGGTGTAAAGTAAAGCAAAAATGCAATGAACTCTAAATTCAGCAACCAGGATTAAGAGATTATATGATGGGCAGTTTTCTACTGAAACTTGAACAATGAAGATAGAATTACAGTTAAATAACACAAAATGCTATTCATAATAAGCCAGTAAAAGAGAAAGAATATAAACCAAAAGAGGAAAACTGCTTTTCTTAAGAATAAAGTCACATTGTAAAGCAATTATACCCCAATAAAGATGTTAAAAAAAAAAACAAAAACCTAATGACCCAAAAAAAAAAAAAGAATAAAGTCAGCCAAAAGACTGACAAAGTCTATCACACTGAGCTCTTAATAATAAACCTATACGGTAGACAGAATTATCCCTTAGATGAAGAAACAGACTCAGGGAGGTTAAGTAACCTGCCCACAGTCACACAGCTAGTACGTTCAGATCTGAATTTTCAAATCACTCTGGTCTCTCCCACCATAACCTTGGCTGGCCTCCCTTGCAATTTCTTCTTTCATGTCCAGACAGCACAACTTACGAAAAAAAAGAAGAAGAAGAAAATCTGCAGCCGTTTGAAAATAGCGTCCAGCAGAACTGGCATACCTAAGAGAATATTATTGCCTAGATTTATATATAAATACAGAAGATCTCTGCTCGTCCATTTCAACCCTCCTTATTCATACAAGTTGCCAATGACCCAATCACATCCTATGAGAACAGTAACAGTAAAAGAGAACAGTAAAAACTCGGGGGATACATTTGACTCACAACAGGAGCTGAGACCGCCATTATTAAAGGTCTCTGGTATGTGACATTTAGTTATTCAAACACCCGACAAGTTTACCAGTACATCTTGCATGGTAAGTATTTTGCTAATGCAATATCTGTTAAGCATCAGTAGCCAAATTACAAAAAGTATCAACTTGGGCTTCCCTGGTGGCGCAGTGGTTGAGAGTCCGCCTGCCGATGCAGGGGACACGGGTTCGTGCCCCGGTCCGGGAAGATCCCACATGCCACGGAGCGGCTGGGCCCGTGAGCCATGGCCGCTGAGCCTGCGCGTCCGGAGCCTGTGCTCCGCAACGGGAGAGGCCACGGCATTGGGAGGCTCGCGTACCACAAAAAAAAAAAAAAAAAAGTATCAACTTTATTACTGGGTTTAAAATGACTTTTGGTTTTAAAAAGACTAAATGCCTTGTAATCAAGTTAGCCAATAAAAAAAAAATCCACCACTCAAATGTATTTTGTGAGCCATGCATGTAAACATGCCTTGCACTTGTCAACACAGCAACTGGGAAATGAAAAGTGGTGGGAAGGGGGCTGAATGAAGGTCCATGGACCGATCCTACTGGAGGTATTTATTCATCGAAGTCCTCTGGAAATTAATTGACTTTCCTTGCGCCCTGCACAGCAAGTCTATTCAACCAGAGTGGGTTCATGTGGGGGGGGGGGCGGGTTATATCTGGTAATAAAAAGGGAAAGGGTTTGGTTGGCAAATGTGGTTTTAATCAAAGCCTTCCTCTGGCTATTAGAAACAGGTTTCAAACAAGTGACCTGTTGGCTTATTGTAGACGTGGTCAAAGAAAGCCAGACACTTCTCCCTGAACTGTAATAACATATCTTATCCATCTTTTCTTTCATTCATTTAAAAAAAAAAAAGGTACTGATACAGTCAGGACAAGAAGCAAAGGAAGCCAGTGGAAACTTAGAAGACTAAGAAAACATTCTATCTTATGAGCCACTGTTTCGATTCCTGCCTTGGCCCCTACATTCTTTTGTTTCTACTGAATACACCTTTGCCAAGGACATTAAAAAGGGTCATATCTATGACACTGCCACCCTACTAAAGCTAAGAATGAACAAATGCCACAGAGATAAAGTGTGAAGTTAATTTTAGGGGTCAATTTAACTGGGCCATGAGCATCTATAATCACAGGAACCAATTCCTGATAATAAAGCTCTTCCAATGGATAGATGGATAGATGGAGAGAGAGATCCTATTGGTTTTGTTTCTCTGAAGAACCCTAATACACAGAGCTTTGGCAAACCAAGGAGATGTCCCATTCAAGTTGAAAGACATTTAGAAAACAGCAAGGAAAATTTCACATGGTTGGGAATTAAAACATTCACCACTACCGTCCTGAAATCTCAAATCTCCTAGGTACTTTTCTATCCCAAATTTATTCCATCAAGCATGGTTCAAACCCCCACAGATCTGGACAGTTTCTTGGGTGCTGAGGCTCAGAAGTTCTCAGAACTTTGAACATGCATTTTCTTTTCCAAGCAAAATTTCTGCAGCAGTACAATAATTTTCTCCATTTGCATATGTGCTATCCCTGTGAAATCATGGGACCAAGTGTCAGGAAATGAACCCAGGCAGAAAATGGTCTGTAGCATTCCTGTGATGTCTCAACCGATCCCAGTTCAGAAATATCAGTGAGACAATTGAGATTATTCCCAAACTCCTGGCACCTGACTTTTAATACAGACTTAAGAAAAGCACTCCATCTGACATGTGACATCTGAGCAGACAGGCTAGGACAACTCTGGTGCAAAGAGTGTGCAAAGTGATGGAACCATCTTGACTTTCTTTTGGCAGCTAAGGGGTCACATCCCATAGGGGGGTGTTGTCCCAAGGTGACCGTGTCCTTATGCTTATCACAGCTTCATTTCTTCAGGAATTCATTTACTCACCAAATATTTACGGAGTGCCTAATATGTGTTAGACCCTTAGATTCAACCACTAAATAAAATGGGTATGGCCCTCCTGGAGTATACATCAATATGCTTCGGTATAAATTCTTTTCTTAGGGCTTCCCTGGTGGCGCAGTGGTTGAGAGTCCGCCTGCCCATGCAGGGGACACGGGCTCGTGCCTCGGTCCGGGAAGATCCCACGTGCTGCGGAGCGGCTGGGCCCCTGAGCCATGGCCGCTGGGCCTGCACGTCCGAAGCCTGTGCTCCTCAACCGGAGAGGCCGCAACAGTGAGAGGCCCGCGTACCGCAAAAAAAAAAAAAAAAATTTGCATATAAATTCTTTTCTTATAGTTATGTTAGCTTTTCAGCACCTTTTGGATGAACGTCAATACAAAATTCCTGCTATTCTTTTTTTCCCCCAACCCTGTATTGCCCCTCCCCCTCCCAGTCCCCACTGATAACCACTAGTTTGTTCTCTATATCTGTAAGTCTGCTTCTTTTTTGTTTTATTCACTATTTGTTGTCTTTTTTTAGATTCCACATAAGTGATATCATACAGTATGTCCTTCTCAATCTGACTTATTTCACTTAGCATAATGCCCTCCAAATCCATCCACGTTACTGCAAACAGCAAAATTTCATTCTTTTTTATGACTAATATTCCATTGTAAAAAATGGAATTTTTTTTTTTTTTTTTTTTTTTTTTTGCGGTACGCAGGCCTCTCACTGCTGTGGCCTCACCCGTTGCGGAGCACAGGCTCCGGACGCGCAGGCCCAGCGGCCATGGCTCACGGGCCCAGCCGCTCCGCGGCATGTGGGATCCTCCCGGACCGGGGCACAAGCCCGTGTCCCCTGCATGGGCAGGCGGACTCTCAACCACTGAGCCACCAGGGAAGCCCTCTCCTGGTATTCTTAATGTCCCAATATTCTTCTGTGATTCTTCATGCATGAATGAGTGGCAGAAAAACCTATATGTTTTTTCTATGGGTATTTTATGATGGTAGCTGTTAAATTCTCTCCCTTTTATGAGGAAGGATGGCCCCCATATAGTTGAAGGAACTGGGTTGAAATTCAGTGGCTGTACTAACAAGCTGTTTGAACTTCAACAAGTTTGACAACTTCTTGGAACCTTCGTTTTCCCACCTACAGAAGTGGGAAGAAATGGTACCTATCTTGTAGGGTTGGTGTGGGGATTAAATGAAATAACATGTGAAAACCACCAGACACAAAGCATCATTTAATAAATGTTATTATTACCCCCTGTAGTGGGTTGAATAGAGGTCCCCAGAAAGATATGTCCAAGTCCTAACCCCCGGTACCCGAGAATGTGACCTCATTTGGAATTGGGCCTTTGCTGATGTAATTAAATTAAGGATCTCAAAATGAGATTTTTCTGGATTTAGGGTGGGCTCTAAATCCAATGACTGATGTCACTGAAGAAAAGAGAGGGAGCTTTAAGATGCAGAAACACAGGGAAGAAGGCCATGTGGAGACAGACTGGAGTGATACCCACAGCCAAGGAATGCCAGGCCCCACCCAAAGTGGGAAGAGGCAAGAAAGGATCCTCCCCTAGGGTCATCAGAGGCAGCATGGCCCTGCTGACACCTTGATTTTCAATTTCTGGCCTCCAGAATAAAGAGAGAATAAGATTCTGGCGTTTTAAGCCACCTAGTCTGTGGTAATTTGTTCCTGCAGTCCTAGGTAACTAACACACTTGCCTTCAAGTCATGGAACTGGAACAGAATATTCGTACACAGCTTAGGAAGAAAACAAAGAGCCCAGTGAAGAATAGACTTACAAACGATCTAGCCTGGTTGGAAAGCTCTGATGTTCCACTGAAGTAGAAGAATCTGATTAGGTTTAAAATCAGGCAGGTAAAAACATGTGAATTTGAAAACATCCATTCTGGTGAAATAGAGCCCTCCATTTTGGCCATAAATGATAGTAAACAACTTTCACAAAAAGCTGAGCGGGTGGTGGGCCCAGGGCTTCTAGGCCGGACCCTGACAGGTGCAGGCAGGACAGCTGCACAGGGCCCAAGGGAGAAGAATGAGCCCGGGATGCGGGCTCTGCTCCCCACTCGGTGCCGGTGAGGTCCAAGCCGCTCATGCCCCGGGAGCTGTCTTGCAAGAGTAGGTGCTGGACACAGAAGCAGTGAACTGGGAAAACAGAAGTCGGGGTGGGGCAACCCCTGGAACATACGCCAGACTCAGATTCCAAGCTGTGGCTCCTGGAAGGTTCTCTTGAGCCCACTGGCTTCCCATCCCACGTACAGGCTGCAGTGTGTACACCACACGTGCCTCAAGGCCCAGAGTCAGGCCAGCTACACATTCTAGACTCAGCGCCCTGGGCTCCCAGCGGCCCCCGTCGCAAGAACCAGGCTGAGCCCCTGCTCTGGTTCTGAGTCCTGGGCCTTCCTGTCCTTTCATGTGAGCCCCCGACCAACGCTGACAAATGACACTTGCGTCATTTCACCTTCCACAGTCTTATTCCAGACTTTGTTAACCAATCTTAAAGTTGAGGACCCTGAGTGAAGTAACTTTCTTAAGGTCACAGAGGTCACCAATGGCAGAGCCAATATCCAAGCGCAGATCTTTGCCCTACCATCCAGTGCTCACCCCCACATCGGGGAGGTCATCGGGGAGGCCTTCCCTGATCAATCCAGGAGGACTGTTTCCTCCACCGCTCAGCCTGCTCTGCTCATGGCGCTGAAACAACAGCGCTTTCACCTGACGGCTGCCTTACCAAGGCGTTTACTCACATTTTATCTAATCCTCATGACAACCCTATATGACATATATCATTATACCCATTTTATAGATGGGGAAACTAAGGTCTCCGAGAGAGAAACCGCCTGGCTCAAAGCCACACAGCTAATGCGACGCAGAGCGGGATTAGAGCCAAGGCCCCAAAGCGCATGCTCTTTCCCCACACAGAACACTGATCGAGCCCCTGACTTGATAATGAGGCCGTAATGCTCAGCAGCTGTTGCTGTGGAACTACTTAAGGGAGAGCCAAGCTGTCACTTACACTTTTTGGAGTCCCCTTTTCCCTTGCTGACATTCCCCTCTGCAGGCTGCTACCTTGTTAAGAACTCAGCAAAGTCACAGCTGTGACAGCTGCTGAGGGTTTGCCTCTGGGCTCCTGCTGCATGGCATCACCCTTCCCATGGGCACAACCCTTAGGGTCTGGATTAGTGTCCTAGGGCTGCCACAACAAAATACACCGGAATGATGACTTAAATCAACAGGAATGTACTCTCTCCCAGCCCTGGAGGCTAGAAGCCCAAAATCAGGTGTTGACAGGACCATGCTCCTCTGATGTATGCGGGGAAGAACACTTCTTTGTCTCATTGTAGCTTCTGGTGGTTGCTGGCAATCCCTGGTATTCCTTGTCCTGCAGCTGCATTGGTCCGATCTCTGCCTCTGTCATCACATGACATTCTCCCTGTGTGTCTCTGAATCCAAATTGCCCTCTTCTTATAAGGACATTTTATCCTTACTGGATAAGGGCCCATCCTAATCCAGTAGGGCCACTGGATCTTAACTGAATTACACCTGCAAAGACCCTATTTCCAAATAAGGCCATATTCTGGGGGTTGGAACTTGAACATAGCTTTCTGGGGGCTCCACAAGAGGCCACATGGAAACCCAAACAAACAGATCTTCTTCTCACCTGTGGCCCCAGCACTGAGCAAGGCCCTTGCTTCTCAGCTACATGGGGGCAGGATGGGGGGCTCTTTTGGGTCCTCTTGCCCCACTTGGACCATGAGTTTTGTTTTAATATCCACACCCCAGACCAAATAAGTCAGACTCTCTCTTGTTGGGTCCAAGCACCTGGAGGCTCCCCAGCTGATTCACACGAGCAGACAGGATTAAGAATGAGAGCCCTGGGGTATAAGTTGATTAAATCATTGGTTCGCCAGGGGTGGTAAGTCATATGCAACCAATAACTGACACTCCTCTGCAACACGTTCCAGTGCTTCCAGACTCCTTCTATGATAACACGCCTGAGCTGCCAAGGCTTGTTTAAGGCCTGCCCCTCTCCTCCCCAATTTCCCCTCAGCCTATAAGCTTCATGAGGAATAGTCCTCCATGTCTGTCTTGATCACTGCTTACTCGCAGGGCCAACTTTGGTGGCTGGCACATAGCAGCTACTCACTACAAACTTGTTAGATGAACGAGTGAGCAAATGAAGGAGTACGTGAGTGAATGAACAAATGGACACAGGTACTATGAAGGGCGTTTTAGAAGGAGACAAAGCCACATCGGCGGTAAGTTGAATCCTGCCATCCATCCAACAGCTTGTAACCCCAAAGGGGCGCAGACCCACCACCCCACCACAACTCGAGTAAGAACGTGTCAAGCCTCCGTGATTGCCATCCTATGGGGGAGGAAAGGGGAGTGACAAGGGACGGGGGTGATCAGAGAGGGCAAAATGGTGCCTGGGCTGGGCTGTGGGGGGTTTGGATAAAGGGAGATGGGGCAGAGGTGGCGTTCAAGGAGGTGGTGAGAGTGATAAGAGCTTTGGGGGCTGCTGCGAGGGAACGGTGACCGCAGCCCATGCTTCATTCAGGCAGGCGAACGGTGAGATGAGGCTCCCATGGGGTCAGCCTTGCCAACCAGGTGGAGGTGTGTTCCCCAGGTGGAGCATCCAGTTGGTAATGGGAAATCATAAATGGCTTGGAGCAGAGGAGTAATGATGAAAACAGAATCATAGAAGAGTTAGCTGGCTGTGGTGTGTGGAAACCAGCAATTGGAGGCCCATCTCTGTTCCAGCCCAGCCACAAACTCAAGTTCCCAGCTCAGACAGAGGCTGGGCATCAGAGGTTGTCTGACGAACATTACATACTATCCAGAAACTCCTAACAAGACATGTTTTACAAGGCCAATGGCTTGAAATCAGAACTTCAACGCTGAGGGCTTCCAATAGGAAAGAATTCTCTCCCCCTTTCTCTGTATACGTACTTATTAAATCACTGGGATCATTTTAGCAAAGAAAGCTAACTTCTCCGGGCCCTGTTTGACTCACAGTAACATAACAAGGCAGTGTTAAACACACAAAATGTGCAGAAGTGTCGAGGCGTGTGTATTGTTCTCTTGCATTCTCAAGCTAACAAACGATCCAGGAACCCCCCCAAGCATAACCTTGTGGACCCTCCAGGGAATCCAGTTAGTATGAGTAATTTTGGTCGTCCCTGGGCACCAACCTGATAGTACATGTAACTGAGGCTATAAACTCTGAGTCATAGGTAGCCATCCAGATGATCCAGAAGAGGCTTAAAATAATTTTATAAATTATTACCAAAATGAAAATATAAAATTCAAATCATCATAGAGAGCTTAGAAACAAATATCTAGGGCTCAGTTTGAGAAAAGTAATCTTCAATCAGATGCAGAAAACCATCTACAATAGCTTCCAAGGAACCAGTCCCCACCCCCACACCGCACTCCCCACAGAGCTCATGACCCTCACAAAGGCCTTTCCAGCCAAGTCTGTCCAAATCCAGTTGTACAACCAGTTTAAGGGGCAACCTTTCTTTGAGCATCCTTCAGATGCCCATCACACATTTGTAACTATCTTTGGGGTTGAGATTGACGACAGAGGTATCCCGAGCAGGACTGTTTAGTGAGCAGATTGATTAATTACAGAGAGGAGCTGTGAGCCTCAGTTCCAAGTAACAAGGTGCTGCCTCTTAGCAAAAAGGAAAGATTCTCAGACACTCGTGAAAGATGCAACGGAGGCAGGCCTGGGCTGTGAAAAGACAGGCCTGGTCGGGATTCTGTCAGGAGGAAGGACACAGCCTTCCAGAGGGGAGGGCTGAGTAGGGTCCTCAAAACCAAAGGACAAAGTGATGATGGATGCACGGGGAGTGAGGATCAATGCCTCTGAACAGGTCACTTATTTGCGCCCGGTACACTTCCTAAACGGTTTCTGAAAATGGAAACAGAAAACCAAAACCAAAAGGAGGGGAAAGAAAACGTACCCCAAACCTAGGCTAAAGTTGTAAAGAATATGAAATACGAGCTTTGCCTTTCAGGGTAGTCAAATCAGGTAAAGGAGGGGAGGCAATTATTCTTACCTGATCCAAGGGAACATACCAGTCCTTCGTCTTTTTCCTGATACTACATTGCAAGAGGGATTATTGACCTTTGACAGATCAAGGCTCCTCCAGTGCTTTTTCATATTATTAATACTTAGCAGCGAGGCCAAGCCGGTCGGCTAAGATGGCCAGGCCACACCACGCCCGTGAACAAGGCTCCAGATGTGTGGGAGGTGACAGCCCACACGTCACTTTCTGGCTGAGCCAAAGGGAAAATAGAGCTTTGGGTGACTTCCCATCTCTTCTGTGTAACGGGAGGCTTCTTGACAAAAGGCAAGAAGACAAATAGCCTTCTGGAAACACTCTGTCTGGGCCAGAGGGCAAAACGTCCTCAGCTGTTGCAGACATTCTGGGACTTAGACTCGTATCAGGCCAACCTCATGTTCTCCGAGAATGTGTTACAGAGAGTGAATTTCAGGGTGCATCACATCTCCAAAATGTCAGGGGGAAATGACTTGGTGATTCGGTCCACCTGTCTAGGGCGGCTGCCTCTATCTCACACCCCTCCCCTGCTTCAGCGCGGGGGTAGCCCAATACTCTCCGGTACTAAAGGGACAGGATGTGATTGTGGGCAGGAGCTAAACGTGAAAAGGGTTGTTTGCAGAGCAGCCAGGAACTGACCAATAATGAGCCCCGGTCCCTGAAGCTGCTGATAACAGGAGGCCAGAGGCTACACTAGAATGTAACCTCCAGTAAATCACTGTTAATTGCCAGGGGGAGAGGAATGAAGGTTCTGCTTGCACTTGCAAGTTGATTTCAGGTCATTCCACAGCCTTCCCAGGGGCTCCCTGGCAAGAAGGTGAGGCGGGCAGAGGGGCTGGGAGAAAGACTGCTCTCCACCCTTTTCTGTGTCCTTTGTGGCAGCGGCCACTGCAAATGCACACACACACGGGAATGCACACACCCTCCCAACAGAAAGCTTACTTCTTCTTCCCACCCTTGCAGGCCAGGCTGGAGCGTGGCTCTTGGAGTAATTAACTACATGAACACATTAACAGACTCCGCTGCACACAGGGAGCAGAGACAAGAAGCAGGAGTCCCAGGAGTGGGATTCCATACATGGCTGAGTGAGTTGGTGCCACATTGCCCTAGCGGTGGAGGAGATGAGAGGCTACGGACACCTACCTCGAGGGGTTGATGGCTCAGAAGAGGATGCCGCTATTTGGTTGGGTGTGAAAACTCACTGCTGATTTTTAACAACTTCTAATGAAAATTTTTAATAAAATTAATGAAATTTTAAAGAAAGTTTTCAAACATGTAAAGTAGGAATAGTAAAATGGACCCCCCATGGACCCATTACTGAGGTCATCATTTTCTAACAGTTCTAAACATATCGCCATTCTCATTTCATCTCCTGATCCACCTATTTTTGCTGAAGTATTAAAAACAAATCTATTGGGGCTTCCCTGGTGGCGCAGTGGTTGGGAGTCCGCCTGCCGATGCAGGGGACACGGGTTCGTGACCCGGTCAGGGAATATGCCACATGCCGTGGAGCGGCTGGGCCCATGAGCCATGGCCGCTGAGCCTGCGCATCCGGAGCCTGTGCTCCACAACGGGAGAGGCCACGACAGTGAGAGGCCCGCGTACCACAAAAAACCCCCAAAAAACAAATCTATTCAAAATAGAATAAGTTCTGCAATATGCATAAATACCTCAGTGTGTCTCTATCAGGTAAAACCTTTTTACATTCAAAACAGATGATCATACAGATGAATGAAGAAAGAAGATGTGGTACATATATACAACGGAATATTACTCAGCCATTGAGAAGAATGAAATAACGCCATTTGCAGCAACATGGATGGACCTGGAGATTATCATGCTAAGTGAAGTAAGTCAGAGAAAGACAGCTATCATATATTGCTTATATGCAGAATCTAAAAAAATGATACAAATGAACTTATTTACAAAACAGAGTCACTGACTTAGAGAACTAACTTATGGTTACCAGTGGGGAACCATAAGTTAGTCGGGGGGGGGGAGGGGAAAGGTGGGGGGGAGGAATAGATTGACATGTCCACACTGCTAGATATAAAATAGATAACCAACAAGGACCTACTGTATATAGCACAGGGAACTCTGCTCAATACTCCGTAATAACCTAAATGGGAAAAGAATTTGAAAAAGAGTAGATACATGTATATGTATAACTGAATCACTTTGCTGTACACCTGAAACTAACACAACACCGTTATTCAACTATACTCCAATATAAAATAAAAATTTTAAAAAAACCCAGTGATCATACCCAACAAAATGAACACGCCTATTCTTTAGTTATTTTGGCACCTCCTGCCCAGATGCAGGATTCAGTGGGTAGGAATGGGAGGACTTGAGATACCCTGTCCTCTTTTGCCACCACCAGGCAGGGTGACCCCAGGAGAGCTGATCAACCTCCCTGGCCCACAGTTTCCTCATCACTAATAGAAAATCAGAGGGGTTGGTCTCTCAAGTTTCATCCAAACTCCAAATATAGCTATTCTCAGGTCTCCAAGGGTCGTGTAGTATTGCCTATAATCCACTTTCATACTCTTCTTTGAATAGTGCAATATATGTGTGCAAGTAAGTTAATCTAAATCCACACCCCAGGGTGGGGAGCTCATATTTAAAGTACCCTAAACAGATTACACACACCAGGAGCTTTGGTTAGTTGAAAGACTCTGATCACAAATCCACACCCCAGGGGCAGCTACTACAAGGCTTTAGTTATTTTGAAGGATGCTGAAACTGTTTCATTGCTGACTTGAGTGGTGTTCCCATAAACGGAGTAGCTAGAAACCCTCTTCTGGAGCCTCCACCCTCGCACGAACCAGGCCCGGGACAAAATGCAGCGCGATGCTCACGCGTTGCTGAATGATCCACTAGGGTAGCTAAATCCTTCCACGAGCATTTTATCGAGCCTGCCCTAAGTGAGGTGCCCGTTGGGCAGAACAGAAAGCTGGGTCTTCATTAGGCCCATAGAACAGACTAAAGCTGTTCTTTTTTTTTTTAACATCTTCATTGGAGTATAATTGCTTTACAATTGTGTGTTAGTTTCTGCTTTGTAACAAAGTGAATCAGCTATACATATACATATATCCCCATATCTCCTCCCTCTTGCCTCTCCCTCCCTCCCACCCTCCCTATCCCACCCCTCTAGGCGGTCACAAAGCACCGAGCTGATCTCCCTGTGCCATGCGGCTGCTTCCCACTAGCCATCTGTTTTACATTTGGTAGTGTATATATGTCCATGCCACTCTCTCACTTCGTCCCAGCTTACCCTTCCCCCTCCCGATATCCTCAAGTCCATTCTCTAGTAAGGCTGTTCTTGTATCGGCTGGCTCACAGATACCTGGGGTGCAGCCGAATTTGGTCTGAGACTTGGTTTCGTTTTAACACAGCAGCAGGGAGTGAAATTGTGTGGGAGGGGACCCATGGCCCCCTTCTATATCTTACACTGGAAGTCACGGTGTTTGCCAAAAGCACCCACAGTGTGGCGCTCTGCCCACTTCTGAACTTTTACTCTCGTTATTTCCCTTTATCTGAATTCCCCTCGCCCCGCACCCTGCTTCTCTTTAAATCCTTTCCATCTGTTAAAGCCCAACGCAAATCCTGCTTCCTCCAAAGAGCCTTCCCCAGCCAACAGGACCCAGGCAGCAGTCAGGCAACATTGAACTAATCTTTTCATTTCCCATGACCGTGAGATATATTTGGGGGCTGCAGGAATGCGGTGAGTTACTCACTCTGACAGGCTGGTGTCTGCGGGGCCTCCCACAGGGTCCCAAGGAGAGGACATTGGCTGGGGGGAACCAAGCGGGGGCTCACTCCTTCTCTCTCATCTTTCCCCACCGGCAACTGGGCAAAGCAGCTAAAATAACGCTGAAAACTCTTCTCAGTCTGCCTGTGACATGCTCGGTTCTCCATGGTGGGTTCGCCAGGTGGGTTTGTACCGAGGAAGGAAAGTGGGGAAGAGAAGCCAGGGATTTGGCTACCATCTTGGAAAGAAGGAGCTCAGCTGAGAACAGGCAGATCATAAAATTAAAGGCTTCTGGTGTGGGTAGTTGTAAATGCTGACTCTGAAGAAAATAGACCGGCAGGGCAAGACCCCTCATCAGTCCAAAAGAGGATGATTTACCAAGGTCAGAATTTGGGCCATGGAAAATTCCCTTTGTTTACTCCTTTTTTTTTTTTTTTTTTTTTTTTAAGCAGCCCAAGAGCAGAGGGAAGATTTTCTTTTTGCGGGAAAAAAAGGGCCCCTTTTATAGCTCATAAACCTAGTGAATTAAATGGGCAATATGGATGAGTTCTATTGTATTTTATCCCGGGAAAAAGATTAATTGGAATGCCTCTCCCCACGAGAACCACTACATTAACTTCTCCCCAGCAAGCCACATCCTGTAGAGACAACAGCAACAAAGGTTCCTTTCCCTTAACTTGGATGAAAGAGCAAAATTCCTGAGTAATTTGTTCCAAATTGAAGTTTCTCCTTGGGCTTGAAAAGGGATGCTGTTAATAGTAGTTTTGTGGAGAATCTCAGGATGGCTGGAGAGCTTAACCCCGAGAATGACCACCGGTCTTTTCCCTTGGTCCCTCCCTGGGCAGTCACCTGGACGGGCTCTAGAGCCACCTTGGGGGCCCTCCCTCCCAGCCCAGAAGCCCAGAGCGCCATTATTCATTCCAATGAATTCCAATGGGTTCCCAGATTTTTCCTCTGTAAACACCAAGTCCAGCCCTGGGCTGACTTGCCATTGTTTGGCCCCGAATTTATGGCTCAGATAAGGGAAGCAGCATAGGGCTGGGTGGGGTGGGAGGGGCAGGGGTTGCCACGAGTGAAATAACCCAGTATTTTCTTGTGCTTTTTTCTCCATATCTCAAGGTCCAGAACAGGCTGAGGGTGACCAGCTCCGGAAGCTTCCATGATGCGAAATACCTTCTCAATGACTTCTTTTGTGTACTTTCTTCTATTTTTTATTAAACTTTTACTGGAAAAATGGAATGTATGCACATGGTAAAAATATACTTATTTGTTTATTTACTTATTTATTTATTCATATCAAACAGCAGCACAAATGTAGACGATGAGAAGTTTCCCTTTCATCTCAGAACCCCCAGCACCAGCCCCCTGCCTGGCAACTACTATCAATGGACTATATGTATCTTACCAGGGCTTTCTACTGCACACTAGTCTACGTAAAAAAAAAATACATAGAAAAATACAGGTAAAGCTCTTTTATACTAGCAAACTTGCACTACCTATGACATTCTGAACCTTGCTATTTTCATCTGTCGATGCCCCCTTGGAGAGCCACTCTGGGTAACACATGGATGTGTCTTGTTCTTTTTAATAGCTACATGGTACTCCATTGAATGGATGCAACATGTTTAAAAATATATTTTTTTGTTTATAAAATACTACAGCTATTATTTTGCAAACCTGCACTACAGGAAATGCAGAGTAATGAGGAAAATCTCATTAACCCTTTCTTCCCCTCTTTTTTAAACTTTCAGTCCTAGCACTCCAAAATCCCTCTGCCCCATACGTTGCCCCGAAATGATGACACTAGGACATTCACGTGGCGGCCAGCAGAGAGGACAGGGACTGGGAAGATAAAGGCCAGGCCCCCAGAGCTCTGTCTCCACTCCCTGGTCTCTGTCTTGCAAGTCCCCAGGCCTCTGTCACCATGACTACCTGCCAATGCACCACCCCCGCCCCCGCCCTTCTCCCAAGGCCAGGCAGCAAGGTAATCTTGCCCCTTCTCTGCTGGTAAAATCAGCAAGACCTGGGTTCACGGTGGACAGAACACTGACTGGGACCCCAGGACCACCCCTGCCTAGTGTTTGTAGAAGATACAAAGCCCCTCGTTGGGCTTCCGTGTGGTGTCAAAGAGAAAAACACCACAATCCCACCGATTAAAACCGTCTCACAAGCTCTACACGCCCAATCCCCTCTCACTCCTCAGGCTGTGGCTTCAGCATTCCAGGCTGGGGAGGACACTTTGTCAGTTATTTGGGTATTTCACAGACCTTAACATGCCCACCCCTTAAATCTCCTAGGCAACGTTACCCTAAACATCCCAGCTCAAGTTACAGATTTGAAAGGCCTGCACGTTATCATTGGATTTTTCTGAAACTTGGTCATTCAAGCAGAAAGGGAAAAAGTGTTCCTGGAAACTCTCTCCGTGAGACAAACAGTACAGCTGGCTAACCCTCTGACACAGGACCATCATGCCCGGGGCAACAGGCCTGCCAACGAGGATGAGGGCTCATGTAAGGAGCTGCAGATGTGCAGCTGCCCAGGAGGGTCTTCACAGACACCCAGCTGAGGGACGGAAAGCCCTATGGGTCTCGGAAGACTCTCCATGAGGCTCCCCTTCCCCAGCCTTGGCCTCAGAATAAAGGCAGATGCTGCAAGCCCTGGTTCTGGGAGGCCGTTCTCGCGGGTTGCGGAGCAGCAGGGTTTGCTCCAGATTTGTCTTTAGCTGCTCAGCATTTACACAGGAGCTGCCAGAGTCCTGAACTCACCCCCCCGCTGGATGATTCTAGAAGAAAAAAAAAAAATCATGCAGCTGTTTCAGCTTCTCCATCCTTGGAAAAACCTTCCAACTAGGAGCTGGAAGGGGCCCAGGGCTGATGTTGCATCCTGAAGACTCTTTCCTAGACAGATTTTAGAGAACTAGGTCTGTGGGACGGCGGGTGCGGGATGTTCCATCCCTCGCAGCCGAGGAGTGGCCTGTGGGAGAGCTTCCCTCGTGGCAGTGGTGAGAAGGGAGTCTGTCACTAGACCAGACGTTACCTAGTCTAGTATTATTTCAGGTTCACCAGTGAGCTAACCTAGTCACTAAGGCATTAGGGGGGTTACTGCCTCATCCTCTAGAACAGGGATAAGCAAACGACGGCCCACGGGCCAGATTGAACCCACCACCTCTTTCTGTACAGCCCTCATGCTAGGATAGGTTTTTACGTTTTTCAATGGTTGAAAGAAAATCCAAAGAAGAATATTTTGTAACACATGAAAATGATATGAAATTCAAGTTTCAGTGTCCGTAAATAAAGTTCTGTTGGAACTCAGCCACGCCCATTTGTTTACAGTCTAGGGCTGCTTACACATTACATCAGCAGAGTTCAGTCACTGCCACAGAGACCACATGGCCACAAATCCTGAAATATTTACTATTTGCCCTTTACAGAAGAGTTTTCTGGTCCCCTCATTCTAGAGCAGGCCCCTAGGTAAAAATCAAGGATATTATGTAGGTACTACTATAACAAGAGAAATCACAAATTTCTACAAATTTTCCACTGACAAAATTCAAAATATCATAATTGAGTACAATGTTTTATAATACGGGTCCAACGCAAAGGAAAATCTTTCTATGGGGGGATATTTCGCTTATTGGGGGTTCCAAGTTAGTGTTCCCTTTCACCAAATTGATTGCAAATGTTCATCTGTAAAAACCTTTCTTAGCTTGAAGGCCACTGGCCAGTACAAAAAAGATGACTTCAATTTTCTGATCTCTTATTTCCGTTCCATGAGAGTCTAATCGGGAACAAATATTAACAATTTTAAATTAGATTTGGGACAACAACAGAGTACATGGTCAGTTATACTGTTCCTTCCTATCCCTCCCCCACAAAAGTCAGCCTCTTAAAGGAACCGCACACACTAAAGTTTGTTCGAGAGATTGTGAGAAATTCCAGAGGAAGGATCATGTTTATTTATAAGCACTCTGACGTGTGACATAAACCAAAATATACGGAGCATCAGCTATGAACCAGGCCTTGTACTTGGGTCTGGTGGAGGTGGGGTACGGGTGGTGAGTTCAATACAAAGAAGTCTGAAATGTTATCTACATTTAAGGACTTTCAACTAAGAGGAGAAGAGAAGGAATAAATAACAGTTAAATAATAGAACTAAACTCTGACACCAATGCTGCTGCTATGGTAGCATGTGACTAGCATGTAAGCAGTCTTTACTGGAGCCTATAAATGCAATTTCTCCTAACATGGGGGTGGGTATTCAGTTTCCCTTACTCGGAACTGAAGAACCTGTACAATCACTGCTCCTCTTGCAAGAGGATTACAGCAATTACCTATCTCAAAAACCGCAAGGAAGAGCATTCTGAAACAATCACAGTGGGGACTCCCCTGGCCGTCTAGTGGTTAGGACTCCACACTTCCACTGAAGGGGGCACAGTTTCCACCCCTGGTCTGGGAGCTAAGATCCCACACGCTGCACGGCGCGGCCAAAAAAAAGAAAAAGAAAGAAAAAAAAAAATGAAACAATCACAGGGGCTGAAACAACACTGCAAATTCAGACCCTGATAATACAGTTGCTGAATGTGTTATAACCAGCACTGTCAACACTCAGTTAAAACACACACACAACGACTTCAACCCTATCCAAGGGATAGAAATGCTGAAGACGTAAGAATAGAGAAACATGGGAAGAATAAAAGACCACCCAGGCAGAATCAGCCAGAGCCTGAGAAACCATTGGAGCTTTCACGCCTCCTTAGAAATCACCACCCACAGAGACGTGAGCCAGCAGGAACGGGAAAGGAATGGTGGAAGAAGCCCAGCACAGCCTTCACCTGCCTTCCCGAAGGCCGGGAAGGAGAAGGGTGCTCTGCTGGGTGCTTTCAAGCATCCCTAGGGACGTTATACAAGTCAAGGTCATAATACACATAGAAAATGTCTCCTTTGGCCCACAGTTTACTAATTCACACTTACCCCCCTCCCTCCTAACCCTGGCTTCCTAAGCGAAAGAGCACCTCTGAACAACCAAACGTGAGATGCCGTGAACTTCATCTTGACTAGCACACGAAGAGTTATCACACAAGCTCAGTACACGGAATGTTTTACCAGATTATCTGAAAAGCCCAGCGGAGATATTCCTCTTCTACGACTCTTTAGAGAGGCCAGTCTCAAAGTAAGGATCAAATGTGGCACAAAGTATGATTTGCAAACTCGATGACTCTGGATGAAGTCCAACCAAGGACAGTTCTGTGCTTCTTGAAAAGAAGCCATCACTGTGCCCATCAAGGTATAGTGCGTGGGTGGCGAATGTGCAGGACACGAACATTCGTGGACCGTTTGCTGTACCATAGACACTGGACCATACGACAAGTGTAATAATCAAGGGAGTACAACTTTTACATCCATGGTCAATGCTGTCTACAGAACCAAGTTCTTGGCAAAATAGCGGCTAATGGAAGAGAATGGTTACTGGTTTTCCCCCGTGTGATGATATAATAATTCAATAATTATTTTTCGAGCCCTTACACTCTTCTAGACACAAAAATGAGTAAGATGCATTTCTACCCTCAAATGCCTTCACTTCAATCCAGCAAGACAGTGGTAAGCCAAGGGTGAGGGGAGCCCAGAGAAAGGAGTACCTATTGGCCTGAGAGGCTTAAGGAGAGAGCATCACACAGGTGGCTCCATTTCAAAGGGACACTGAGAATCCTCCCCATGTCTGGAAAAGTCTGTAAGGGCTCAGATGTGTTTTCTGCCACATTTCTCAGAAGTTGCTTCCCAGGAAACTGAATCATGGTTCTTATGGGTCTTCGCTGGTGCCACACCTCCCATGTGCTTTGTCCCTATTTGCCAGGAAGCATCTCAGGCAAGGAGGTTCTGTCACAGCAGAATCAGAGCCCAAGTCAAGGGAAAGGACCTTCAGAATGAGCATACAAATCACCAGGTGTCTCACCACCTGCTCAGGGATTGCCTGCTGGCAAAGAACATGAAGGAGCATTCTTCTTTACATTACTCATGGAATTCACAAGACAAGGGATTCTTTCTTGTTTGAATGCTAAACATGGTTCTAAAATAAGCACTAGCTGTGTATTGACACAGGAAATTGACTGGAATTTTCAGTCAACTGGGTACAAAACCACCTCATTACTACTGAAGCTTAAACCTTTACTTTATTAATCCCCACCAGTCAATAACATTGTAGACACCTGGATGGAACACAGAAAAGGCTAAAACAAAAGTGGAACACACACTAAAATCGGAGCTTACCAGGGCAACCTGAGAAGCTTTCTATGAAGAAATAGTAAAAGTACTGTCATTGTCTTCATTATCCCTAGATGCCAGGAGATTCAGAATGTGAATATCGTCTAATATGATGAACTACAATTTCTACATGAGAAAGGTAGAGTCTTTCTCCATAAAGCAGTGTTATTTTGCTTTTCCTGCAAATGTACCATCTTCCAGATTGTCAGAGATCCCCACTTCTCAAATGGTACCTGAAATTAAATTAGCCCCAAAAGACCAAAGCTAAGGGCCTGGAAGAGAAGTAATGACCCCCACTTCCCAGCTTCCCAAGACACTACAGTCCAAGAAGTTCTCAAAGAAAACTCATGGAGGAAGAAGCTTGGCCTCCAGGCCAGGGATGTTCTGGCCACCATGGAAGACAGAGAATACATCACTGGTCATCACTAAGAGGGTCTGGGCCAGTGAGCCCCAGACCCACCAACCTTGAGGAAGCACCTGCCCCTGGCTTGGCCTGGGCCAAGACATGTACCAGATGGAGAAGGGGCTACACCAGCTATGCCAGCGATACATACACCCCCTGTACCAGCTCCTCTGCAATGGTGATGTCTGACACTAAGTCAGCAAAACCAGGATCTTCAAAACCAGGTCACACTGGCCTAGCCTAAATATCCTATTTTTCCACAATAAAAAACAAAGGACAAGTCATCTACCACCCAGTGGAATAGTTAAAACTTTGGGAAAATTTTCCCATAAAACAAACGTCTTTAGGGGGTGATAGGAAGAGAGATGAAGATACAGACAGACATCTTTTCCTTCAGTGGAAGTTCTGAAATATTGAGGCAACTTGGACTGCATTTTTACTGCCACTTCCAGGCAAAACCCTTTTGAGATTTCTTGTTCTGCACGGGTTTACCCCACATTCCTACAAGTGAATGCTTCCAGGGCGGTCATGAGATACTCTCTTAATCCCATAACCCCCGAACCCCGAGTGTCTGATGAAGGCTGAGGAAGTGAAAATTAAGTAGGTCTTTTCCTTGAGTCAATCAGTTCCCTTGCCTTAATACCCCCCGGAGAGTGGAAATCAGCCAAGGTCAGGAGAGCGAGTCTGCCTGGGAAGAGATGATTTCATTGATTGGGACTTTATGGGGCTTGTATGTTTTATGTGGCAAATACTTTTGCTACCCTTTTGCAAGGGTGGGGGGCGGGGAGGGGGAACAAAACAAAAACTCCATCCCTGGCAGGGATCTTGAGTCACACAATCTGGGAAGGGAATGAAGTCCAACCTCATTTCCCTACTGTCTGGAGTCTCAATTTAGTTCTGGGGGATGACAGGGTTTACATCCAAGAGGCTTCCATTCCAAAGTGTGGGGCTCTCCTCAAAAGGCTCACTCACCCTGATCATTCCATGATGAGGGAGCAGACACTGGCTCCAGGGAAGACCCTGAGTGAATTCACACCACACTGCCCTGGACAGTCTCTCCATTGACAAGGCACCCAAGAGCACCTGACCCAGAACTCTTTGAAGACAATACTGTAGGTGTCTTGTCTTCTTTCTGTCTCAAGGTTACCTGTCTCACATCTACAATGGGAATGCAAAGCTCTAGCTACCCTTATAGAATTCTAAAGTGAAATAAGATAATTCACGTAACACATTTGTTAGAGGCATGGCAATGAGAACTCTTATTTACTACGAGCTTCTAGGTGGCAGGAACAATACTGGATACGTCGATCTCTGACTCTGCACTATACATAGATAAGGGTTTAATAAATGCTTGTGATGAGTGGGTTTTTTAAAAATTAAGAGTGAAGGAACATGTTACAAAGCTACAAAAATTAAAGCAGTGTGGCAATGACATGTGAATGGACAAACCAACGGAAAAGACTACAGTGTACAGAATAGGCCCTAGTATATACAGTGATTTAGTTTATGATAAAGACATTGAGAAAGAAAGATTACTGAAAAACACTGTTGGTACAACAGGGTAGCCATCTGGAAAAATATACATTTAGACCCCTATGTCATACCTTGTGAAGAATTTCAGATTGTTCAAAAGCTTAAAACATGAAAAATAAGATCACAAAAGTTCTAGAAGAATGCATGGCTGGTGAGAATGTAAAATGTTATAGTCACTTTGAAAAACAGTCTGGCAGTTTCTCAAATGATTAAACATAAAGTTACCACATAACCCAGAAATTCTACTCCTAGGTATATACCCAAGATAAACAAAAATGTATCATAAAAACTTATATACAAATACTTATAGCAACATTATTCACAAGAGCCAAAAAGTGGGAACAACACAAATGTTCATCAATGGATGAATGGATAAACCAGGTGTGTTGTATCTATACATAGACATGCAATGGAATATTATTTGGTCATAAAAAGGAATGAAGTACTGATAACGTGCTACAACTTGGATTGAACCTTGAAAATATTATGCCAAGTTAAAGAAGCCAATCACAAGAGTCTGCATATTATGTGATTCTATTCATATGAGAGTCCAGACTAGGAAAGTAGATTAGTAGTTGCTTAGGGATGGGGGGAAGGAGAGAATGGAGGATAAGGGGGTGACAGCTAAAGGGTAAGGGGTCTTTTTTTTTTTTGAGGTGATGAAATGTTCTAAAATTGACTGTGATGATGGTTGCATATGTCTGTGAATATAAAAAAAAAACCACTCAATTGTACACTTTAAATGGTAAATTGTATGGTATGCAAATGATATCTTGATAAGGCTGTTAAGAAAAAAAAACAAAAAGATTTTTTAGGTAGAATTTTATGGAAAGACTTTCTAAGTACCAGCAAAGCCCAGAGCTATAAAAGGAGATAAACTTGACCACACACATACAGAAAAAATTCTAGTTTAGAAAAATAAACATAAAAACAAGTCAAAAGACAAGAAACTGGGCAGCAGGGGTAGGGGTACAATTTTGCAGCTCATATCCAAAGGGTTAATTTCCTTATGATATAAAAAGTGCCTACAAAATTAATTTTAAAAGGCCAACAACCCAAGAAGAAAATGAGTACACACACACACAAATGGCTTTTAAACATATGAAAAGATGTTCAACTTTCCTTATAATAAAAGAGAGAAACCATATAGAGATGCCTTTGGCCACTCTGATAGGCAAAGATGAAAAAGTATAATATATTGATGAGGGTGTAGGAAAACAGATACTCTGACACTTTACTGATGAGAGTAAAAAGGACACAACTTCCCAGGAGAGCATTTATCTAATAAAATTGTAAATGCATATGTCCTTCAACCCAGCAATTCTGCTCATGAGTTTCTATCCTGAGATGAGATCCTTCATGTGTGTGAAATGACCTGCATGCAAGGAAATTCATGGTGGCATTGTTTGTTATAGCAAAGGATTGGGAAAATCTTAAATGCTCAACAATGATATAAATCATGTGATTTCCACATGAAGGAAATACACAGCAGCATTACAAAGAAATCAGAAGATCTATCAGGAATGAACTCCAAGAAACATCCTTAACTCAAATAAGAAGGTAAACAGTGGGTATGCTCCATTTGGGGGAAATGGGGACATTATACCTACATGGCTGCTTATATATGCATCTTTTTTTTTTTTTTGAAGGATCTATAAAACTGGGGTAGTGCTTGCTACCAGCAAGGCAATGTGAGTGAACAGGGGTACACTTTTTACTGTACCCTTTTGCTTTTTAAAACTATGCCACGGGGGTTGGAAAGAAGGAGAGAAAAAAGGACAGAGATGAGGGGAGGGGAAAAGGAGGGAGGGTGGGAGGAAAGGAAAGAAAGGAAGGAAGGAAGGGACAGTTAGGATTATTGTAGAGAGGAAGAAAAATATGTGCTCAAATATATCCTTGACAGATATTATCACTGAGGGTGGAATTCTAGGGATTTTCACATTATAAATTTCTGCTACATATGCGTATTTAATAATAAGCAGGTATGACTTCTGCCATAAAAAAACCCATAAAATTACTACACTGAACTCCTTAAAGAATGAAATAACAGTTTGAAATGTGTAGCTGTTGTTTACACTATTTTAAATTATTTAAAGTAACTCCACTGGAAAAAAAATGAAAACAACAAAAAGAAAAACTGAGTTTGCCCAGTTGGGCCCTTTTATCTTAAGCTTGGAAAGCTGAACTTTTGTCCTGGAAAGTCAGTGGAGAAACAAGCACAGAACTTGGTGGAAGGGGGTCTTGTGGACGCCCAGCCTGAGGCTAGAAGCACTGAGATACCTACTCTCAGCCCAAGGCCAGAAGTTCTCACTGGCTCTACCTAACTCTCCACCTCATCTTCTCTTTCTCCATCATCCCTTCTGATCTGGTTACAGGAGGAAAGAAGCAGACAGATTCAGGGGAGGAACCAGGGTCAAGTTCAAGGGCTCTAGCCCTTCATCTCTCTTAGCCTCGGCCCCTCTGGAGAAACATGCTGTGCCCTAGAAGGACTAGACCCTCCAAAACCCTATGATCCTTTAAGAACTGCAGTGGGCTTTGCAAATGTATCAAGGGGGAGGGCCATCATCCCATAAGTCACCTCCTAGAAGGCAGCATTTGAGAGGTGGAATCATTCACTCTGATTATTTGGGACCTTTCTCAGCAGCCATCAATCCCATCCTTTTCTCTGTTTCTTGCTGCCTCCAGCCTCTCCATTTTCGCGGCTGTTTGGAGCCCTCCTTGCTGAATCAATGGCATCTTGTCTGTGGTCTTGACCCAGCTCCAAGTGATGAACCAACTTCACTGGGAGCGTCTGCTGAGGGCTCTCTGAGAAGGGCCATTGTTCCCCCCACACTTGTCCAAAGCCTCCATTTAGGGACGGCTGTGAGCGTGGATGGAGGACATTCATCACCGGGAACATTTGCCAACAAATGAGAGACAGCTGTTGGGCTCGAAGGGTGTGTGGCTGAATGTTGCCTGCAGTGAGATTTATTTTTCCAAATGAGAATACCCTCACTTACCTTTTCTTCTTCCAAATTATAAGAAATGGGGGCAATGCTCACCTTCCCCCTTACCTGTCAGAATCCATGGCCACCCCACTAATCGTACAGCGTGCAAGGCATCATGGGAGCACATTAGCAAACAAGGCCTCCCGCACAGAGCGTGCATACACTGCACACACACCTGCCTCCAGGCCCACGGGGATAAGTGGCTGGGTCACGGGAGCCGTGCCCTCTGGCCAGGGATCAGGCCTTGCCTCTCCTGACCCTCCACGTGCCCACAGCAGTGCTGGGTCCACACGCTCAGCAGAGACTCCTGAAGGCTGGCTGAGAGAGGCAGATGGGAAACTGGACTGAAACTCCTGGGAATTACCAGGAACAAAGCAAATGCCCGCTTATGTGAAAAACATTCTGCTGTCCGTTTTAGGGGCTATAAAACTAGCCATGGGGACAAGGCAGGGATACGAGGAACAGAGACCCACACACGCCAGCCCAGGGAAGGGCTGACTGGACCCCACGTGGAGCCTGAGCATCTGGAGCCAGATGTGGTCAATGGAAGCTTCCAGAGGCAGGGGTGGTGATGAGGTGGGTGTAAGTGGGAAGGGAGGAGGGATGGGATGGCGTTCCCTGTCATAAAGAACAGCGGAAGCGCAGGTCTGGCCGGGCCAGCTGAGGATACGACAGCAGACGGGACACCCGGAAGCCAGGCACACAGAGAAGCCTGCTCTTAGGAAAGGCTGCTTCATCAACCAGGGCTCTCCTCAGAGACAGCTGAGCCTCAGCTGTGAGCAGTGCTGGGGAATCCTCATCGCAAAGGGGCACAGCAAGATGGTGGACTGCGGCTGGGAGACTCAACACCCCGTTTAACGTAAGATTCAAATGTGGCTGCCAATCAGGTTTGAGGTCATTTGAGGATGGAGATCATGTTGAGCTCGATCAGGCCACACCAAGCAGTAGAATGTGCTGTAGGGGCCGACGGAGCTGGGTTTGGATCCTTCCAGATTGGCTGTGAGCTTTTGCTTGGGCTGCCTCTGGCCTCAACGGCTGGCTTCAATTTCCTCCATCCACAGAATAAGGATAGTAATGTTTACTGCTGGATCCCTGCCTCCCTGCCCCCATGCCCAGCCCCCGATTCAGCAGGCCTAGAATAAGATGAAAGTGTCCAATGGAAAAGCTCTGGGAAGCCTTTTATTAACATTCTCAGCTCAGCCTAACTCAGGGGAACAAGCCTCTGCATTCCAGGGGACTTCTCCCACAGCAAAGCAATGACAAGAATGTCACCGAAAGATTCTAAGAGGCTTTTCCTATCAGAATCCTCTCAGGTATGCAGCTCCCCCAGGGAGGCTACCGGTACCTGGTGGAGGGGGAGAGGAGGGATGTGAGGGGCTCACCACCACTCCCCCCCCCAGGAGGATGTAGGGATTAAATGAGAGGGTGAGGGCAAAATGCCAGGGGAGAGAGGCCTCTGCTGAGCCTGTGAACGCGGCCAATACCAGATGTGGGCAGCGAGACTTACTTACACTCGGCTGAGAGTCTGAAAACTCGCCTTCTGGTAGAAACAGCTTCCTAGTGGGTAGCTGTGTGACAGTTAAGTTTAAAGGCTCAGGCCCTCAGTTACCCCGTGGAGAAAACAGCTATCTTAAGATTTCTGACACATCTCACTGGGATATTCACAGTAGAAGACACGGGTATTATTATTTTTTCATGATCACTATAATCACTCCTGATGCTCCGCTTAATATGGAGAAGGCAGCAGCATCTGTAGAGCAGGGAAGATGAAGAAAGTCAGGGTTGATGGGTGGGGGGCAACCCCCCAGAGAGAGGCAGTGCTGGAAGTCACGAGAGGTCCAATGCATGTGTCCCAGGCAGCAGCTGCCAGGAGGCCAGGGCTTCCCTGGGCCCAGCGGGACCCCACTGCCAGGCCAAGGGAGCAGCAACCTGGGGTGAGCAAGCAAAATATACCCGCAGCAACGTGGCTCTGAGCAGATGTTCTCTTGGGGCTGCAACTGGTAACCAGGCCATGTGGGCACCGGTCCCGTGACTACAGGGGGCTTATCACCCTCCTCATCTGGTAGATGGGCCCTTGGCACGGAAGCGTCCACCGCCTGTGGGACTGAAATGAACTTCACCAGCCTGACCGAATCTCTTACTGAGACCTCACTGCTGACTGTGATCCTGCATCTAATTGCCCATCTCAGCAGCCAATCTCAAACACGTTCCCACAATGACCCAGAAAGCCCGCCTTCTGGGGAGAGCCGAGAACTAGTCAGGAACAGTAGCAATGCCTAAGGAAGCACCATGGACTGCCCTTTGCCTGCTATGCAAATCCCAGTCCAGCACTGAAATAACCACCTTCCATACACGTTCAGTGCTTTTCCGTTTTCAGGACACTTTCATGCATGGTTTTCATTCATCTTCCCAACAAGCCTGGGACAGGAGTAGAGCGATGATTATTATAGATGGAGAAAACTGAGGCTGGGCTGACAGAGGACTAATGAGGCACACTGCTCTCATCCTAACGGGTTCAGAAACAGGAAACAGTCAGCTTGCCCCTCCCTCACACAGCCTTAATGGCCACACTACTGAAAGCAAAGGTTTTAGGCATCAGAAATAAACATGGCAGGGGCTTCCCTGGTGGCGCAGTGGTTGAGAATCCGCCTGCCAATGCAGGGGACACGGGTTAGAGCCCTGGTCCGGGAAGATCCCACAGGCCGCGGAGCAACTAAGCCCGTGCGCCACAATGACTGAGCCTGCGCTCTACAGCCCGTGAGCCACAACTACTGAATCCATGAGCCACAACTACTGAGCCCGCGTGCCACAACTACTAAAGCCCATGCACGTAGAGCATGTGCTGCACAAGAGAAGCCACTGCAATGAGAAGCCCGCGCATCACAACGAAGAGTAGCCCCCATTCACCGCAACTAGAGAAAGCCCCCACGCGCAGCAACAAAGACCCAACACAGCCAAAAATAATAAATAAATAATACAATAAATAAATTTATTTTAAAAAGAAGAAAGATGGCAGATCCATGGCAAATACAGCGCGGTACCTTGTTTCACCACAACCTACGGCCCGTAACTAGCCTCTTGGGGCTTTGACCATGTGCTGAACCTGTGGAGAAGTACGAGATTTCACTCAGTTCTTACAAACCTGTAGGGAAGAGGGTAATCAGCCCCTTTCAGATGAAGACACTGAGGCTCAGAGAGGGCAAGTAACTGCTCAACGTTGCAAGTATCCAAGCTGGATGTGAACCAGGTGGGCATAAACCCCGACATTTTCGACCATTATTATATTCCCTGCAACCTGCACAGTGGGGGAATAAAGCATTCAATGCCTCTTAACAGGGAGAAGTAATTCAGAGATGTTAGATGGTTCAGAGATCAAAGAGCTACTTTCCTTCCCTGGCTTTGCCTGGTGGGAAGGTTGCAGTACCATCATTCGGGAATCTCAGGCAACTGTCCAACACCTGCCACCAATGAGCTGTGCACCTGTGGGCTTTCTCCATGCCCAGTCTCACCCTCAGAACCCCCTTCAGTAAAGTGCGGAAAACTGTAACAGGCCTGTAGCACCTCAACCTCTTCAGAGAAGTATGAAGGAGAATATTCTTCTAGGATGTGCTTAGATTTTTGCTGTGGAATAAAAGACTGGTGGTAACCTACCCATTTGTAAGAGGCAGTGGGTGACTGGGAAGCTAAATTCCACTGCTTGTAAAGTGCTCTCAGAATACGACCCAATTTTGGCTTTGATTGTAATAAACATGCTATATTTTGAAAATCTTAAAAAAAAAAAAAAAAAGAATACAACCCAAGCTTTTGGCTCTCCCACCTCATCTCTCACCACCGTCCCCATTGCTGACTCTGCTCCCAGCTCCCAGCCCCTAAATCCATACCATTCAAGCTCTTGATGCTCTCAGGACCTTTGCACCTGCTGCTTTCTCTGCCTGGAACTCCCAACCCTGGCTCTCCATGCAGCAGGCCCCTCCTCTTCACTTAGATCTCAACCCAAACGTCATCTCAGAGAGACTCTCTGTGACCACCCTGGCTGATAGTAGGACTGCTCCCTCCCCCTGCCAATTACTCTCAAAACATACTGTTTAACCTAAGTGTCCATCATCGGATGAATGGATAAAGAAGATGTGGCACATATATACAATGGCATATTACTCAGCCATAAAAAGAAACGAAATTGAGCTATTTGTAATGAGGTGGATGGACCTAGAGTCTGTCTTACAGAGTGAAGTAAGTCAGAAAGAGAAAGACAAATACCATAAGCTAACACATATATATGGAATTTAAGAAAAAAAAAATGTCATGAAGAACCTAGGGGTAAGACAGGAATAAAGACACAGACCTACTAGAGAATGGACTTGAGGATATGGGGAGGGGGAAGGGTAAGCTGTGACAAAGCGAGAGAGAGGCATGGACATATATCCACTACCAAACGTAAGGTAGATAGCTAGTGGGAAGCAGCCGCATAGCACAGGGAGATCAGCTCCGCCTGGAGGGGTGGGATAGGGAGGGTGGGAGGGAGGGAGACACAAGAGGGAAGAGATATGGGAACATATGTATAACTGATTCACTTTGTTATAAAGCAGAAACTAACAAACCATTGTAAAGAAATTATACTCCAATAAAGAGGTAAAAAAAAAATACTGTTTTTCATGTTACTTACTACTATCTGAAAGTACCCTTTATTAGACCCATTAATACCGTGCCCAGCTTTATCTCAACACCCAGACGACACCTGGCACATGATGAAGCTCAAAAAATGCCTACGGTGTGAACACCTGGACATTCGCCATTACAAAGGGCTATTTACACACATCAGCAAGTTCAGTAAAAAACCACAAACCCTTCTAACTGGAGAGGACCCTGGGGCTGACACTTGCACTTAGGAGAACAAAAATGAAGATCTACATTGTTCCAACACTGAGGCATACACATTCCAGTGGAGCTAGGAATGGGGAATGCAGGGCAGAAACTGAACTTGGTCAGTAAATGGACAGGTCAGATGAAGGACAGCTAGAAGAAAAAGACATCAGTGCATGAGAAAGAACGGTGGGAGAACAATCAAAGCAGCAGAGCCAAAATCAGGGGGTTTTCCATTTTCTGAAAACCTTAAGCTTTATTTCCTGGCTTTTACACATAGCTGGATTTGCTGCTCCGCACCCCCAGCTGAGCCACACCTGAAAGAGTCAGCTCTCCTGCCCACGCTCATGAGACCCCAGGCAGCCTCGCAGAGCACACGTTGGGCAGAGCAGAAGCAGGCAGTGGTCTCCCCGGTCCAAATGGCTCTACCACACACACCTTTGAATCTCAAAAAGACTTAAAAAAGACAAAGGAGGGGCTTCCCTAGTGGCGCAGTGGTTGAGAGTCCGCTTGCCAATGCAAGGGACACGGGTTCGTGCCCCGGTCTGGGAAGATCCTCCATGCCGCGGAGTGGCTGGGCCCGTGAGCCATGGCCACTGAGCCTGCGCGTCCGGAGCCTGTGCTCCGCAACGGGAGAGGCCACAACAGTGAGAGGCCCGCGTATCGCCAAAAAAAAAAAAAAAAAAAAAAAAAAAAAGACAAAGGAAAACAAGTATATTGCTATATTGCAAGTAGGAATAGAGGTGGAACAAAAAATTTCAGGGGCCAACTCTGTTCAGATTAAATAGACCCCAGGTCTGTTTGTGGAGAAGCAGTTGCTCTCGTTTGGATGCACCGATTTTGAGTGAATATTCCCATCTCCTGGGTGGAGGGAAGCAAAAATGAACTGCTGTACAGAGTCTAGCAACTTCGTGTCCAATCAATCAGGTACTGGAAAAATCCAATTCCAATGCCTTCGACTCAATCTGATAAACCTTTGGACACAGCCCTTGGCCGTGACCTGTACGTACTTATTAGCAATCTGAACCCAAAGATGACACGTGGTGCTCAGAGTAGCTGGAGGTGACTGAAAAATAACACAACTCTTAAAAGCCAGCTCTATCATCCCAGGCTTATCCAAGGGTGGGTTACAAGCATCCCCTCCCCTCCTGACCACGGCAGGCTGCTAATCACCACTACAGCTCTGAAAAACACATTAACTTTGGTGTGAATTGTAAGGGTGGTCTATTATCACAACCTCCCTGGCAAAGGGTCTTGGACAGCCCAGCACTTAACAGAAAGAAAATGGCCTCCCCATTAACTCTTCCCCCTGGCGGGGGCTGCAGGGAGATGAGTGCCCACCCGACTCCCACCTCTCCATCGCACACTGCATGTACTGCTGGTGTTGCCATCACTACGCCGAGTTCTATTTCAAGTCAGATTTGTAGGCTTCTGGCATCAGCAGCAGACTATAAACAAACTCTTACAAATCCCCTTTCCTGGGCTTCCCTGGTGGCGCAGTGGTTAAGAATCCGCCTGCCAATGCAGGGGGCACGGGTTCGAGCCCTGGTCAGGGAAGATCCCACATGCCGCGGAGCAACTAAGCCCGTGCGCCACAACTACTGAGCCTGTGCTCTAGAGCACGCGAGCCACAACTACTGAGCCCACGTGCTGCAACTACTGAAACCCGCACGCCTAGAGCCTGTGCTCCGCAACAAAGAGTAGCCCCCGCTCTCAGCAACTAGAGAAAACCCACGCACAGCAACAAAGACCCAATGAAGCCAAAAATTAAATTAATTAAAAAAAAATAAAAATTCCCTTTCATGCCCATATCCCATCCCCCACTACCAACGGAGATGACGTTCTCTCCATTATGTACTTTTTTTTGTTATGGGTTCCTGCTCAATGTGTACTGCCTTATGAATTTTTAATGGCCTGAAATACAATTGTCTAAAGGGCCCTTCTGCTTCCTACCTTTCAGTCAGCACTACGTCTTGAAGAGCATCTATGTTTCTGGACAGACATTTAATCCATTGCTTCCGCTGCTGCAAAATTTTCTAGAACGTGCACCTGCTGTCATAGTTCACCTGGACACCAAGACCACTTCCCGCCCTCCACCACCGAAAATAACGCTGCAAAGATCATCTTCAAACCTGTCCGGAGTGGACCCATGCAGAAAGTTCTGGGTGTTCCGAGAACACCTGGCCTCCTGCAGCCCCTCACTTCCGCCAGCCTGCTGGGCGGTCGCTCTGGCTGGTTTGGCTCTGAAAACTAAAGGAGCCCAAGCAAGCGTTTCTTCAGGTGCTGCCGTTCCGGAGGCTCCTTCACCCGTAAACTCCCATTCACACCCTTTACTCACCTTCTTTTCTATTGAGATTTCTGCCTTTTTCTGGCTGATTTGCCAGAGGTCCTTGAATATTCTAAATGTTAATCCCCTGAAGGTTTCAGACAGTGTAAATCTCTCTCTCCTTTCAGCCAGCTGCCTATTACCTTTGTCCGAAATCTCATTAATGAACAGAAGCCCTTAACTTTGACGCAATCAAACTCAGAACACAGCACAAAGAGGAATAATGGCTTTTGACCCTTGAACTTTCACCTTCCTGGGAACACAGACTTTCCATCAACTGTAACATGACCGTGGCCATGGAGGGTCATGCAAGGTGCAGTGAGGGGTTAAAGTCTTCGGGGGGGGGGGGTCAAGGTTAAGGGTGAGTGAGCATTGACAGATAAGCCTGGCAGGCAGCCCTGAGTGGAGAACACTCCAGGTCAAAGGAACAGCATTTGCAAAAGTCCAATTTGGGGAATCACAAGGAATCCGGTATGGCTGGGGCACAGAACAAAGTGATAAATAGCCATAGGGGCTGGACAAATAGGCATGGGCCACTGCCGAAGGAGCTCAGATTTTTTCCAGTGCCAGACAAGGGAGAACACATCTCCCTGCTCTCCGCACAGCCACTGGAGAGTTGCTTTAGCCACTGCCTGCACTCAAGGTAGAGGGCCTGGTTCAGGGACCCTAAGAAATCTGGGCTCACCTTAGGTACGTAGCAAAGTATTGAAGTCTAAGAGAAACCCACAGAATATTCTAGAAAGAAAAGGTTCATGAGCATCCGAGTTAAACTACCAAGGTGGTAAGAGACACCCATTGGACAGGTCTGGACTGTCCTGAATGAAGACTTTCCTTCCTGGCCTCAGCTGGAAGCTGCTCCGCCTGCTGCTCTTGCCTTTGGTGAAAGTTCTCAGCGACAGAATTCCCCAACTGCCAAGTGTGCTTGTGCCGGAAATGTACCTAATAAAGTCGTTAGTGACAGTGGACTCTTACCCAAGACCCCACCAGGATCTCTGCCAGCCAGCTGTTTCCTCCTGAATCTAAACCATTTTCACACTCAGTAATGGTAATGTTTTAAGAAAGAAGAGAAGAGAAGGAAAAGAAAAAGAAAGCCATTTGTAGAGAACATTTTGCTCCAAGCTATGTGACTGGCCTTATTTTTTCCAGCCAGAGAAGAAATCCACATGCACAGACACATGGCAGCCGAGAACGGAGGCACAGAGCAGGGCTGTGCAGGATGCAGTGAGGGGTTGAAGGCTTGGGCTGGGCGGGGGGGTCGAGGTCAAGGTGTCAAGGCTGAGTGAGCCTTGATGGATAAGTGTGGGATCTGGGCGTCAGTCTACCCCAGCAGAACACGTCCTCTGAATTCTCACTTTCTCTCTCCCAAGCTGCCTCAATCTCCCCAGGGCAGAAAAATAAATCGTGTTGTAGGACACTAATCTTATCCTTTAAGGGCATTAGGTAAATAGCTTTAGGAAATTTCAAGAAAATGGGGCTGATTGTCGCTGACAGCGCTTCTCCAAGACACACACACACACACACACACACACACACACACACACACACACACAGTCCCAATCATGCCTAATGTCTGTGAAGTGAATGAGTTTATCAGCTTCTTTCCCCTTCACTGGGGGCCCACCCGCTAGGTATGTTAAGGGCTGCAAGGATGCAAAGAGGGGGGAATCCAGACCCCCGACATCGGCGCCCACCATGTCCCCCAACTGTCCAAAGGCATTTTCAAACAGAATCCCTGCAACCACTTTCTCTCTGAGATGACTTCCAAGTCTATTGCTAGGGCCAGGGAGGTAACAAAGGCCCAAAGCTGCCTACACACTTTAGAGGCCTCCTGCTTAGGACAAGAGGCTCCCACCTGCCAGCTGCCATGCCCACGTCAGGCATCCAGCTGTACTTGAGAAACGATGCTAAAACTGACCTGAAACTTGCCCTGGTGAGTGGGCTCCACAGTCTCACACAGAGAATGCAGGCTTCTCTGTCTGCTCCTCAGTCAACAGCATCATGTCGATGCCTCCCTGAAGACTTGAGAGCACTCGGGGCCCTTACCTCGGGGTCAGAGAAGCAAAAACCCCACTCACTCATGAATTAAAGCCCCCTCCCCCAGTCTCTTTCAGTCGTGAGTGGAGACCTGGGGGGTAGGGGCACGGGAGACAGTCATGCTTCCAAAGGATTTGATCTCAAAAGCAACAGACTAAATTCTCCCTTGGAGAACAAAATGACCTTCCCCACTCTCAAGGGAACCAGTGCGTGGCGAGCCAGGAGCGACACCTGGATCCCATAACTCTCGGAGATTTGCCCCCAGCCTGAACTGTTTACAATTACATGCACCAAACCAGCATCAGATGGGCGGGAGATGGACACTTGCCCACGGGGAAGCCAGGAGGTCAATGGGAAAAAATTATTTTAGTCAATGTTGAGCCTTCATGTTTGGAACGTTTATCCAAACTGTGGCGATGTTCTCATGCTCCCCCTGTGCAGATGCCAGGCCTTCCTCTGATGCTCATTTCCAGGGAGCTTGGGATGGCAGTGGAAGGGGCCCCACCCAGGGCTGAGACTACTTCTTCCACTCTTTGGAGGTGAGCAGGTCACAGGGCTGTTTAAGGACCAGCAGAGAGAGGGCAAGAACTCTGCTGGGCATCCCAGTCTCTGTGACTAGTCACATTAACCCGCCCTAGGTCAGGTGGGATGGCTGGCAAGCTTTCATGGTTAGCAAGTGACTTGGACCATGAGGGTTGGGGAAGGTGACCGTCTTTGCAGCAGGCGGTGTGGAGTGACACTTTCTAGGGCCTCATGAAGCAGCAGGGGCTGCACCGAACAGACTTCACCCAGGCCTCCTCTTCCAGGAAGGAATGAGATGCTCCTCGTTGGGCTGGGAGCATGCCCCATTTCCCACCCTGCCTCTGAGGTCATCAGCTCCTCCTGGGGAAGCCTGGAGTTCTAGCCTTGGCTGCTAGAAATAAGAGCAGAGACCTGGAGGCAAGGGGAGGCTCTGTCTTTCTGGGTCTTTCTGACCTTAGGTTCCTGGGGAAGATCCTTTTTCTAAAAATACAGGAGACCTGAACAGAATTGACAGAAAGAAAGAAAAAAAAAAAGTGAGAAAGTGTGAGAAAGTCAAAAGGAAGAGAATAAAGGAATGAAAGAAGAGAGCAAGGGTGGGGGAGGGAGAAAAATAGAGAGAGAGGACGTTGAATGCACAGAAGCAGGTGTGAGCCTGTGTGCGCCCAGGAGGGGTCTTGCAGCACCTAACACACTCTCACACTTGCCGGAGCTGGTTTTGTCATCAACCTGACCTGCTTTGCCACAGTCTAAGTTTCAGGGCACCTGGGACATTACTGAGTCTCACCCCAGCTCAGGTTGCCGGCAGTGGCTCTCTCAGGAGAGCCTCAAGGGCTTCAGACACCTGGAACTGTCACCACACACTAGACAATGGCACCGGACCGTCAAACACACCATGATCCTCAGCCACAACTCCAGAAATACCATCCACAGAGACCCCATCTCCAAATCAGGCTAAAAGACATGTATCCAGCTCTGCCATGACTGTCATGGACCAGCCGCACTGCATCAGGCACTCGAGCAATAGGTGTGAGGTTGTCTGGTACTTGCTGCCTCTGTCCAAGCTCTGCCACATCACCACCCTTTACTTCCTTCCCCTTGTGCAGGAAGCTGCCCAGCAGAAGCCACAAGGGGCCTCTGTTAATGGAAGTACCTAGTGGTGGTGTCCATCTTCACTTCTTCAAAGAAAGTGCTAGAAGGGGATGCCACAAAAGGCCTGATGATGCAAAGGGCAGTAGGGTGGTGACCGTCTCAGGCTCATAAGAAGTCTGGGATTGTAAATGAGAGTATTTTCCCCCAAGGAGACCCAAGAGCATGAAGATGAAGATAAGATGCCCCCAGCAAACCTGCCACCCAGTAAGTCCCAGCCCTGATATCAGGGACACCCAGCACCCTCGGAGTTCCTTCCCAAAGGCCCGTATTTGAATTTTAGTAAATCAGCTCAATATGTTCTAGGATTGCGGGTATTAAATAAGTCAGTGAAATCCCCAAACAATAAGCTCATTCAACACAATCTTTCTTCTCCCCCCTTCTGGGGACTTGAATATAGTTAACATGAATAAATCCTCTTGTGTAAAAACTGGGAGAGAAGAAAAAGGGGGGTGGAGGATGGAAGGAAATGGCAGGATTCCCACTTGTTGGTCTAAGAGGAAGGCTGACAGCCCTCAGAACCCCCCAAAAATGCCAGTAGGCCAGGGTAGCCTGGGGAGATGGTGGTAATCGTTTGCAGTCTGGGGAAGGAAGTATCTGGAATTTCCCCACCCATGCGCTCCCAGCTTCTCCTCTGCAGCCCTCAAACTAGAATTCAAACTAGTACTGTTTGTACTCAACCTAGAAGTGGGTCCTTGGGCTGCCCCAAACCTGGTCCTTTCAAGGTGGACCCTCCACAAGCCAGGCCTGACCCTGCATCAGGGAAGATTCACTGCAAATATGCACAAAAAATATTCCCTGCCTCTACCCCACCCTCCACCACTGTCCCCCAACACAGTTGAGAAAATTGGGACTAAGGACTGCAATTATTCTATTATTATTCTGCTATTATTCAACAATTCTTCCTGAATACCCCAAGAACAGGTAGAATGGACCTGCCTCTGTGGGTAGCCAGTGTCCTGGACACATTTATGATTAAGAAGAGTTGCATGTGTGAAATTCTCCTGTGTAATTCATGACTGAAAGTTATCTGGGCCCATATGGTCCTCAGGGATGAAAGTTCTGCAGCCTTCCAACCCACTGTACTTAGTGAAGACGAGAAGACACACGGTCGGCTGCCCGGGTCATAGAGCCAAACACAGTTCACCTGAAGAACAAGCCAGTTCGACTTAGGGTTTGAGTTTCTGGGAAATGGGAACCACTAAGCTCTTCAGATTCCATTAGGACCACCAGAATGATACTTCCTCATTCACGGGGGATTCTGCATCCCGTCTCCTGGACTGGTGAGCAAGGGCTGCTGCTCGCGCATCACAAGGCTTTTCCCTGCCTGGAAACAAAAGGGCTGATCCCTTACCTCACATGGGAATAGGTGCATTATTTTGCTAAATCATGCATCCTCCCCCCCTCAAAATCAATCCTAGCTAGCACAGACATGCAGGATTGCCAAAATCAAGAGGTCAGCCAGGAAATAATTATGGTGCAGACTCAATTCCAATTCAATAACTTCACTGGTGAAAAAAACAAAACAAAACAAAAAAAAAACAAACCTTGCAGCATAAAGCCTGCCAAAGTCAATACATTAGATCCATGTGTGTGTAGCAGAAGAGTTCCCAGGGTGGGAACCCAGAGCTAATGCTTCAATATTCCATGACCCTCCTGGGCACATCTGCTGCCTGGGTTTTAGGAGACCTGCTTTTCCTTTTCTCTAAATAGAGGGAGAGCTTCCACCATCACCCTGTCTGTGCCTCACAGATAAGTCTCTTGCGTTTAGCATACCGTCCCATAGCCATTTTGTTTTGCACCAAAATTCTTCACTGACTTCTGCCGCCCCTCCAGATGGCTGCAGGCATGACCACACCAAGACCTCAGATGCTATTTACAACCTGTGATGGCCAACCACATGCTTGATCGATTCTTCATCTTATACCACAGTGTCACAAATGGCTAGTGTTTGTTTTAAAGTCAGCTTTCTGGAGGTATAATTTACACAAAGAAAGAAAAAACCAAAAACGCTTCCCTGTTGACTGTACAGCTCTAGAACTGTGCAACCACCACCACTATAAAGATGCAAAAAAAAATGAAGATTTGTATCATTCTAGAAATTTCCCTCCTGCTCCTTTGTGGTGAACCCCTTGTCCCAGCCCTGGCAGCTACTGACCTGTTTCCCTTTCCGACAGTTTTGCCTTTTCCAGAAAGTCACATAAGTGGAATCATGCAGTGTGACTGCAGACTTTTCAAGTCTGGCTTCTCTCCCCTAGGATAACTGGTGGATATCCTTCGTGGTTAGTTGCAAACGGCTAGTTTTTAAGCTTTGGGCTTCTGCTTTCTTGTCAAAGAGACAAAATAACTGGCTCTAGTTCGTCTTTGCTACGGAGCAACCACATGTTCGATTTAGAGCCTTTTAATAAAGCTGAGGCCTGGGAACAAGGCGATCCACCATCTCGGGTCGGCCCGGGACTAAGGGATTTCCTGAGACTTGGCACTTTCAGTGGCAAAACCAGGAAAGTCCCCGGCGAACTGGGACAGCTGGTCACCCTCCTTGGGAAAGGCACCTCCACCGGCAGGAATGCACATGGCCCCGCTCAGATTCCTTCTGGGAGAAGCAGGCTGCTCTCTCAGAGCTAACAGCTAACCATCCTTCCTCCGTTTAATCAGGAGCAGAAGGCCAATTTGCTGGGGCACAGCTCACCACACTCAACAGGCCTGCTGCTGTCTTTGATATCCCTGGGGGGGGTTCAAGGAAGTGAGAGGAGAACTCAGGGGTCTGTTTAGGAAACAACAGAGCAGGGCTTCTGTTGCTGTCGGTGCCCCTCCCTGCTCCTCCCTGAAATTTAAGGCCCACGGAGAGACGGGACGTGAAAATACAATACGCTGGGCTCATCTGGTTTTGCACCAGTGCAGCACGACGTCCAGGGTAACGCAGGCTCCGACATTTTCTACACGTTCTCCCTACTCCCTCTCAATGGAGTTTTTCGTTAGTTTGTTTTAAGACCAACTAGGGAGAAGGTGAGAGCCAAGTGACAGAAAATTAGTAAAGAGCTTGAAGTTCTAGTTAGAATTTACGGGTCTCTCCTATATAAACTTACTGAGACAGCAAAGAAGTTCCTTGCCCAGCTCCTTTCCAGCTGACCTCAAGGGGATTACACAGATGCTCTGAGAAGCTAGGCTGCCTGGGAACAGGCCGAACATCCCCAGCTCAGAGCTCCCAACAGCTTCGCAAAGCATGTGATGGGCACAGCTGGTGCCCAAATTAACGGTGAGGAACCACCCAACCCCCAAGAAGGCAGGAACTGGTGGGGCCAGGACGACATCACCGAGGTTTCAGGGTATTTGCTCCCCTGAATTAATACAACATTGCCCCTTACAAGTACAGCACAGAAGCTCTTAACAATTATTCCATCAAGCAGCAGTTAGTAATCATTATCCTCACTCGTACAGGTGAGGAGACAAGGCCCAGAGACATTAATTGACTTGCCCAAGGTCGCACAGCGAGTTAGTGGCAAAGGTCAGATTAGAACCCTGAGCCCCGGAGTGCCCAGGCTGGCGCCCAGCTCCACGAGATCCCTCAGCCATCGGTCCAGAGCATGGGCAGAGCCAAGTCTGTGCCCTCGGGAGCCCTGGAGGCCAGGTGAGCTTCTGCAGAGGGCACAGGCAGGCTCATACTCACAAGCAGAAACCTGCAGCATCCTTCTCTGTACCACCAGACAGCAACACCCCTGTGCTGGAACAGACAGAAACAAGGCTCAAGTCGGGAAAGCCAAGGGTGGCCACTGCTGGCTTGCATCTCCACTTCTGGAATCTGGCTTTGAGATCATGCCTCATTTCCCTTTGTGACCCAGGGCTGCTCCTGAGGGCCGGAACCTGAGAGAGGAGGCACTCCTGTTGCCTGCAATTCCTTCCTTCCTTCCTTCCTTCCCCCATCTTGTCTCAGGCACGCACTATGTGCCTGGCAGTGCACTAGGGGCTGAGGGGGAGGGATCCTTGGAGGAGAGAGATACCCCTGCCTTGAAGGGGCTTCAGGGGAGACAGACACAGAGGCATATAATGATAAGACAACGTGACTTTAATTCAACAAACAGTTTTTGAGCACTTAACGATGTGCTACACCTAAAATAGTGAGGGAACACAGAGCAACTCAGGGGAGGCTTCATGGAAGAGGAGGCATGTGGGCCAGGTCCTGAAGACGGAGGAGAGTTTCACTGAGTGGCTAATCCCTTCCTGGCTAAAAGGACGCTGATCAGGAATGAGCCTGAAAACTGCTCCTAGAACTTCTTTCTAAATAAGCCCTTGTTGTTATTAGAACAGGAATCTACCCTTTAGAAACTCACTTCTCAGGGATCTCTTATCTTGGTTGTGACTTGCTGAGTTGTTGCTTAATCTCTTTCAGCCTCAGTGGATCTGTCTCTCAAATGGAAGCGAATAATCCTGCATTTCAGAGAGTGGCTCCAGGCTTTGGAGACACGTTCACACAAAGGTCCTTGAGAAACAAATTCCTCACATGTCCGATGGCATTCTCTTTCCCACCAAAGCTGCCTTTCTCCACTCTCAACAGGAAATTGGTTTTATTTATAAGAATCACAATCCTAAACTGGAGTTTGCTGGGCTGCCCACATTCCCTCCCTCATTTTCCTCCCCTCCTCAAGACATATCCTCCCTCCAGAGATTCCTCAGCAACCACAGAGCAAGTAGCATTGAAGAGTGCTCGGAAAACCTGATGGCCAAACACTGGGGGGTGTTTTCTAGAAGGGAAAACTGAGGCCTGGACAGCTCAGCATCTCGCCTGACCAAGCAGATCCCTTGGGACTCCCGGTTCCCAAGCTGCTGCCTCTTCCTCGCACCCTGACTGTTCTCCCTTCCATTTCAGCCTGGGTTCTGGGCAGACGTGCCATCCTCCCTTGGCTTGGGGAAAGTCTCCCTTCTCTGGATGACAGAAGTCTTTAGAGAAACATTTCCCATCATTAAAGGGATTTGGAAGAAAACTGGCACAGCTTCCTTAGCTTTGAAGCTCCTTGGCCCCTCCCGGCCCTTTAATGGTCCTTGGAACCAGCCCAGTTCCCAGAGCTCCCGCCCCTTCAGAAGAGGGGAAGGGCCGAGAGCAGAATTCCCCCACCCCTCCCGGCCTTTCAGCACCAAGGGTGACCTCTCAGTATTTGTTTCAGACCATTTCATTGCCAAGGCATCAAGGGCTCCCACACAAAGAGCTTCAAAGTCAGGAGGGCTTGGGGGTCAAGTACAACCACGAGCAAACCCTGAGCTTAGGATTCTGAAGCATCACATTGGAGACTGTTTTTCAGCAGCTTCCCCACAGCCTTTTAAAGCCCATAACAGCTTCAGGTGAATTACATTAGATTTCTGTAGGTATCACAAGATTTGGTTAAACCACATCATGGGAGTATGGAGGGGGTATCCGTCTCACTCCACACGCGCTCTTAGTTTTCCAGGTGAGGAAAGTGTTATATAATTATCTTTTTTCAATGGTTCTCATTGTTGGCTACACACTAGAATCACCTAAAAAACACGCTTAAGCCGAACCCTTAGACCAATTAAATCAGAATGTCTTGGGTGGGGTCTATGCATCCATATTTTTTAAAGCTCCCTGGATGTTTCCCACATGCGTCTAAAGTTAAGACCCTCTGCTTTAAGTAGAACTTCAACTGGGAAAACCTGAGCTCCTAGACATGGAAAAACAACACATTCAGATGATTCTTCTGAAGGTGAAATGAATATTATCAATCTGTTTATCTCTTTTAATTAGTTTTCCTTTTTTGGACCTTCCCTGACCACAGATCTCATGATTCCCACATAAGCTTTCAAGTATTTTTACTGGCTTGACTCTTCACAGCTCATCTCTACCTTCCAGTACCCTAGAACCAAGTGCCCTCTCCCGAAAATCAGGTGATATGATTCAGAAACCAAAGAATACAGGAAAAGAATGATACACTTTCAACCAATTACTGTGATCCAAATTAAAGTGACTATCTCAACCTTGCATGTTTGTATCCAAGTGTGACACAATTTCAGGAAGCTTTGGCATGGACTTCCAAGTGCAATACCACAGACAGTAGGTCAGTCACATTTGGCCCTGGACACACTCACCAGCTGGAAGAGCAGTAGGAACCAGAGTCCTTGACCACATGGTGTGAATTCAGCCAGTGGGCTTATGCACAGTGATACAAGGATGCCCTTATGAGATTCATAAATATGTAAACACCCAAGGATGGGAACGGTCTCAACGTACCCCGCAGGGCTTAGCACAGCTAAGACAACACCAAAGAGATTCACGTACAAGACACAACAATTCTACCATCACTTTCTAGGACAACTCTTATAAAAGCTCCACCTCTCTGGGGAAGACACCCTCACCTACTGCCTCCACCACCACCTTGTTTTTGCTTAAGAGAATCATGGCTGTCTCCAGAATGGCTTAGAAGGGATGAGGAGAAAGCCTGGAAATGTTTCTGCATTACACACAGGGTGATATTCCAGTCTTTACCTCCAGACGTCTCTTTACCTCTTACAGAACAATGGAAAGTCAGCCCAGAGCCTAAGAATGATAGGCTGGTTTTGGAGATGCACAATATGTGACATGTAGGCTGGGGAACGTGGAAAACAGTTTCTCCTACGTGGACTGATCTGTGAGATTTACAAATGAGAGAAAACATTTTGAGAATCTGGAGATGGTGATGAGGCATTCAACCTATTTGTGAGGAGAGAGAGCTCAAAACTGGGAACTTAGAAACATAGAAGGAGACATTTAAATAACAAATTTTAAAAGCGTCACAGACAATTCTTTACAATTTTTACCTATGTTCTGAGAGCCCAAGTATACCTTGCTCTTCCATTTAATTTTGTTGTTAAAACCACCATACCTAGTCATTCCATAATTATTCAATCTTACCAAAAAAAAACAAACATCCCTCACTCTCTGACAAGCAAGAGACTACAGATACTAGTAAGAGTTGCACTGGTTAATGGAAGATTGGGTCCAACATGCTTAGTTTTGCACAGATCAACTTTTCAAGTCAATGACTGTTCAAAGCACAACTCAGCTTCTCCAGTGAAGGGGGGATTCTACACCCCTGGTGAAGCGGGGGACCCCCAAACTCCCCGGCTTAAAGGTCTAGTAAACATATTAGTAGCATTCAGCAGTGAAGCCTGGAGATTTTTCTCCACAGTCAAACCCTAAAAGATGAGCTGGATTAGCCTCTGCAGTCCAGATAATTCTCAGATGCATTTGCTTATCACTCGCTGTGCTTGATTTACTGCAAAATGAGGAGGCAGATACATGTGTTACCAGAAACATAAACACTCTGAACGGGAAACTAAATTTCCTTCAGTTGGCGAAAACCTCTCAGAGATCTTTGAGGGTGGGAGGATGTTAAACCCCCAAGAGGAAAAGAGAAGAAGACCTTCTCAGGTTAAGGGCCAAGTCAAAAGCTATTAATACAAAAACCTTCTGATAATAACTGGGCATTTGGAAAGACAACGCAAAATGTTATCATTTGGCCTAACTCAGAAGGACTAATATACTGATTTGATAAAGTAGCTTACAACCAGGACCTTAAATCAGCAGCTAACACAATTCAGGAAGGGCAGACTCTGAGCTGGAAGTGGCCCTCAGGGAGGCGACTCAAGTCTCGAATTCCCTGGGAAGGTCCCTCCCAAAGGGCGGAGGGGCCCCAGCCGGGTGGGGAGCAGCAAATTACAATTTTAGAAGGAGAGGGCCTGTGGCTTCCTCAAGTGTCCTGAGACTACCGAAGCACGCACTCAGGCACAAAACTGATGTGATCTCAGCAGAATCTGAGACCAAAAACCACCCGCTTAGAAATGTGAGAGAGGCTCCAGGGAGGGTTCACAGAAAACGAAAAAAGAAAGGTTGTCAACTAATTTAACTCGGTCTCCCCAGCTGGCTTCTGTGCTCCTGGCAAAGACCCTTCCTTTACATGTGAAGCCCTGCCCAAGATTTAGTTCTTTCACCCTCACCTGTAACCAGGTGACCCAAATAAGGAAAAAAAAGAGAAAAATCAAAAGATACAACTAGTTTAGGGGACCAAAGCTGAGCCCTAAAAGTTTGTCAGTTCAGAAATGAGAAACCACTGGAGTGAGATTCCTTGGGAATCTGAGCGGCCTCCTTTATTACTCTCTCCCAGGGGGAAATAAATATAGAAACAGTATTTCCTTTTGCAGGTTTGGCAGAGACGAGTCCAGGACGAGAAAGTGCAAGAAGCTTTCCCAAAGGAAAGGAGCTGGCGGAGGGGTCCGGGGGGGGGGGGTCCCCGCAGCGTCATGCTTAAGGGGCAGCTCTTTAACCTCCTTTTCCAAACGATGTGCAATCCGAGGCTTCTAGACTCCAGCCCCGGCGCTCTAAGCACGGGAGCGAGTCGGGCACAACCAGCACACCAGGGTTTGGCCGAGATCCCCGGCCCAGGCCAACCCCAAAACTTGCCCAGCTGATTACGAGCTAAGCCCTTGGGCTGAGACGCGCTCCACCTGCCGGGCACCCCGCTCTGCCCCCAATCCCTGCACCTCGCTCTTGCTTGGGGGTAAAGCAGCGGAGAAGGGCTCGGAGAGAGACAGTTTACCGGGGCAGCTTAACGACTGGGATGGCCCGACCAAGCCCGGAAGAAAGCTGCGCGCCCACCCCCAACTTGCGCCCAAGCGCATCCCCTCGCAGGCTTTCTCCGGGTTTGCAAGAAGCCCTCCACTCCGGCTGGCGCCCGCTCGAGAAACCCCAACTACCTGCCCCTTTGCCACCCAAGCAGCCCCGCACTGTTCCGACCTCACTCGGGAACTCCTCGGCCTCGCTCCATCTTTCCGGGGCGACCGGGGCTTAGAGGGTGGGTCTCCAAGCGCACCCCGGGTCCTCCAACAGGTGAGAAGCCTCGCCACGCCGACCCCGGCCCTCCGCGCCTGGGAGGATCAAAGCTCCCGGGCCGCAGCCGCCACCTAGGAGTCCGCTCTACCAGCCCGCGGCGCCGCTGTGGCCCGGGTCTTCTGCCCAGATCCGGGCTGGGCGGGGGCAGCCGGCCTGGCTCACCTGAGCCCCGGCGGGACGCGAGGCGCACCTGGTGACGCCTCTCGCTATGCCCGGCCTTGCTTTCCGGCGTGGCGCGGGGCGAGTAGGTGTTGGGGGCGCGCCAGCCCGGGACCCGCGTCCTCACCTTTGAACCGCTCCATCTGGGCCGCGGCGTGCGCTCCTCGCGGCTCGGCTCCGGCGCTGCGCTCTCTGCGCTCGGCTCCGCGCCCAGGGCTGCCGCGCTGGCCCCTCCCCGTGAGGTCACGCTCGCGGCGGGACCTCCTGGCGCGCCTGGCGCGCCCGGGGCCCTCGGACCCGGTCCCCTCCCGGCGCGCCGGTCCCGCAGAGGAACTCCGCGGCCGGCCTGGGCGAACCTTCAGCGCTCAAGTCCGTGCGCGCCCCGGGCCCCACTCCCGCGGCCGCGGCCGCTTGGCAGCTGCTTCACGTCCCGGCCCCGGGATGGCGGGAGGGAGACAGAGACGTGCCCAAACCCTGGGGGAGGCCCCGGGGAGGGGCGGGCCTACGAGAGCCGTTCTTCCAGCCGCCGGGCTGCGAACCTACTGCCGAGAGCGGGAGACTGAGGGCTCAGTCAGAAGGCAGATAGGTGCCTAGAGCGCCCCCCGCTCGACCCCCGGGCCCGCGCCCTTTCGCCTTTGGCATTTCTCGGGGGAAGACGTGGGGAGAGCGCTGGGGTCAACTGAGCCCGCCCCCAGTTCTTCGGGAATCGCTCCCACTCTCTCGCAGTCTCTCTGGGCAGCCGATGGCACACACATCTACTTGCTGTCTTTTACCCCAGCCCAGGTTCCCTGGGTGCGTTGTGCCAGGCTCTTCTGAGAAAGACGAGGATTTCTAGAGCCGCCTAGATGAATCGGGGGGGCGCCGGGTTTCTGGGCTGGCGCAGCGCCAGCCGCCCTGGAGGGGTACCATCTCTTCCATAGGGAGCTCAATCGTGGCTCTCACTGCACCCTGCACCACCGCTGCCACCAAGGTCCACACTTCTGTCCTTTACATTTTTTTGTTGTTTTTTGGGGGTTTTTTTTGCCATCGATCCCTCCACTCTCTCACGCCCTCTCAACATGCCCATGTCCTCCCCACCTGCCCCCAAAGAAGATCCATGTTTTCCTTTAAACTTCCATTTTCACTTTAAAATCTCAATCACAGTTTTTTGCTGAACGCCTGGTTTTTCAACATGTCTCCCCCAACTTCCCTGAAGGAACACTTAAGGATGATTTGTTGTTGCTGTTTTCTAAAAGATATCCTAATTCTTCCTTGGAACAGCAGTTAGCTCTGATGTTTGGAAACCTTCTGTCCCAGCAGTCTTAGAAATATTTTTCTCAGTTCCATTAGCAGCTAACATCCATGGAGCCATCCTCACAAACCAGGCATGAGGCTGAGGGCTGTACATGCGCAGCCTTTAATTTTCCCAATAACCCTGTGAATTATTGCTGTCATGTAGCTGAAGAAACTGAGGCTTACAGAGGTTAAACAACTTGCCCAAAGTCACACAGCTAAAAGAGGACACAGCAGGCATTAAGCTCACGTGGTCTGCTTCCAGATGTTTATTCACAAAATTTTCCTGGAGCTCACAGGAAGTACCAGGCTGTCTGTCACTGTCTTGGGGAGCACGCAGGCAAGTGAACAATGATGGCCCAGCCAGGTAGGGGCTCTGATTAGACCCAAGCACAGGGGATTCTGGAAGCCCAGTGGAGGGCCCTGATCCAGCCTGGAAAAGCCTCCTAAGCCTTCTAGAAGAGGGGATGGCTGAGCTGAGTCTTAAAAGATGAGTTAGAGCTAGGGTGGTGACAGGAGAGGCAAAGTGACTGCAGCCTTCCAGGCAGAAAGGACAGTGGGGACAATGGCAAAGAAGCCACACCAAGGCTCTGTGCCTGAGCACAGGGCGTGAGGGAGATGGAAGGGCCAAGGCGGACGCTGCGGTTTCCAGCAACTTAGATGACCAGGTGGTGAGTGTCCCCAGTCAGTCAGTCCTCAGATATTTATTACCTGAGCCCCTGTCAGGTGCCAGGCGCTACCAGGCACTGCAGAGCGTGTGAGTCAGGTGGCCGAGGGACTACTGGTAGGAGTGTGGGGTGGGACGACAAGCAGGAAAGGAGCTGAGCGTCCCTGAGTCAGATGCAGAGAAGTGTTAGCAGGTTGGGATGTTGCGGGCAGAATGTGAAGGGCCCCCAGCATCTCCAGGGGGCTTAGAGTCCTGGATCTGAGCCTTCAAACTCACCCCCGTACATTATTTCAATTCTCGCAGCCACTCTTCCAGGTGGGCCCGGCTCACGGGGGTTCAAAAAATAGGAAAAGTGAAGGTTGCAGCAAGAATGCAAGCATCTCAGGGGACCAGGGGACAGGAAATAGTGTTCAGGGGGCCTTGGGAAGCTGGGACAGGGAACCGGGTCGGGACGGAGGGTGCTCTTGCTTTTTTGTCTTCTCCCTTGTCCCTCCCTTTCCCCATCTTGCAAATGGCCAGGCCTGGTGCCCACCCTCCCATGTACAGTGTCCATCACTGGGTCCCGGGTTTCCTTTCAAGTTCTCAAGAAGAATCTGATCATGTAGCTTGTTGTTTTGAAACCAGCCTCAAGTCTGGTGGCTGGTCACTCTTGGGCAGATTTCAGCTCCAGCTGTCAGCTGGGGCCAGCGGGGAGAGGTTAGATGGTCCAGCCCCACTCAGCAGGGCCTTTGTTCCAGCTGACCCTCCCAGAGGGGTAAGAGCAGGGTTGGCTCTGACTGAGGTCACTAAGTATAAAAGGTAGGGTTAAACTACCTCCATCCTATGAATGAGAGGAGTTAGGGCCTCACCAAAGTCACCAAGTTAGGTAATCTCTCTTTCAGAACTCAAAACTCAGGTTTCCTGATTCCAAACCCTGTGCTGTGTCACACCCCTGAGTTCCGGCTTTCCCGGGGCTCTAACTGGACAGGGCTTTACCCCAGCCAGTCCTCTGGTAGCTGTCTCTGTAAGCACTTCCTGTAACGGCAACCCCTCTCTGCAGGCTGGGGAGGGGGAGGCTCGATATCCCTATCATGCCTACTCCCTCCCCCCCCCCCCCCCCCCCCCACCCCCCTACCCACCCCCTGGCTCCAGCCCGTTAATTACCTCTTCCTAAATCCTCTCTAGTTTATCACGGAAACTTGGCAAATCCCAGAGCCTCTAGACAAACAGAAATCAATCGGAAATGTATGCAGAGTGAATTTAAAATGGGACTTCACTGCCCTTTGCAAGAATGAAACCGAAACACTACTTCAAACCATCAGTAGGAATCAGGCCTCTGGAAAGCTCAGTACTGTTTCCCCCTCTCTCCAAGTCCTGGGTGTGGTTTAACCCTGTGTCTTCAGTCACTTTGCAACTTCCACAAAGGAGCCACTCACATTCAAATTATAATTCATTGAGTTTCTGGCCTCAGGGATCAGACAAGCTGGTTTCCTTCTCAACCTTCTGAGGGCTATGACCGACCCCACCCCATACCATAGGATCCCAAATGGGCTGTTCTGTTGCAGGCAGTCCTGAAACCAAACTGAGTACCCCCAGCCTGGAGTGTAGGTGGTGGGTGGGCGTGGGGTGGAGGTGCACCGGGCCCTCTGGGTGTGCAGGTGAAATTGTCGGCGACACAGATGACTGAAGGGCTGCTTCTCCCTTAATTCCTAAACCAATTCTCGGCACCAGACAGCTTTCTTCAACCGCAAAGGGGTTGAGGCTGTTGCCAGCTGGGGCAATGAAGAGGGGAGCCCAGTTTTACAAGATTTATCCTGTTTGATTCTCACAACCATCCAGGCAGCCCATACTATTTCCCCTTATGTCACACATGGAGAACCTAAGTAACTTGCCCAAGGTCACCACTGGGCAGGACCCAAGCCAGTCCCATTTGAACAGCATCTCTGACCCAACTACCGAGGAGTAGAAATGCTGCATCCTATGGTACTTCTGTGTTTAACTTTTTGAGGAACCACCAAAATATTTTCCCCAGTGGCTCCACCATTTTACATTCCCACCAGCGATGCACACGTGCTGCAATTTCTTCACCTCCTCACCAACACTTGTTTTCCATTTTTTAAAATTACTCCCATCCTAGTGGGTTTCTTTATTATTTTAAGTCTCTGAAGTCAACATGGCATGAAGTTAACATTTCTTAAATCTGAGTCGTTGCTACAAGAGTGTATTTTATATTATACAGTGAGGACCGCTGGCTGGAGTTCAACCCTCTCGGAGTTTTACATTTGAGGAAACCAAGGCCTGGAATCTTGAAGTAGGAAGTGTTCATTCAATATTCAGGTGATTGAGCCTCTCAGCCAGCATGTTTGAAATACTCCAGAATTTAAAAACAAAAGAAAACCATAAATATTTGGCCTATAGAAAGCAAGCAAATCTAGGCTGAGAGCGAGTAGATAGAGGCGAGGAGAGTGGGGCGGTCGGAGGAGGGGGATTCCTGGGTGCCCCTCTGGTTGGACTCTGTGCCAGAGCCCACAGTGGGTAGCTTGATAGGGAAAAGCAGGAAGTGCCAGTGCCACTCCCTGGTCTCCTGGTGCCCTTACCTCCACAGCAGGGCTGGCACAGCAGAGGGATACAGGCCTACAAACTGGGGAGAATGTGAGCTTTTAGCTGCACCTCTAGGAAATCTTCAGCTTAGAAAAAACAATCCTAGTCTATTCTGGTCAATATTCCTATAATGATTTGATTTCTATAAAGGGGCTATTTATGTTTATAACTTTCCTTAAAATATTCCTATCAGGTAGAGTAGACGAAAGGTGACTTTCCGAAGATCTACGTAATTGAAGATCAAAGAATCCAAGAATGTCCCTTTGGAAGTAGTTGGACACAGGACCCCTTATTTCATACCAGAGAGGCCTGTGATTCCAGGAGCAGGTCTGCTTGTCCAGGTCATGCTGGGGGTCAAGGGCTCATGGCCCAGGGCCCATGGCTCCTCTGGGCCTCCCTTCTGTGGTCTGAGCGTCCTGGGCCCTCCTTGGTCCCTAGGACCGTGGATGGGCAGGGCTGCTGGGTTTCCTGACTCCGTGTACAAAGGTCACATTCTGTTCTCACAGCTCTGCGGTGCCAGCTGGGCCGCACACTTCCTCTCAACTCTGGAAAAGCACACTGGAGGTTTTCATAAACGACTCCCACACCATCCCCATTCTGATGTGCCGCCCCCCACTCTCCAGACAGATCCAGGATTGACTCTCCTTCATCACCTTTCTCCCTTTCCTCCTGAAGTTAGCTAACAGGTAAGATTCTCAAACGCTCAGCTGGGTCTTCTCTCCAGTAAATTGGGACTGTGGGAGTGAAAGGACACATTCTCCGGTCATCTTCCCACTGAATCGGAGGCTCTGAAACTCGGTGGACACAAGCATCCTCGCTCTGTCTTTTCCTCTCTCCGTGTTGTCGCTCCTAACACTTGCCCCAGCCCATCTCTAGGCCCTTTGCCTCCCATTTCCTGCCTTGATTCCCAGTCCATCGATGCAGAACATTTCACAGCTGTCTGGAAACTTGGAATCAACAGCGAATACAACCGTGTGACCTGACGCTCGGGATGCAGGAACCCAGAGAGGTGCCAGCACCAACCCAAGAGGGCCAGCAGCTGGCAGGTGGCACCAGAGCCCAGACACAGTATCCAGCAAGAGCTCTTCTTCCAGCTGCTTCTGCTCAGGGCTTGGCTGCCCTTTCTCCTGGGTAGTCCTAACCCTGTGTCATCCTGGATCATACAGTAGCCCTGACACTTGCCTCAAGTCTGGTGCCTGGGCAGTTGTCAGGGTCTTGATCTTGGATTCACTTCCTTGATTGTTTTTGCTGACTCTTCCCGTGGTTGCTAAGATCATCCTTTCTCAGATGAGGCTCAGAGAGAAATGCAGCTGGACCAGAACTGGCAGCCCCGCAGGTTCTTCAGAGTCCCCAGATAAGGCCACCTTGCAGAGGAAGCATTCATTTGTGCCTGGAAGCAGAGTACTTCCTGCTTCCTTTCCTGAACTCCCTTCCCCTGCAGAGTCCCAGCTGTCCTTCTAGACCCAGCCCAGAGGCCTTTCTCCTCCATCCAGTCTTCCCAGAATGTTTCGAAAGGACTGAAGGATTGAAAAGATTCTTGAACTCCTGTAACACTTCCCCCCTCCCCCCCCAGATCCATTTCTCATTTAATAACAGAAAAAAATGACTGTCTTTTTAGGTCTGAGTCTCTCCAAATAGCCTGTAGGATCCTGTGAGCAGGAACTCAGTATAGGCCCCTAGATAGCCCACCAGTCAGGACTGGCAAGTCTTGGGTGCCTGGGATTTAGAGATTGGTTGTGGGCCCACAGATCCTGCCACAAGCCCACAGCCGCTCACGCAGGGGCAGCCACCTCTCTGCAGTCGGTGCTTCCCCAGCACTGCGCTACCAACAGGCTTAGCTCCCCAAGGCCTCTTGGGGCTGCCTGGGCCCCATACCAGGCCAGAACAGCTCAGCCTGTTAATCCTTCTCCATCTAGCAAGGCTGAGCTTCTTCAGACTCTCGTTGCTGGGTTTCAGAATCCACTCTCTCCCGGTTGACATGCCAGGTGACTCTTCTTCCCACTCCTTGGTGTACTCTTCGTGGATCCCTTTCCAATGGTTGGATGAACGGAGTGGAATTTTAAGTCTTTTCCCCCAAAGTCACTGATTGGGGTAAAGGATAGCAATGGGAAGTCATCACTTAGAGGTTGGCTCAATCTTGCGGAAACAAGATTCCATTAGTATTTAAGGCAAAGTGGGCCCGCACTGATGCAGCTTCTGCCAAGCAGTCCCAGGGCAGGCAGGAGTGGGGAGGAAGGCCGTCCGGAGGGCACAGGCGCATCTCTGTGACCCTGATCCAAGAGCCTTCCCCAGCAGGTCCTGTGTGCTGCTTCCAGCTCACCATTCTGCCTACCCTTAGACTTGGTTTTTCTTTAAAAGTACCAATTTCCTTAAAAGTACCCATTTTCAAGGTTGGTAACGGATGTGGTGAGAGAATAACTGACCCAGAGCCACAGAAGCAGGACTGGGGCTGGACTCTGGGTCTCCTGATTCGCAGGCAGAGCTCTTCATGCTGCAGTCACTGTGCTGAGGGTGAAAGCAGGTCTGAACTGGTTCCTCCAGGATGGGAAATGTTGCCACATCGGCCAAGGCCCCTGGTCCTGTTCCGCTCAAAGATGGCCTTTCTAGAGCCCCATACACCGGGCTCCTCACTATGGGTACAGCCTAGCACGTAGAATTGTCCGCAAATCCTCCTGAAAGAGTGAAGTACTCTCCACGACAGTGATTGTATCCCTGAGCGGACAAAAATTTGTTCTTGGGGTAGGGTGAAAAAAATCTTACAGTGTATAACTAAACACACACACGCATAGTATATAAACAGATATACAGTCTATCTGTGGGATTAAAATTTCACGGGGGAGTAAGATCTCAGCCTATTACAATGTGTGTGTGTGGGTTTCCCCACACCTCCAAGCAATGCTCTGACATCAGCTGGGTATCCTACAATTCAACTCCATTCTGACACCATCTACCTGGAGATAGCATTAAATCCCACAGGTTAAGGGCTCGGTCCTACAAGACTGCGCGCCAAGCCCTTCCCTGGCCCCAATCCCCACAGCTTCAGATGCCAATCCCAAGTTCAGGTGATCACATGTACTTCTGATCAACTGCCTATGTATTGGTAGCTCCCACAACTTTCTCCTCAGGTTTGATTTATTTGCTAGAGTGGCTCGCAGAACTCAGGAATACATTTTACTTACTAGATTACCAGTTTATAATAAAAGGATATAACTCAAGAACGGCCAGGTGGAAGAGATGCATAGGGCAAGGGATGGGGGAAGGGCACAGAACTTCTATGCCTCTCCCAGCTCACCACTATCTCCACATCTCCAGGGATTCATGCAGACAGAAGTGCTCTGAACCCTTTTCTTTTGGGTTTTTATGGAGTTTTCATTACATGGGTATCATTGATTAAATCATTGGCCACTGGTGATTGATTCAACCTCAAGCCCTTCTCCCCTCCCCGGAAGTCAGGGGGTTGGGACTGAAAGTTCCAAACCTTCAGTCACATGGTTGGTTCCCCTGGCAACCAGCCCCCATCCTTAGGAACTTTCCAAAAGTCACCTCATTAACGGAAACTCAGGTGTGGTGAGAGGGGGTTGTTATGAGTATCGAGACACCTCTATCACTCTTATCACTTAGGAAATTCCAAGGGTTTTAGGAGCTCTGTGTCAGAGATATAAATTTCTTGTCATAAATCACAATATCACAAGGAGAAAATGTCTACAAAGGTGGCTGGATGGAGGCGACAATGAAAGAAAGGTGAGAAACACCAGAATGTAGGCTCTGGAGTCAAGATTAGAATCTCCCCTCTATCTCTTTCTAGCCGGTGACCTTGGGCAACTTATTCAACCTTTCGGTACCCCAGTTTATCCCTTAGTCAAATAGGAATAAAAATTATACTCATCTCATAGGTTGGCTGTGAGAACTACATGAGATAACACACATAAAGAACTTAGTCCCATGTCTGAGACGTTAGGTCACAACAGGTGTCAGATGCATCTTTCAGATTAAGTGGCTGAAAGTGAGGGCGTCCTCCTCCACGTGATAAGAATCACTCAGGCCTCCTGTGGCAGAGAAAACAGAGCTATGGATTGTTTCAGCCATCACTCTACATGCAGAAGGGTCCTATTCGGTGCTAAGGATTAGAATTGGTGCTAGGATTTCAATCAACCACCCACCCAACCACCCACCCACTCAGGTCTCTGCCCTCCACCTCTCTGTATCTGACACTAAGCATGGCCACCTGGCATTTTATTAGATGATAAATTGCATGAAGTCCTCAAGGGATTCAGAGCCTAAAGGGGTGGCCAGAGTCTCCATCAGCACTGGCAAAAAAGCCTTATCTACGAAGTCAGTACTTCTTAGACATTAACAGGTATAGGAATCACCTGGGGATCTTAACGCTCCGCTTCTGATTTGGAAGGTCTGGAGTGGGACCAGAGAGTTTGCGTTTCTGACAAGCTCCCAGGCGATGTCGATGCCGCTGGTCCAGGACTACAGATTGAGGGGCCAAGTATGCAAGAAGCTGCCCTTTCCCACAGTTAGCCAAACCGAGGAAATGAGGTTCCCCTTTCTCTGCTGATGGCTGCCTATTATTCTGACATGTTTTGGGGCCCACAATAAAGTGTCTAGAAAATTTCACATTGGTAAATTCTGGAACAAAATCTTCAAGGCGAGTTTATCCTGCACCTGGGGTCACGACCGGTCTCTGAGGATTTCGAACACTGAGTCACAATGAGCTCGCTTCAGTGCCCCTGCTGGATCACACAGTTGTACTTGATTTTCTTCCAGGATCAAAATACTTCAGGGCGAGGGAGAGGCAAAGACAGGAGAGGAGGAGAGAGGGGAGAGAGAGAGGAGGAAGTAGTAAAGCGGCTTCCCAACTTCCTTTTGGAAACAGCCTCAGGTAGCCACCATTTCTTCTGGCAGAAACAACTGAGAGAATGTAAATGGGAATCGTTTATAGAGGAGTCTCCACCAGGGCAGAGCATTTGAAACCAGGCCACTACAATTGGACAGTGTCTGGGGATCTCATTCTGTCACTCGATTCGAATTTTTAGTGTAATTCAAGTAATGTTTACGGAAGGCCCCCAAGCAGAAGGGCCTGGGGTGTGGGGTTTGGAGCCAAGAACAGGCAAACAGGCAGTTCCCAGATGGCAAGGAACAACAATCTTTTTTTTTTTTTTTTTTTAATGCATTTGAGGAGCAGTTTCCTCAGCAAAGGAGTAACCTGTTAACACATAAAGATGAACTAACTTGGACGGTTCAGAGAATGAAGCTGCCAGTGGGTTTGACTTGCGGATTTGCTCTTGGATCTGCCCCATTGACCTGAGGGCTCTTGGTAGGATTCACATCCTACCTCACACAAATATTGTCACTCAATTCAGACAACACCTGGGAACATCGAAGTGGTGAGTGTCTTAGAATCTGTGGTCTGCCCAACAGATGGGCCACCTCCGGGGGGGTTGTAAAAGTGGGAGAGCTTGGGAGGCTGGGAGAAAGATTTTCCTGAGCTGGGTCACGTCTTGAGACTCAGTCCTTCAGACTGAAGGGCCGGCGTGTCCTAGTTATCCCACCTCCATCGTTTACGATCAGTGTGACACTGGGCACGGTTCTTTATCTGTAAAATGGGGATAATAATAATACCTACTTCATGAACATGTTGTAAGTATTCTACAGGATGAAGCACACAAAAAACTTCGCATAACATCGGCTATTGAGTGAATCCTCAAAAGTGGGTAGTGGGTACATTTAGCAAGTGCTCAGGTCTCGGGGGGTGGGTGGAGGAGTAAAAGGCAAAGGAAAGAACTAAGAGCTTAGAACGTTGTTTTTCAACAAACGCTTTCCTTCGTGTGCATAGAACCAAATTCATTGCCCTCAATCTAAGCCATAAATGTACATCCCACCTGCCCAAGCTTCTTGCCCACTTCCCACTGGGTTAAAAGCCAACACAGCCACTTCTGAGCCTCTCATGACAGAGCTATGGAGGCACACTGCCCTCGCTCTTGATTTCCACCATCTCCAATCTCCCATCCTTCTGCATCTCCAGCTGACACTTGGCTGGATCTCACTCTTCTCCAAAATCGACTGCATCTTTCTCCACTACATAGCTTTTGTTTTTTACAATAAAAATAAAACTCTGTTCACATCTTTTCAAATTAATTGCCCTTCTTTGTCATTGCATGTATTTTTAATTGTTGTGTTGAATTCCAACTTATTGATTTGTCATTATTTTTATAATCATTCTCCCACGGAGGTATCGGAGTGACTTCTAGATTTCAATATTCTAAATAGAACATCTAAAAACATCTTAATCCAGATTATCTTCTTCCTTTAAAAGAACATTTTTATTGAGATATAATTGACATACCATGCAAATCACCCATTAAAGTGTACAATTTAATGGTTTTTACTATGTTAACAGAGTTGTGCACCCATCACCACAATTAATTTTAGAACATCTTTATCACCCTAAGAGGAAACCTTATACCCATTAGTAGTCATCCCATTCTCCCCACTTCCCCAGCCTTAGGCAACCACTAATCTATCTTCTGACTCTATAGATTTGCCTATTCTGGAAATGGCATATAAATGGAATTATTTAATATTTCCAAAGACCATTCCATTCCATAGTCTTTTGGGCCTGGCTTCTTTCACTTAGCGTAATATTTTCAAGTTTCATCCACGTTGTAGCAGGTATCAGTATTTATTCCTTTGTATTGACAAATAATATTCCATTGTATGGCTAAATCACATTTTATTCATTCATCAGTTGTTGGACATTGGTCTATTATGAATAATGCCGCTATAAATATTCATGTACAAGGTTTTGCATGCACGCACATTTTCATTTCTGTTGGGTGCACTGCATAGTTATGCCCCCAGTCAGGTGTTGCTCTCGTGGTTCAACCCTTTCATATGTTGAGCTCATGCTCTCCTCTCTGCCCCAAACCTGCTCCTCTTCCAAAGTCCACTGCAGGTTCCACCACCTCTCCTGTTGCACAATACAGAAGCTTGGCAGTCATCCTGTATGCACCGTCAGCTCCTCCATCCTCCACCCCACTGCAGCCCCATCCAGTCCAGTTGCAATTCAAATACAAGCATTCCTCAGAGCATGCTTTGCAGATGTTTTAGAATCAATCAGGCCATTAACTCTTTTTTTTTTTGGCTGCGTCGGGTCTTAGCTGTGGCATGCAGGCTCTTTGCTGCGGCGCCCGGCCTTCTCTCTAGTTGCAGCGCCCGGGCTTCTCTCCAGTTGCGGTGCACAGGCTTCAGGGCGCGTGGGCTCTGTAGTTTGTGGCACACGGGCTCTAGTTGAGGCGGACGAGCTCAGTAGTTGTGGTTTGTGGGCTCAGTGGCCCCATGGCATGTGGGATCTTAGTTTTCCGACCAAGGATCGAACCCACACCCCCTGCATTGGGAGTGGGATTCTTAACCACTGGACCACCAGGGAAGTCTCAGGCCATTAGTTCTTTACACACTCATACCCCTCTATTTATACTTGTAGGGTTACTTGATTAATGTCTGTTTGCTCCCTGTTTTATCTCAAGTGCTCAGTATAGTGCCTACTTTATAGCAAGACTGTAAGCCTCTCAAGATTGGATATATGTCACATTTCTTTTATAACATCTCACAGATCTCAGTACACTAGTATTGGCAATAAAAATGTGTTGACTTGAACTGCTTTCATTATCATAATTTTTTACAAATTTTTAATTAAGGTATAATTTATTTACAGAAAATTCAGCCTTTTTGGTGTGCAGTTCCATGGGTTTTGATAAATGTATACAGTCACATGATCACCACCACAATTAAGACACAGAACATTTCATCACCTCCCAGAATTTCCATGTGTTCCTTTGTAGTCAACCCTCTGCCTCCCCTATTCCCATGAAACCTCTGATTTGTGGTTTTCTATCCCTATAGTTTTGCCTTTTCCGGAATCTCATGTAAATCTAATCATATATCTGTAGCTTTTTGATTCTGGCTTTTCTTCCACTTAGCTCATGCATTTGTGCTTCACCTATGTCATCGTAAGAGCTTGTTCCTTTTTATTGCTGAGTACTGTTCCGTTGTATGGAAGAACTACAGTTTGTTTATCCATTCCTCAGTTAAAGAACATTTGGGATGTTTCTAGCTTTAGGCAATGTGAACCATGGCAGTATAAACGCTCATGTACAGGTTTTGTGTGAGCCAAGGTTTTGGTTTTACTTGGATAAGGACCTAGGAGGCGGACTGTGATATCGTGAGATCAATGTATGTTTAACTTTTAAGGAACTGTCAAACTGTTTTCCAAAGCAGTTGTATCATTCTGCATCCCCGCCAGTGGTGTCCAAGAGCCCAGTTGCCCTGCATCCTCACCAGCACTTGATAGTGAGAATTCTTCACATAGATTCCAGTACTTTATGAGATATGTGATTTGCAAATATTTTTTCCCATCTGAGGCTTGTTTTTTCATTCTCTTTATATCTTTCAAAGAGCAGAAGTTCTTACTTTTGATGAAGACCAATTTATCACTTTTTAAATTTTACGAATCATGCTTTTGGTATCATATATAAGAAGTCTTTGCCTAACTCAAGGTCATGAAAATTTTCCCCTATGTTTTCTTCTAGAAAATTTGTAGGTTTAGGGTTTTTACATTTAGGTCCTTGGTCCATTTGATTTCTGTTTTATCTCATGAACTTTTTCATCTGCTTTAGGTCCCAAATCTAACCTACGATATGCTTGCCCACATTGCTCTCCAGCCTTTAAGCTCCTTGAGGGCAGGGATTGTGTTTTCTAAATGTCAATATTTGCATGACCCTGAGAATGAGCTCTCCTTAAATTGTGAGCCCTCAGCACCTCACCTGGCTCACCCTAGTCCCCACCCCTTATTTTATTCATGTTCATATTTTCCATAACACCAAGCATCATGTCTTTCACTTTAGGTACTGAATACATGTTACTGACATTTTAAACATGAGATATTCGAAGGGCTTTAGGCTGCCTATCCCACTTAGAATGAAGGAGAATTAGCACAACTAGGAAAAATCATTTCTAGTCATTTAATCAGCACTGACTGTATGCTGTGCACCTACTGTGCGCCAGATGCTGGAATGCCTCCTGGTGGCCCAGACCTCCAGAAGGGTACTTCATCCTATGTGGCCTTCTTATAGCAGTGCTTATGACATCACCCAGTAAGCAGGAATACAGAGTTGTACAACCAAGCAAAGTGCTCTGATGGGATGTTTTCAAAATCTGAAACACATTCAGGTAGAAAGTATGATAGAGAAATAATGTGTCAGTCCCCCCACGTGGCAGACGTTCTACCTTGAGTTCAAGTGAGGCCAGATGTAAAAAGACAAGGGTCTTTTTACTTGCAGGGCTACTTGTCTCTCGTTTTCCCTCTATTTTTCCCTCTAGTTGCACTTTTCCCCCCAACAGGAAAGAGTTTTCAGGGAACACCCACTTTGTGGCTACCTAGACAGAGAGAAGGGAAGGGGACTTTCCCCATTCAAGGTTTGCAGACTCAAAGGCTGAAGGAAAAACCCAGTTTGTCTGGAAGGTGACTTTCTGACTGTCTCAGGCTGTTATAAGAAAAATATCATGAACTGGGTGGCTTACAAACAACAGAAATTTATTTCGGTCAGTTCTGGAGGCTGGTGATCTGAGACTGAGGTGCCAGCACGGTGGGATGAGGGCCTCACCCAGGTTGCAGACTTCTCCTTCTAACCTCACAAGGTGTAAGGGGCTGAGGGATCTTGCTGGAGCCGCTTTTATTGGGCTGGCCAAAAAGCTCGTTCGGGTTTTTCCATAAGATGTTACGGAAAATCCGAACGCACTTTCTCGCCAACCCAATATAAGGACACTAATCCCACGAGGGCTCTGCCCTCATCACCCGCCAAAGGCCTCACCTTTTGTCAGGTGTGCTGGGGTGGCAGTTAGATTCCCCCTGTGCCTCTGCTCATGTGTTCCGGCAAAGGGGACACAGTAACTTAGGAAGGACAAATCCATTCTCATCTCTGGAAAGATCTTAAAGAACTTTGATGCTTTGACAGAATATTTCGTCCCAGGCTAGAAAAAAAAAAATCTATTTAAATACTGTGTTGTTGTTGTTTTTCTTTTTAAATTACGTAGGTTGAGAAATCGTGAGTTTAAAGCTTAGTGATTTGAACTTAAGCACGTTCTAGAGGCAGGAAAAGACTCATTAAAATAAATTTTATGACCTTGGCATTTTGTATTGTTTAAAAGTAACCAATTACAGAAAATGGAAATGAGATGTCAAGATTTCAATTTTAGTTTTAAAGCAAACCTAGTTCCCTCCTAGTGATTAATAATTAAAATAAACTTCATAGTTCTAGGGAACAACCTAATTTGGGCAATGTTTTTAAAAATTATAATTTGTGAACCACCAGTCCTAGAATCACTTGACAGGCTTGTTAATAATCTCCCCTCCCTCCCTCCCTCCCTCCCTCCCTCCCTCCCTTCCTTCCTTCCTTCCTTCTCTCCCTCCTTCCTTTCTTCTCTCTCTCTCTCTTACACACACACACACACACACAGAGAAGTTACTCGGTCCCCCATTAAATCTATCTGGTGGTGAGGCCTGGGAATTTGCACTCTTAATAAACTCCTGGGATATAGACATTTTCATTCAAGTTTTAAATCACTAATGTATGGGCTCTTTCCCTGTCATGGTAATAACACCCAGTACTAAATACTAATAATACTAACAATAATAATATTTTGCTAACCTTTATTGGGTGTTAGCATGGGCCTGTTTTGAGTGTACCTCATGCATTAACTCATGTAATCCTCTCAGCAACTCCTGGAATAAGCAGCATCTTCCTCCTCGCTATGGAGAGGCAGAAACTGAGGCAGGAGTACCTTGTCCAGGTCGTGCTGCTGGGTAGCGGCTCTGGACTAAAGGAGTTCATGAGGCACAGGGGGCCCCTGATGACCCCAGGGGAGAGGTGAACTCACAGGTCCCTTTGCCCCTGCACGCTGGCAGGTGGACATTTACATCAACGTGTGCTCCGCTTCTAGCCTAGCCCAGGGCTAGGCTCATCCTAAAGAGCAAAGTCCCCTGAGGGAGGAGGAGACATGCTGCCACCTGACTGGCCAGCTCAGTTCTGCCCAGAGGGGCTCCATCCCCAAGGTGGATTCTGCCTGCTTCGGGCTTACCAGCTGAAAACATTCTAACTACGTTGGGCCATTGAGGCCTGCTAGGCGAGTCAACTGATAGCCAGGCAAACGTTGATCTTCTTTTCTAGGAAGAGAAAAATCAGACCCTTATCTGCCTCGCTGGTGTTGGAGAAGTAGGCCTTGTCTCTCCATACCTGGTCAGTGGCATCAAAGTGCCCTGAGGCCCTAGGGCATCTGGCTTAGACCCCTGCCTGTTCCACCTTGCTGAGGAGTCACGAGACCTTTTTTCACTGATAAAAATGCAGTATTCATTTCTTAGGGCTGCCATAACAAATAACCAGAAACTGGATGGCTTAAGACAACAGAAATTCATTCTCTCATCGTTGTAGAGTCCAGAAGTCTAAAATCAAGGTGCAGGCAGGGCCATGCTCCTGCTGAAGGTGCTAGGAGAGGACCCTTCCTTGCCTCTTCCAGATCCCAGTGGCTCCTTGGCTTATGGTAACACAACTCTGATCTTTGCCTTTGCCTTCATATGGCCTTCATTTTTGTGTCTATCTGTATCTCTCCTTTTGAGTATCATATAAGGACATGCGTGGTGAGATTTAGGGCCCACCTGAATCTAGGATGGTCTTATCTCCAGATCCTTGCCTGAATTACATCTGCAAAGGCCCTAATTCCAAATAAGGGCATATTCTGAGGTTCTGGGTGGACATATCTTTTGAGGGACATTATTTCAACTCACTGCAGATGTTTTCATATATAAAGGTTCAAAAATAAAAACAACCACGTTTATGTAAAAGAAGAGTTTGCAGACATAACTCCTGGCTTTCTCGGTCTTACTCTCTCCCCAGCCAGGCCCTGAAGACAGTTCCCAAATTTCCCTGGAGTAACTGTCTCAACAGAAAACTTAGGACTAGAGTTTTTTTATACCCACCCTTCCAGCAAACAATAGACTGAAAAAACAGTGAGCACATTGGGGGAAAAAAATAAGTTGTCTGGTAGAATAACAGGATTTCTAGGCCATGTTTTCAACCTTCAGACGTTTCTCAAGGTTGTGAGAGGAGAAAGGGAGGTGGAGATGCCAGTGGATTGTTTTTCCTTTAAGCAACTAGGCACCTGACCCGTCCTCTCTCATCTCATGCTTCTTTCTGTAAATGGAGACAATCTCCTTCATCTCCTTGAGAATGAGGTGACATCTGAGCAGATTCTGATTCAGAGAGCTAGACACCCTGTTGTGTGAAGGACGGTGCCAGTGATTTCTTAGGGAGGCCTCTGGAGGCTGCAGGCCTATTTGCAAGGGCAGACTTCCAAGGCCTTGGTCTGACTCCTGGTCGCATGTGTTAGGGTGATGCAGTCTTGCAAGGCCTGGCAGTGGATGCTGGGTGAGTCACAGACCAGCTCCACTCTTGACCTGAGGCCATGCAGCGTGGGCCAGGGGCTCCTAAACTTGGTTGATCATCAGAATTATCTGGAAGCTTTGACATTTTGTTTTAGGACACAGCTTCCTGGCTCCCTCCCCAGACCTACATAATCAGAATCTCCCTGTGGATGGAGCATAAGCTTTTCAGTTAGAGCTGGGGCCACATCCTGACGCTTCCCCATCTCCGCACGTGAGTTTGACAGGTCAGCCAAGCTCTGATCTGTGTACTGAGGGCAATGACGCTTCCCCAGGTTGCCTGTGGTGGGGGGTAGGGGGAAGGTTCAGAGGCGATGCTTGTGAAAGTGCCACATCCAGTGGAAGCCATCTGATTCAAATAACGATTAATAAATACTAGCAATTTACTCCGAGTTGTCTGAAATACCTTGTTTTTAGGTGCAGGAGGAAGAATTTGTTCTATATATTTAAAAAAGAAGAAAGAAAGAAAGAAAGAGAGAGAGAGAGGGAGAAAGGAAGGAAGAAAAAGAAAGACAGGGTAATCCAGTTGACTCTTACTCCTATCTGATGGGAATGTAACTGCCCACATTTTCTAACTTTTCATTAAGAAGCATATGCTTTGGGACAATAGCAGGAATGAAAGAACTTATACTTTCTGTGCGGTTTCGAGCAACATGTTGTTATTCATGGCCAGGCTCCACCTTGCAGAGAAAGGCTGGGATTAGTCTTTGCAAAGATGGTCCTTTTGGCAAATCTTAGAAACCACGTGCAAATGAGGAGACCCCAGAGAGCTGTGACAGCCTCAGGAGGGATACGGCTGTTGGACGTGATGGGAAGGGGCTAGAATCCCATCCACTTTTTAGTGGGCCTCTCCCAGTCCTGGGTTTACCTTTCACCGATGAAATGAAATAATCTACACAAACTAATACTTAGCCCTGAGCCTGGCACTCCAGAGGCTCTCAAGGAATGTCAGCCGCTGCCATCAGACCAGCGTCATCCATCTTCCTCTTAGACTATCTGGACTCATGTACCCTCAAGTCTGATTCCGAAGCTCTGGTTCTGGAAGCCAGGTGGCTCTACGCTGCCTCTAGGCCTTCGGGAACATCCCAGGATGCTCTGGGAGGGCCCACAAGTAAAACATACTCAGGACAAAGCAGAAACAGCCTCTGCTTTGGAGGGAGGTTTTCCCAAACCAATTTTTCTTTTTATCTGATGGGAAGGGCCGAGTTAAGAGGCAGCAGCAGGGGGACAGCACAAATAAATACAGAGAAACCTCTCCAGGGCCTGCTATTGTGCTGAGCACAATGACAGGCTCTGGAGAGCATTTTTATCCAGTTGAGACTGGAAACTAAAATAAATGTGGTCATATTACACCCTCCTCCAGAGCCCTGGCTTACCGCAGCACTTCCCTGAGTGCCGTAGGATGGAAGGGGCATTTCTTTGTCAGAGTCCTGGCTGGTGTGGGGGGAGAAGGGAATTTAGGGTGTGGAGGCAGGTCCTCAAAATTGGGGCTGAGATCCCTGAAGCCTTGGGCACTAGTCCTTTGACCATCCTGAACTTTCTCAAAAGCTGCTAACACCAAGTCCCCACCCTTCCCAGGGCTTTCCGGCCAACAATGGGCCATGTCCAGCAGGGCGGGGCTGGTGACACACCCAGACAAGGCTGTTTGACTCTGCGGGGTGGAGGAGGGAGCCCCCTTCCAGAAATGGGCAGGGGGGGCTAAGCAGGACTGGTAGCTTTCTTGAGCCTCAGAAATGTCCCCCAATACTGTAAGGACTGGCAGGTCAGCCTCTGCGGCCTTGGGCTGCTTTGAAGTGAGTCATACATTGGAAAGATCTTTCTGAAACCAAAGCCATCTTTCATGGGAATGAGTCTCAACTCTTCTGCAGCTGGTGTTTCTAAACATCCCTCGAGCAGGCTGGGGAAATCCTCCCCACCCAGAAAACACCGAGGTCCAACGGCTCTAAAACTCCTTGGGAAAAGCTGAGCCCCCAAGCTGGCACATTTGGACGCTTCCATTGTAGGCGGCCTGGCACCCTGGCTCCTGCAGTACCTGTGGGGACAGCTGAGCCCTTCTCTGCATGACACTTGCTTACATTTTGAGCTTGGAACTGGGGAGATGGGGTCTGAACCCCAGGCCCACCACTCAATAGGCAGATCTTATATAAGGCACTTGGTTTCTCTGGGTCTGTTTCCTCAGTTCTAAAGTAGAAGTGATGTAAGGAACTCCATGAAATAAAGCGTGTAATATGCTTACCTCAGAACTGGGCAAATAGTTAAGTCCTCACTACATGGCAGCTGCTTTATTAATAAAAGCTAATGTGTGAGTGCCCATTTTGTATCATGCCGCGTCCTATTCTACCTGATTCTCACAATAACTCTTTGAGGTAGGTATTTTTATTACTATTCCTATTTTATAGAAATGGAAATTGAGGCTTAGAGAAGTTAGGCAAACTGTCACTAGTCACACAGCTAATTATTGGTGGAGCTCGAACTCAAACCCAGGGAGTTTGGGCTTCCCTGGTGGCGCAGTGGTTAAGAATCCGCCTGCCAATGCAGGGGACACGGGTTCGAGCTCTGGCCCGGGAAGATCCCACATGCCGCGGAGCAACTAAGCCCGTGCGCCACAACTACTGAGCCTGAGCTCTAGAGCCCGCGAGCCACAACTACTGAGTCCACGTGCCACAACTACTGAAGCCTGTGCGCCTAGAGCCCGTGCTCCGCGACAAGAGAAGCCACGGCAATGAGAAGCCCGCGCACTGCAACGAAGAGTAGCCCCCGCTCACCGCAACTAGAGAAAGCCCGTGCACAGCAACGAAGACCCAACACAGCCAAAAATAAATAAATAAATAAATTTATAAAAACAAAACAAAAAAATCCCAGGGAGTTTGATGCTATAGCCCACACTCAACTGCTATGTAACACTGTTATTATTACTATTAATTAGCACATCTTGGGAATTCTGTGGCGGTACAGCGGTTAGGACTCCAAGCTTCCACTGCAGGGGGCCTGGGTTCAATCCCTGGTCAGGGAACTAAGATTCCATAAGCCATGTGGTGTGGCAAAAAAAAAAAATCACATCTTCAGGGGATCTGAATCATAGATAATTATTGGACAAGAGAGTGTTGTTATTGAAGCATATAAAAGCTGTGGGCTTGTTTTAATGCTGGAGAATTCATAATAAAGACTAGAGGGGGAAAAAGCCCAGAACAAAAACTAAAATTCTTGAATGATTAAACTATCTAAAATAGTAGTAGACCGTTGGTGGGAATGTAAATTGGTGCAGCCACTATGGAGAACAGTATGGAAGTTCCTTGAGAAACTAAAAATAGGACTACCATATGATCCTGCAATACCACTACTGGGCATATATCCAGAGAACAATATAATTCAAAAAGATACATGCACCCCAATGTTCATAGCAGTGCTATTCACAACAGCCAAGACATGGAAGCAACCTAAATGTCCATCGACAGATGAATGGATAAAGAAGATGTGGTACATTTATACAATGGAATATTACTCAGCCATAAAAAAGAATGAAATAATGCCATTTGCAGCAACATGGATGGACCTAGAGATTATCATACTAAGTGAAGTAAGCCAGACAGAGACAAATATCGTGATATCGCTTATATGTGGAGTCTAAAAAAAAAAAAGATACAAATGAACTTATATACAAAATGGAAACAGACCCACAGACATAGGAAACAAACTTTTCCCAAAGGGGAAAGGGGGGTGGAGAGTTAAATCAGGAGTTGGAGATTAACATATACACACTACTATATATAAAATAGATAACCAACAAGGACCCACTGTACAGCACAGGGAACTATACTCAATATTTTGTAATAACCTATAAGGGAAAGGAATCTGAAAAAAAATATATATGTATGTACAACTGAATCACGTTGCTATATACCTGAAACTAACACAACACTGTAAATCAACTATACTTTAAAAAAACAAAATAAAAAAAATAATAAAATAAAATGGTAGTAGACCTTGTCCAAGTACCAGAAACCCTTATTACCCAGTATCATCTGTAAACATAGTGCTTTCCTGTGTCTGAGCAGTTCTACTCTACTTCATTTGGCCTGACAACCCCATAAGACAGCCAGAGCAGGTACTCATTCCTAATTTACTGATGAGGAAACTGAGGTTCAGAGAGCATTTGGGGTTCTTCAAGTCTAAGTGGCTAATTACCCTTAATAAAGATCACTCGTTTCCTGACCAATGACTACATGCTAGGTCCCGCGCTGTGCTCAACAGGTGTTATGATTTAGCAACAATCTTCTGATGGGTCTTATTATTTTGTCTATTTTACAGACGAGCAAACTGAGGCCTAAAGAGGTTAAATAACTGGCCCTGAGACACACAGCTAGTGAGTGCCCCCCAACCGCTATTTATAACCGTGCCTTGGTGGTAGTGCTGTGGCTCGGGGCCGACTGAAGGGAACTGGCCAGTCTCACATTGAGAGCCTCCTCTGTGCAGTGTGCCCCCAGAGATTTAGAATATGGGGGATGCATTCCTTGCTTTCAGAAAGTCACAGGCAGGGACCTCCCTGGTGGTCCAGTGGCTAAGACTCCGAGCTTCCAATGAGGGGGGCCAGGGTTCGATCAGGGAACTAGATCCCCCATGCAGCAACTAAAAGATCCTGTGTACGGCAAAGAAGATCCCGCAACTAAGATCAGGTTCAGCCAAATAAATAAATAATTAATTAATTATAAAAAAGAAAGTCACAGGCAGTGGGACACTGGAAAACAGCATGGAATTTGCAGTGGGACAGACCTGGGTAATACCAGCTTTGCTGCTCCCTTAACAGTCAGGCACGTTTAATTAGCCTCTGAGCTTTAGTTTCCTCACATGTGTAAGTGGAGCTACAATTATCTGCTTGTAGGGCTGTCCTGGGAGACCCAGTTAATGTAAAGCTAACACAAAGCGCTCAATATAGAGAAGATCTCACTACCATTCAGCTGAGGAGCAGAAACACATGCAAAACTAGCAGTATTAGTGAAAACTTGAAAAGCGTGAAACGTGATGTTCACCCATAGGCGTGCAAAGAATTTATTGGGGCAGGTTGGGCTGGGCCCACCGAGGCAGGCTCCTAGAGGGGCTGTGAACTGGGGTGTGTCTTTGATTTAGGGCAGATGGAGCCCATGGGAAACTCACACGGTAACTTCAAAGAGCTGTGGGCAACTAATTTCAGATAGTCAACACTGCCATCACCTCCTTTCCTCGGGGCCGGGTCTCTCCACCTCCTAGAAGAGCTGGACGTCATACAGAAGACGTGATGTTGGCAAAGCTGTAGAGGCGGGGGAGGGCATGGTGTGTTCAGGGAACTCGAGGTGCTTTGGAAGAGCTGGAGGGCGAGATTCGAGGGTGGGCGTGGTGGGAGGGGCAGTGGGCGAGCCAGGGCCAGGCAGGCAGGGCCTCGGATTCCCAGCGCAGTCCGTGAGCTCTGCCGTGGGCGGGCAAGGGGGACCACCCGACGGCACAGCGAGTTGACTTCCCATGAAATGATGATCAGTGGCGGCAAACGCCACAGGGCGCTCAAGATAACCTCGACTGAACATCGGCACTGGCTGCGGGAACCACGACCCGAGTGGTGATGTCGGTGTGGGCGGCGGTCAACAGTGAGCAGAACACAGACCTCCGGCCGGGGCCTCCGGACCCGTTTTCCACAGTAGCCAACTAACCTGCCAGTTGCCTTGAGAATAAACTGTTTCTGGCTTCCAGGAGAGGGTCCACATGAATGCCAGGGCGACGGGCCCCTGGGCAGGTATGACGGACTGCATGTTTGTGTCCTCCCCAAATTCTTAGATTGAAATCCTAACACCCAAGGGGATGGTATTAGGAGGCAGGGCTTTTGGGAGGTAATTTGATCATGAAGGTGGAGCCCTCATGATGGAATTAGTTCCCTTATAAGAAGAGATGTCAGAGATTACTTCCTCTCTTCTCTCACCATGTGAGGACTCAACGAGAAGACGGCTGTCTACAAAGCCAAGAGGTTTCTTGCCAGACACTGAATCTGCCAGCACCTTGATCTTGGACTTCCAGCTTCCAGAACTGTGAGAAATAACTGTTTGCCGTTCAAGGTACCCGATCTCTGGTGGTCTGTTACAGCAGCCCATGTGGACTAAAGCACCAGGCTTGGCAGACACATAGCAGGATGGCTACGGTCGGAGAGACCATTGTGAGTATAAATATATCCTTGTGTTTTCTGGCAAGCCCCAAATCTTGGTGGCCAGGATAACAAGTAAATTGAAATCCTTAAGATTTTCTTTGCTTAAAGTTTGATAATGCAGTGGAGATCAAAGATGTTTTGAAAGATGTTTTCCTCCCACCGCATTCTAGTTTCTTAGTAAAATGGCCCAACTCACGGCAGCGGTTCCGAAGCTCCTGTCCTCAAACCTCAAATCCCCAGCCTTGCCTAAGTGATGAGACCGTTGCTGCTCTGTGTCACACACAAAACTGAATACCAGCTAGACCAGCACAGTGCCAACAGCTCTATTAAATTTTTTTTTCTTTAGTTGACTTGGTCAATATGGTCTGGGCCATTGGGCAAACAGTTCTGGAATATACCACTGCTACCTGATGCATTTTCCCCTCTAACCTGCCTTCCTACGTGATAAAAGTGCATTCCCAGGACTTTGATTTTGATTTTGTTTTTGTCTTTAGAAGTTGGGCTGGCACTTTTTCAAATGGGACAGACCTTGAAAGGGAGCAGGGGAACCAGAAAGGAAACCCGGTGTGGAGGCAGTTACGCATAAAGCACACACTTTATTCACTGAGTTGTGAGGACAACAGTGACGCAGGACAGCGGCAGAGGGGCGGCAGGTGTTGATTTCAACAAGAGTGTGGAGCGCGTTGGGTGTCCCAAGCACAGTAACGCAGGCCCAGGGCCATCCCACCTCTGCACACTGGCACGTGGCATTCAGGATGCCGACCGATATCCACTCACTTTCACGGGGGACATGATACATCTTTTAAGCAGCATTTCTTCCAAATATTTGCTTTCTTGTTTCTGGAAGGGGAGGGGAGGCAGGAAGAACAGTATGCCTTCCGACGCTTGAAAAAAAATTCCATTAAACCCAACTTAAAAAGGAAAGAACTGCAAAAGCTTTGATGCAGGATTGTCAGCAACTCACAGAAACCACACGTTTATCACGGGACAGGTCTGTACATAACACCCCAAAAGAACACCAATCCTGCGGACATTCGTCTTCTCTTCCGTAGGGTAAAGAAACATACACATATACAATCACTAAGTGGCTCATTGCCTTTCTGAATGTTAGTGGATGCAGTCTTTTCCTCTACCTTTGGCAAACGGGCTCAGAAAGCGACTCATGGCATCGTCACTCTTGGGAGATACTCTTTTGGGAAGAATTTTATTTACTGACAACAATCGCCACTCAATTACACCAAGCATCAGAAAAGACTGGGTTTAATTTTGCTGTGTACACATATATTGTTTAGAAAGTTTTTCAGCTTAAAGTGACCACCTCCCCCTTTCCTTTTGAGTTTGCCAGAAATGAAACTTGCCCCAAATGAGAAATACAAAGATCCATATGCAAAGCGTGTCAGTCACCATCTCCCCACTACTCCCTAGGCAGCAAATAGAAAGACAGTGATTTTTTAAAATGCCAAAGTTTCTCCTTCTTTCATTCCAACATAATTGGGTAGTTCCCTTAACACACATCGCCACTATAAGGTGTCATTACGAACCTCAAGCCTGAAATGATCTCTTTTTCTGGATAGAACGTTCTTCAAAAGGGAGTACTAATGAGTGAGTTTTAGGGCATCCTGACAAACACTTGGTTTATAAAAAGGAAAATGATTTTACAAGCCAGATAAAATCAAGGCTGGCCTCGGAAGTAGATTAAACAGTGACCGGAAATACAGATGAGGTGATTTGTAAAAACTGAGCCTGCTTCAGAGGATGCAGAAGGGTTGATGGCACAGAGTTCATCTTCCTTCCACCATCTTTCCTGACAGTCAGAAAGAGGGCTCTGGGAGCCCACAGCCTGGAGGGTCCCCTGCCCCTTCAACATGCAAGAGAACGCTAACATCAAGTTTGCTTTAGAGAGTTTTTTTTAGAAAGACCTACCTAGTCAAAAGTGGTTCATTTGAATTTTTAAACTTGCAAAAGCATAGATATATATATTGTATAATCATCTAAGAAGCAATTCTTTAGAAAAAGGTGTTTGCTTTAAAGTGTAAAGAAATTAGAGGAAAGTTTTAGAGACATTTCTAGCAAGACTTTTCCAAGTGGAGTTGATTGACATCACCAGATGGAGGGGATAGGAGTTGAAAAGAGCATTGTTCCAGCCTCACCTCGGAAGAGGAAACTCAGCTTGGAAACAACAGAATGGGAAGTTGGGGAGAACTGGGGAGACTAGAGGACATGACAGATAGAAACTACTTTTTTTTCCTTTGCACCTTATTACCCATTGTCTCTAGCTTTTCTGTTCAAGGTTTCAGGGACCAGGCAGTTTATCTTTTGTTATTGAAGGAGTCACAGTAAGAACATTTCATAATGAACCCAAACCAAAATGTAGATACCTAGCAAGCTGGACAAGTTTCCCAACGCTCTTTATATCTCAACATAAATCACACCAGAAGACTAAATGGTATCCTGGCTGTTTTGGAAGCAACTTTAAAGGAAGCACTGACTTTCAGGTCATCATAGAGGCCTCTTCATGCAATCAGCCTATGCTTCAAGAATCACTAGGAAGCCCAATGATCAAAAAGGTAGCCCTTTATGTATGCTCTAGGGAAGCTTACCATGTGTATACTTCCTTTCCTAGAGTAAACAACCCTCCTTAACTTGACTGTGTTAACAACTGGAATCTTTCTATGCGGGGCAGGGTTCAAGCAGAGAGCGCCGATTTCCTGTGCAGTGACCTGGACATTTTCGGGACACACATGCTGAGTCCAGTTCAACGAAACACACAGGGCGCTGGAGCCCCACTGATTCAATTTGGCAGTCGGAAGAATCAGGTTGCCCTGTGACCTGTGCCCGTGGCTGGAGCCTTCTGCTGGGGAGTGGGGTTGGGAAGCCCGCTCTGCATTCCCAGTGCCCCCTTCCCTAGAGCACAGCACTGCTCTGCTTGCAGCCAGGAGGCTACTGGCATGTTCCGGCAAGGCATTTTTGCACGGTGTAGTTTAAATTAGCTCATACACTTGATATGGAAAGAAGCTATTTCCCACCCCCCACCCCGCCAAGATGGATGCAAAACTGAATTCAAAAGTTACAAGAAAAGCAGAGTTTCATTAGTGGGGGCAAATTTAGGGCTCAGTTCTTTAACTATCATCGCCATTTTTCTTACACTGACATTTAATCTGCAAGTACGTGGATTATAACTCATTAGCCAATGAAAAAAAACCTCTCCTCCAGCCGAAACCTTGGATACGTTTGGCCATCCTTGTTACTGGTCGTGGCAGGGGAACACTGGGACTACACCACGGTCCTCACCCCTCACACTTTGCCAGAGCGAAGCACGGATTAGGACACACAGGCGTTGTGCCCAGGCTACCCATGCAGGAGAGGTCACAGAAGATGGGACAGCGGATGTACCGAATGAAGCAAGAGGCAACGGATAGATAAAGGGGCGAAACTGTGGGCTGCAGTCTGCCTTCAGTCCAAAGAGGAGCTGGTCTCCTCACATCTACCTCATCAGAGCCATTTGCTAAATATGTTAGTAGGTCCAACACACACACACACACACACACACACACACACACACACACACACACACGTATTTGTGAGAAGAGTCCTCAAACATTCAATGTCTAGCAAAGGTCCAGCAGGTTTAGATTCCCTTGGGAAGCACACAGAATACTATAAAGAGATTGCAGTATTCACTACAGCAGCCGGTTGCTAGAGTGTGTCACAAGTTAGGTCTGCAGTACAAGATCAGAAAGAATATTCTACTTGCTTTTTACCACTGGTGTCAGCTACTAACTCATTCTAATACTTGGTGCCAGCGGGAAGAATTTCTGAGCTTTTATTATTAGTGGCATACGCAGGTGAATTCAGATGTTTTCTTCTTTGGCTTTAACATAGAGTTTAAATTCTTAAACAGAGCCCCAAAACATGAGAATAGATGTGACAACCTCCTACATGTGAGTCACGTCCTGTCTGAGTCTCAGCCAGAGGCTTTCAGGAACCATGGTGGGGTCTTAAATGCAAGTTTTGGGGTAATCTTCGGCACCAATGTGAATCTTGTGTTACTGAGTTTGAGGACTCCGGTGAGATGTTCTGCCGTCTACACACAGTCTGATCCTAGGTCTGCGGTCTTCGGTCTGATGCTGACTTGAGCTACATCTGTCATGGAATATGCTGGCTTCTAACCACCAACACCCTTCCACAGGGGACCTGGTGGCAGGGATGCAGTTAGCCTCACTCTTGACCTTTGAGTCATGTGCACCTGTGCGAACGTCCCTGAGGAGCTGCAGCACAGTGGGACAAACATTCGGGCAGGAATGAAATTTAAAAGCACATGCAGACTCACCAAAACTGCCCTGGGTGAGTGAAAACACATAAACACACACATGCAAACCAGGAAGTCCACAGAGCTAGGCAAGAAAGAAAGCTCAAAAGACCAAATTAAATCATTCTGAGGCAATCTACCTTGGAGTTGCAGAGATTTCAAAGAGAAAAACATGCCTTTCCTTAGCCTACTACTGAAAAGACCTTAAAAAAACCAAAATCAGCGAGGGCTTGATGTGATTTAGAGAATGCCAGATAGAGAGCAGAGTTTGCTGGGTGGGGGAACTTGCACTGAGAGGAGACAGAACTTTTGTTTTTGATCAAGACTGCTGTGGCCTTTGGACAAAACTCACCTAACAGCATACAACTGGGCCAATCTGGAGACAATCCCCCTTTCCTTTCTTTGTAAGAGTGGAGGGCTGCGGGGCTGAGACATCTCCTGTCCTTGGTGCAGAGCAGCACGCTTTCTGAAGTAGAAAAGGGTTTAAGGAGAACTTTCATTCACTCCTTTTTCCTCTCTTTCTCTTAATTCTTTTTTCTTTTTAATAATAGGCTAAGTGGGCTTCCCTGGTGGCGCAGTGGTTGAGAGTCTGCCTGCCGATGCAGGGGACACGGGTTCGTGCCCCGGTTCGGGAGGATCCCACGTGCCGCGGAGCGGCTGGGCCCGTGAGCCATGGCCGCTGAGCCTGCGCGTCCGGAGCCTGTGCTCCGCAACGGGAGAGGCCGCAACAGTGAGAGGCCCGCGTACCGCAAAAAAAAATAAAATAAAAAGTAATAATAGGCTAAGTAATTTGCCAGTCAGGTCCTAGCAAACAGTAGGGGACAAGGAGCATGTTAAAAATGACTTTGGTGGCTATTGAAACAGAGCTGCCGGGGGCCCCGATTCTGCTTTCCCTCCTGCTGAAGCCCAGGCAGGGCTGCAGGAGGCCAGTGAGGAAAGGGAGGGCAAAGGCTGCTGCCACGTGGATCTATCCCTTGGGCTCTTCCTTCTCAGCCGCGGCGCTACATAATAAATATACTCGTACTTTGGAATTATTACAACTGCTTTTGTCCATGTGGCATCTTAAGGGCACTTGCTGGCTCTTACCATACACTCACACTATTATTGAATAACAGCTGAAAGAAAACAAAAGCAGCTCCTGCTGTGCACATAAGGTGATGGAAAAAGGTCACACGTGAACACTACTGTCGAGGGTGGGAACACAGACATTTCTACCCCACTGCTTCTGGGCGAATGTTGCCATGGGCTGGCCCATCATTTGGCTCATGGGTGTTTTAATCAGATTTTCCCTTTTGTTGCTGAGGGACAGTAGTTTGCAAATTCTCCAATCAAGTTTGGGCCTCACTACAACATCCTATGTGTCACCGCCATGGTCAGTCCTTTTTCTAATTGCTGTCTATGTGTGGTACTCAGAAGAGTTTTGCTTTTTTCTTCATGTCGTTGCGTCTCCAAAGAGGTAACTTGTCAAATTCCTGGATGGACATTCCAAAGATTTCCCGAAACACTTCTGGGGCTAAGTGGCGCTGTGATGAGAGAAGAGAACAGTGGTCAGTCCTGATGGCCACATGGATGACCTTGAGAGTTGCTCTCCAGTTTATAAGTAATTGTTTTGAAGAGCAAAAGGCAGAATGATGGAAGAGGAGTTTATCTCTGAGGCTTCTTAGCAGGCACTGGACCCAGTGGTTCCTTACTTGGCCAGGCCAGGTGAGGCACCCTTCCTACCAAAGAAAAGAGCTGGTGGAGTATTAATGATGATTGTTAATAACATTGAATGGCGATGGGGCACGGTAAGATGAGTCATTATGCTGGAGGTGACTCCACTTCAGGTCCTTGGGACGCTGAGGTGATGCAGGGAAAATGGACCAGAGCAATAAGGAAGCCAGAGGGAGACTTCCAGAGTGGTCCTTTGGCAGCCCTGGGGCTTTTTCCTGGCTCAGCAGTGGGAGTTCAGGTGGATGTTTGGTCTACTGAGGAGACCAAGGACCTCAATCTCTTGTCCGCCTAGTAAGGTTCTCTTAGGATAGTGGAGCCTTTATTCTCTGTGCCAGCCTGACCTCACATACAGATGTACTGCTTTTTGTCAGAGAAAATTAATGATTCTTTATGAGATTAGCAGCCAGAGTTTTTCTTAATTAAAACCATTCAGATGGAAAGGTACGAAGATCAGTCTTCCACATCTAAGGAGGTCTTGGGTATGTGTACCCAGCTAACCCTTCGACAAGGAATGTGGAAACAGCCAAGGGAGAAACTTGCCTAGTACACACCTCTTTAGTGAACACTCCCTCCCCAATCTCAACAAACTCAACCCAGGCTCAGAGAAAGATAAGGATTTGGGGGTATCTGAAGAGTGATGGAGACTCCATTCTACATCACCAGCCATAGATTAGGGCAACATCAAATTTCCAGAGAAAATGACTAAAATCATACTGCATCTCCTGGGTTGCTCTTCTGAATTTTACCATACATTTTTGTGCTCATCTCTTAAATACAAATTTGGGTTTTCCTCCAAGTTAGCTTAGTTTAACCTAGGTTGATCCTTTTTATCTTTTTGCTTTAACTGGAACATTTCTTGGGGGGAAGCTGTGGAAAATGCACAGGAATATGCAGTTGGGACAAGTTTCTTTGTTTGTTTGTTGTTTTTTTTACCTCTAGCCTGGTTCTGTCCACGTCTCTTAGGATTTTGCTGCGCCCTCTGTTGGTCACCATCAGCATTTCATATGGAAATATCTGAGAAGCAAAGAAAAACACCTAGAATACTGCTGTCCATTTTTTTATTTTTATTTTTTTTGGCCATGTGGCATGTGGGATCTTAGATCAACTAGGGATCAAACCCGTGCTCCCTGCAGTGGAAGTGCGGAGCCCTAACCACTGGACTGCCAGGGAAATATTCCCACCGCTGTCCATTTTATCAACAAGCAGAAGCTACCTAAAATCTAAGACTCCCAAGATAGAGCTTCTAAGACACTATGGTTAGAGTATTAGAGTGATGGGTGTTCCTCACTCAAGTCTCCAGCAGACGGGGGCAGGTTCCTATACATTTCCAATACCCACAAGTGTCTCATGTGGCACTGTGCCTCTGGAGGGCGTTGCTGAGTAAAAGAATACAACTTGCTATGTATTGGGGATGAAGGTAAAAATTGGAAGAGAATTGAAATTATAGGTTTATGTTTTACAAGGCAGTACACATTTGTAGGGTTAAACAATCTCGTTCCATGTCCAGCTCATGAATCCAGGGAGCCATGCAGTCCCAGAAGCAGTGTTTTGGTAGATGACGTATTGAAATAAGCCCCAGTTATAGTCACCAAGGAGCACAGCTCTTGGATACCTTTGGAGTCACAGGATGTTCTGGAGCTGGGGCAACCAATCATCCCAGTTTGCTTGGGACTAAGGAGGATCCCAGGATGCAAGACTTCCGGTGCTAAAACCAGGAAGGTCTTGGGTAAGCTAGGATGTGTTGGTCACCCTATCCGGAGCGGGCTGCAGCTGCTCCACATGGAGCAGGCTTTGCCATGCTCATGGCAGGGGCCAAGTACACACCGAGGTCACAGGAGAGAAGTGCTGGTACTTCACTGGGAACACACAGCACCAGACCCAGTGAGGGCTTAAACCTGCTGACTCGGTGTGACAAAACCCACAGAGTGGAAAGATGCTTTATGACACACCCTGCCTAATGCACTGGCCTGGAGCCAAGTGGGTCTCAACCCTGAAAATGGTGAAAAAGATAGAAAATCAAATCTTTTCAGGGTTATGTCCCAGTTTCATCCCATGTGAGAGGAAAGAGAAAAAGAGCCACACTTGCCTTTGGTTCCAACATGTTAGGCATGGAGACACCCCGGTCCATCCTCATTCCAGGCATGTGGCCATCTGGGAGGGTCTGCAGCAGAAATGCAGGTTTCAGGAGTGGCCCATGGCAGCATGGGGAGCTGAGGGAGAGCTCTGTGGGCTCCTAGACCTCCCTGTTTGGGTCTCAAATCTTCACGGCCATTTTAGAGATGTGTCACCTTAATTACCATGGATTTTTCAAAATGAGCTCCTTGTTAAATAAAAGCAGGGATAGCGGGAATGCTGCTTTTATACCTCAGCTGATGAAAGATGTTGGCTTAATAACTATTGACTAATCCCTGAATGTAGGCTGCACGTGTTAAAGTATATGGTACGTCAAAGAATTGCCAGGTCTATGCTTGTTTTTTGTTTTTTTTAAAAATTCTAATCTTAGCCTTCTTTGCATTTTTCCCCTTTTCTCATTCTCCATTATCATTTTACAAGGTTTAGGTTCTAGGAAAAAAGGAATGGTACCACAGCAGCTCTTTCCTATTGGCCAAGGCAGGGGTTTCTTTTCATCTGTGACCACACAGAGGAGGGGAGGGCCTCAAGGAGTGAGTGGTTATAACTAAAAGAAAAAGCAACTGTATGTGTGTGGACCCTTGATGCAGGTCCACTTCCACCCCAGAGAGGACTCTCCAAAGGCAGAGCAAGAGGGTCCTCGGACACCTGGTGTGGCTCATGCAGGCCTGCAGGACCAGCTTGACCCGGGCACCAGGCATGCCTGCTGCTCATGGCTCCTCACATCTGTGGACTAACGATTAGACGGATCAACTACAGTCAGGGTCTTCTCAACAGAAACCCTTCCCTGGAGCAGCAGAACATGTCTGGATTGTGAAAAGGCTGTTTTGCTGGTGTGGCCAACTTGGGAAAGACAGTGTTCCATACCTGGTAGTCTGGAAAGGAAAGAAAAAGAAAATCTCAGAAGGGCAAGCCCATATTAAAATAGGGAAACATCAACAGAGATTATAACCTATTGCAATTCTCCAAACATCCCCCAACAAGCCACGCTCTCCCGGCTCCGGGTCTCTGCGCACACTGCCTGGCTGCTCCCTGAAGCTGGAAGATGCCCGCTCTGGTTTTAGTTATCAGTTTAAACACCCTTTCTTGTGGAAGCTGACACCCTGAAGGTGTTTCTCCCTTCTCTCTGCATCTCCAATCATAGCATTTATCTCACAGAGTTTCTCTCTCTCTGTCACATGCATTTTTTATTAGTTATCTATTATATACATATTAGTGTATATATGTCAATCCCAATCTCCCAGTTCATCCCAGCCCTGCCCCCCGCTTTCCCCCCTTGGTGTCCATACATTTGTTCTCTACATCTGTGTCTCTGTTTCTGCCTTGCACACCAGTTCATCTGTAGCCACATGCATTTTGAAGGTAGGCCCCTGTCTTGCTTATCACGGTACTTCCAGGGATCTAATTAGTGCTCAGCACATAGTAGGAGCAATGAATTCCCTCCTACAAACTCGCTTCTTGTGGTCTCACATCAGGAGAGATCCTCTGGGATTTTAATACATGCTCTGATGGCTCAGAGGACAGATGTGATCTGACCGTAGGATGTGACACAGCCTGAGCCCAGCTAACATGCCTGTGACAGCACAGCCCCTTCTTCCCCTTGGTCAGCCAACACCCGGCTGCAGGGGCCTCACCTCGCACTCCCCCGCTGACATCCCCATAGCTGCTGTACTGAGCGAAGTCTGTAGAAACAGGCTGCAATGAAGAAAAACACACCATTAGAAAATCTGCTCCCCGGTACTCGTTTTGGAGTCAGGTGAAAAGGAAGATAGGGTTTACAAAATCCTAAGAATTCCTCCCAAGCCGAATTCCTGGACCCCTATTATTTTTCCTACGTAGTTCTTCTTCTATGAAATACCTGTGTTTTGTGGTTATCCTATGCTACTGCTGCTCAGCAGGTCCTTGGCAAGCAAGTATCTCTTGCTGATAAATAAAAACACATTTTTCCACATCACGGCTACACAGTTACACTTGTTCTATGCTTTGTGGGGAGGGAGGTTGTAACAAACTTTCCTGTATCTTTTTACAGCAGAGATAATGGCTCCAGTAATTACTTTTTGCTTGATTGTAGAAATATTTGGCACACAATTAATCTAGTCTTCCCATAAGCTTATACAGGCTATTCTTTTATCTAAAGTCAATTTCTCTTTCTCTCAATAGAAATATCTTATTTTGCCTGTAACTCAAAGTGATTTACCAGGAGAGCAGGGTGATTACAATTTTCATTATATCCAACACTGAGATCATATTGTCAGATGTATTCAGACAATACATCAGCACTTCAACCAGGACTCAAGAGGGAAGAGACTCAGAAACGAGTAATTGAGAAATCTCACCCGGTGAAGCCCGTTTTTCCCATAGCCTGGGAGAGATGAGGTTTTCGATGATAGAGCATGTGAAGCTGAATAAGAGAAAGATAAAAAAAGTAACTGTTAGGAACCCGAAGTCCAATTCTTTCATGAAGTCGGCAGTGTATCTTCTACCCTACAGAATAGAAGATTTAGAAAAAAACAATCCAAATATTGGGCTCAAATGTTCATAAAATGCCACCATGTTTGGGTGATGCAGGGAATGGGTGGGCAGTGAAATTTTCGAGGAGGGATGGGGAAGGGAGAAGTGCTTGGCATCTCTGAATCCTCAACACAATCCTAATAATGATGGTAGTATTTCCATCTTACAGGAGAAGAAATAGGGGCTAAAAGAAATTTAAGTATCTTGCCCACGGTTGCTCAGCTTGTAAAGATCTAAGCAATGATCTAAACCCAGGGCTATTGGGATACACAGGCCCAAGCGCCAGTTGGTATGGCAGCAATAACTGATCTGGAGGCCTACACTTAAGTTACCAAGATCTACTGGTCAACCACAGTTGGACTCCTGGGAGGCTTGGGATAGGGTATCCCATTGATCAACAGCGTGGACACCTCATAAACTGCTGGGCTTTGGAGGGAGTAGACCTGGGCCTGAGTTTTGGCTCTGCAACTTAACACCTCTGCATCTTCGGGCATCGTATTCCATCTTGTTAAGTCTTCATTTCTTGACCCATGTAGATACAGTGCTATTTATTTTTATACAACAGAACTGCAGAATTGGAAGGAACTCTAAAGATTACTAAACTACCTAATCCAAGATTAATGCCAGTGACACATCTATGAGAAGTAGCAGGGCATTCCGGTTAAGGGTGTAGGCTCTGGGGTTATAATACTTGGACTCCTAAACCTTAGTTTTGGTAGTTATCAGCAATGTGACATCGGGTAAGTTACTTAAACTTCCCTTTACCTGTCTCCTGATCTACAAAATGGGGAACATGATAATACTCATAATACCATCTACTTCATTGGTATGTTGTGAAGATTAAATGAAATAATGTTTAGCAGAAGTGTTTGCATAGGAAGCACTAAACACACGTTTAAAGGAATCCTCAGGAGAGAAAATTATGTACTAGTTCACAACACGTGAGAACATATCTTGTGGGTTAAAAGAGAACAGGCTTATGACAAGTATAAGCAGGGGAGAATATACCGGAAGACTATTCAGCCCAGTATATAAGTAATCTCTTTCAAAAGTATCAGCAACAGCACTGTTAGCCCTCAGCTCTTACATTGAATATACTAAAGTCATAATACTTTGAAAAAATTGTTCATGCTCTCTACAGTTAAAAAGCATTCTGTTCTCGGACTTCCCTGGCGGTCCAGTGGTTAAGACTCTGTGCTTCCATCGCAGGGGGCACGCGTTCAGTCCCTGGTTAGGGAACTAATGTCCCACAGTGCAACCAAATCAAAAAAAAAAGAAAAAAATTATAAAAAGCATTCTGTTCTCTGTGAGGATTTTCTTTTTGCCGCTTCCCTCTGAGATGTATGTTCTAGAAGGTAGACCCAGCACAGGGGAACTGACCCCTCTTGGCTCCTGAGATCCTCCAAGGGCTCCCCCTATTTCCAACAGGAAGGAAACACACATTTAAGGAAGAGCCATGGCAGGCTCTTAAGCTAAGTTGACATGACATAGGATTCTTACACTTCCTTTCCTATAGAACACTCTGTAGATGCCACCAGAAACCACCCTGCCTCTCCTGGAACCCTCAAAACAGGCTCCTTGCAGGCAGGTGGCCGGCTCCTGGCTCAGGGAAGGCGATGGGTCTGCTGCTCACCTGAGTTGATGGAAGAATCATAGCGCCCGGTGGCCAGGGAGGACCTCTCCCGGCTCTCCCTCTCCTTCTCCATCTCTTCTTTCAGTATCAACTGGCCCAGGCCCGAGTTGAGCTATTCACAGAGGAAAGAAAAATGAAAGTGAAGCCCGCAATTACCTTTAGGGAACTGCAGTTTCTTTTTAGGAGATCCTGCAAGAAGTTCCTGACTCTGGAGAGGGCTGAGGCATATTGTCCCAGAGCCTGGTGGCTCCCCAAAAGGTCAGCCAGGTCTTGGACCTTGAAACCACCATAGTCCCTTCAATGTCAAGGCTCTGTTGCCCTGAACCAGGCTCCACATCAGAAGAGTGTTCTCCCTCCTTTGCCCTCCCCGCAAAGCGCCAGCAGGTAGACTCAGGAGGGCAATGTGTTGAGTATGTACAGATTTTTGATGTGGGAAGGGAAGACTGGGGGCAGTAGCCTTTAAAGATAAATTACACTGATTTGTTTAAAAACAGGGGAAAAAATAATGCATGCTCATTGTACAGATTCTAGAAAACCCAGAAGGAAAGAAGAACCCATAATCCACCACTCAGAGACAACCACCATTTACATTCTGATCTGTATCTACCCAGTAGTTTTCTACGCACATAATATACAAAACTGGGAACACATAATAAATGTAACTTTGTACCCTTATATAACTAGTATCGTGTGCATTCCCCACATGATGAAGTATCTTTGGAAAATGACCCTTATTAGTAGGAGTTGATCATTTCTAGGCTCCCTCGACCCCAGGCCTTCTGGGATGCTGTGGGCCTAGCTAGAGACAGAGTGTATAATGAGGATGTCTTAATGACAGTCCATTTTATCCCCTCTCTCGGCCCAGATATACACACACAAGGTCCTATGAGTCCTGAGGAAAGACTTGGAGAAAGGCTCTTTCCCAAGGGAATCCCTTCAGCAGAGCCTGCGTGAGGGAAGGAAGGTGTTGTACCACGTCGGAGTGCACTCTGGCTTTACCTGGCTTTTCAGCATCCTTTCAACACATGCACCGCACACCCACACACCCCACACAGAGTCTCGCTCTCCTCGAAAAGGCCCAAACATTCTGCATCTCTCTGACCTCCAGATCACCTCTTCCAGAACCCGCTAAGTATCTGCCTTATTACAGTCACTAGATGCCCATCTTGTCTCTCCTACTGGACCGTAAGCCCCTGAGGGCTGGGAGTACCCCCTGCTAATCTTGGTGGCTCGCCCATAGCAATCATTCAGTAACATGGATCGACAGAAGACAGAACCGAAGTGAAGGCTGCAGCAAAGTAGCTTAAGGACAAACCTTCATTAATTGCTCCTCTTGTAGCTGCCGGCGTCTCAGCAGTTCCTCGTCGTCTTCCTCTCTGCCACTAGATCTGCGTCTCATGTCAGCTCCTAAGTCCACAGCAAAGACAACCTCTCACGTTAGCCCCACAGCAAGGGGAGCTCAAGGGACCAGTCCACCTGTGCTCAACGTGTCAGGTGGGCAAAGTCAGCAGTGGTCTTCAACATTCGTGAACAACACATGGGAAAAAAGAGCCTGCCACCAGTTCAGCTGGTTTCTTGAGACAACGGGCCCCGTTCGACAAGCCAGTCCAAAAATGTGATTCAGTAAGGCATGCCTCCCAACAATCGGATCTGCTCAATTAGAACTCGGTTTGCCATTATGATTGGGTCTAAGTCAGCCCACTGGCCACAGCTTCCATAGTAGGTGGAAGGGGCATCTACGGTTATTATTTTCATGTCCCTGAGGTCATTGTTCAAATAGAGGAAGCCAGATTCATCTAGATACCATCAAATAGGTAAGACAGTCTCTTGTGACAAATTTAAAAATCTTGTTTTCTTTTTCTGAATATTTAGGTTTGTCACCATACCATCACCCTGTCTTTTACCTCCAATAAATTCATTAAGAAGCATGCTTCAGTGGTTAAGACTCCACGCTCCCAATGCAGGGGGCCCAGGTTCGATCCCTGGTCGGGGAACTAGATCCCACATACATGCCACAACTAAGAGTTTGCATGCCACAACTAAGGAGCCCATGTGTCACAACTAAGGAGGCAAGCCACAACTAAGAAGCTCTCAAGCCACAACTAAAGAGCCCACCTGCTGCAACTAAGACCCAGTGCAACCAAATAAATAAATATTTTTTTAAAAAAAGAAAAAAGAAGCATGCTTTATTTTTCTTTGAAGGGATGGGTCTCTAATGTTTCCTTGCTCTTAATCTTTCAGAAAATGGTCACAAAAGGGTTTTATACTAACGGGCCAATAAAAAGGGTTAATGCAGCTAAAAAGTTACTTATTTCAGTATAATAGAGCAGATCACGTACAATTTTTAAGCTTCCTGGAAAAGGGGAGATGGAGGGGAAAGGAGGAATCTGTCTGAATGGCTGGAAAATTAAGATAATTATCGCTTTTCCTAAATGGCTTGGACTAATTTAGCTGTGGGAAGAGATAGGAAAGCCTGCTAATCTAATCAAAATAAACTCTAACTAATACCTTCAGGGTTTGATCAGTTGGATTAATGGACCAGAAGCTTTCTTCATTTTGGAACCCCAAACTATTTAGTGATGACAGTTGGTAACAACAAAATGTTAATTCTCCCCCAAAGTTTAGCAGTTTAATGTCCCTGCTATGCAACACGACTGAACTAGGAACCTCAGCGGCTCCAAGAACTGCCTGAAGGACGTGGACCAGCAGAAAAAAAAAAGCTGACGACTGAGTCTTAGTTTCTAAAATCATGAATATCAATGTGAATTTCTCTCTTTAATCTACAGTAACAAAAATGAATAGACATAAGTTTGCAAGAACTAGATACATCTTAAGTCAACATAACGTATAGAATACTTGTGAATAAGGAACCCAGGAGGTATAATAGATTTTTCCTTCAACTATTTCTATAGATATCAATTGCTTTAAAATCCACTTCTATTGCCTGTAAAAGTTATTCCAAAAATAACTTGGCGAAAAATAGCAGGATGAAGAAAATTTGGGAATTTTGGAAAATTGAAGGCCTTTTAGGTTGTCAACAGACATGTGATAAGATAGTCATATCTTTGTAAAGCTGACTCACTAAATTTTCAGTACTAGCTTCTGAGTTTGCTAATACCATTTTTTAGGGCCAAGTGATTTCACTAATGACAAAGCAGTAAACAGACAGTTCTAAAGCATAAATGTGTGGTTCAAAGCAAAGAATGAAACAGCTCCAATGTGACATTTTAGCACAGAAGTCATGGAAATGACAGATGTGAAATCATGTAACTTTACATGAGTAATATTCCAGAACACCTGCTACTCTGTAACAGCCCTTCTTAGTAATGCAGAACCTGATCAGGCAAGAAAAATGAAAGAGCTTCAGTGTTAAGACTGGTTGTTAAGAGAATCGTAATTACAACCCAGAAATCGTCTAAAACAAACTTAATTCAAAGAAGTCACACTTCTGTGGACACTCAGTAAATCCACCCACTATGCTCTAACTATATAGAACGAAGTTCTTGGCAGGAGGCTTTGATTCAACTATGTTCAAAAGAGTTACTGGGGCTTCCCTGGTGGTGCAGTGGTTGGGAGTCCGCCTAACGATGCGGGGGACATGGGTTCGTGCCCCGGTCCAGGAGGATCCCACGTGCCGCGGAGCGGCTGGGCCCGTGAGCCATGGCCGCTGGGCCTGCGCGTCCGGAGCCTGTGCTCCGCAACGGGAGAGGCTGCAATGGTGAGAGGCCCGCGTACCACAAAAAAAAAAAAAAAAAAAAAAGTTACTGACTTTACAATAATAACTGAGAGTCCACGCAAAACACGCGTTTTAGACCAGTTCTGCACCTCACTGGGCTTGGTTAGCACAAGGCTCTGGTGGTTGGATTTTTGAAGCATTCTGCACACACGTTAACACTACCTTAGTTCTTTTCACTATTCTAACTCTTGGTCATACTTTTCTTAAAAAATCTTTACACTAGGACACATTTCCTTGCATATTTTTAAGCACTGTATTTTGAGATCTCCTAGCAATTTGTCCATTTGGCTTAGCTGCTACAGTTGCATACCTATGGCGGCAAGTGAGGGGGGACCAGGCCAGTGGTCCGTCTCAATCTTTGGTATCTCGCTGGGGTCTGGAGCCTGGGCTGCTGGGAACTTGGAAAACTTGATGATGTCTTCTGAAGACTTGCTCTGGGCTGCCAAGGCAGCTGCATCTGGATGGGAATCAGGGGCAGCTTAGCTGTCGGTCTGTAAGGCCATGGTAGTATACAATCCTCTTACATAGTTTTCTCGTGCTCTGGCAAAAAGTGTGAACTCCAGAGAGCTGTTTATCACCATTATCAATCACCCCGTCACTAATAGTTCCTAGTGACAACTCGACTCATCCTCCTTACGTTCTGCCAGAAGCAAAGCTTCATTCTACATCTGTTCTACATCTGAAAAGTCTTGTTCCAGAGCTGTGCTGTCCAATACTAGCTCCAGCTACACGTGGCTATTTACATTTAAATTAACACAATTAAATAAAACAAATGATTAATAACATTAAAATTCAGTTCCTCAGTGGCACTAGCCACATTTTATGTGATCCACACCTACACGTGATTAGCGGCTACTGTATTGGACAGTATAGTTATAGAACATTTCCATCATCCCGGAAAGTTCCACTGGACAGTTCTAGAGCAATTAGAAATTTGAATCTAGTTAATTTGAAATTAAAGAGGTTAGTGAAAAGCATGACATTGTCACTTGACTGTAGGTGTTAATCTTAAGAGAGTTGGTTGGCTTTGAATTTTTGTGGCTTCTCAGCCACAAAAATATTGGTCCGGTTCATTTCAATCCTTGCCTATTGTATATGTGTCCTTGATTCCTAGGTGAAGTGGCAGCAGGAGAATCCACTGTCAGCTTGCAGGCATTTAGCCTTGAGACTTGGGTTTGCCATACCCACTCGCTGTTTTGTTCAAGGGGCTGCATATACAAATGAGTCATCCAGCTTTAAAACCACAAAAGGCAGAATAGGAGCAGCATGAGTTCGCAGAGCTCTTAATGGCTGTGCTGATAGGTGGAGTCATTGGCTTAGAGCCCCAAATGGAATCACAGAAGTGGAGCAAAACAAACCAGGTTAAATGGTCAGTCCCTGATTCTGGCTAATTCTGCAAGCTGACCTGGGATGTTACTAAACATTCCACAATATATTTATAATGCTATAAATAAAATTTGCCCCCCTCCCTGGGCTCACAGATTTTTAAATCTGGAAGTAACTTTTTGAATTTTCATCTCCAATTCCACATTTTTAAAGTAACTTTCTGGGTCTCAATTTGCTTAAGTAACTTGACTGAGGTCGCCCTACATAATAATAAGGGGTAAATTCTCAGCCAGGCATGGAACAGTGTTTTTCTGAATTTCTAACCTCATGAGTATAAAAGATAAAATCAGCTTGGAAAACACTGCACACTATATCCTCTTCTTAAAGAAGGACTATATGTGTTAGCATATTAAAGACTAAGACTATATGTGTTAGCATATTAAAGACTAAGACTAACATAGCATATTTAGTTAAGTCTAGCATTTTCCAAATGCACAGGGCATAGACACCAGTTTTTGGTATGACATCTATTTCTATCACAGAGAATTGCTCTTTTGCAGAATGTCCTTTGGGATGTACCGCTCTGGTTGTGCTACTCTTAATTACAAGAGACTGAAAGAAAGTAAAGAGTAAAGTCAATTTCACAGAAAGAAGCAAACTAATCCCTTCCAAATAAATAACCTAACATTATCCTATCTTTTTAAATCTTAAGTATTTGATTATTTTTATTTTGAGAGGCAGGGTCTTAGAGATTTTAGTATTTTAAAAAAAGTCTCTATAAACTGATAAATCAAACTGGGAATCTTATTCTTAAATTTAAAAAAATATATATTTTTAAAGCCAGACTTCAAACAGTACTTACGCATTAGAATTGGTGAAGTCAGTAAACATTCACATGTTAATGAGTGGGTGAGAAGACATTAAGCCATAAAAAAAGCAAACAAAAACAAGGTTAAGAAACTTAAAAAAGCAAGCACATGGTGTAAACTCAAAAAAAAAACACAGATGAAAAAAAATCATAGTTCTAGAACCATTACAATACATGCATTCTTTTCCCCCTAGAATGTTGGCCTGAAATTTTTTTCCTTTTTGCATTTTCAACTCTTTTTGCTTTTCATGTCATCCTAAGCCTTTAGGACTCATTAATGTCAACTGGATTCTAAAGGCAGCCTTCAAATTTCCAGGCACAATTTGTGTATAATTTTCTGAAATCACCTGGAGACCAGTCTTGGCTTTCTACCCATTCACAAAGATTTATAGCAGCTGAATCTATAGAGACCTAATAATGTTGGAGGGAAATGTGATTTACAAAGAGTAATATGATTTCCTGGGTTTAAAAATTCTATATTCCCAGAAAAGGAAAACACAATTATAAATCCACATCAGTGGTTCTTAGCTTGCAGGAATTTCAGAGACAAGCTGGCCTAATGTACTGGTTTTTGCAGATGAGAAAACTGAGGGACAGAGGTTACGTTTCTGCTATCACAGAACCGTTTAGGTGAACAGCTGGGATCAAGGCTAGGGCCTCTGTCTCAGCATGAGTCCCATCCCCTCTACCACAGGGTGCAGACATCTGCATGCTCCATCAGAAACTGAGGAACTGGACAGTCAGGCTGATGGAAGCTTGGTCAAGTTAATGCTTTTTTGGCCACACAGCTTGTGGTATCTTAGTTCCCTGACCAGAGATCGAACCTGTGCTCCCTGCAATGGAAGCACAGAGTCCTAACCACTGGAACGCCAGGGAATTCCCTTGGTCAAATTAATTTTTAGGTAGCTAGCCTTCACTAGTTTTAATTAGTTAAACTAATTGCAAGCTCATCAAAATTATCAGAGAGGTTGGTTAAATTATTTGATGGCCCCCAAAAAAAGTCTTGTTAGGGAGTTTGTGAATTACTGTGTGACCGTACCTTTCCTTCTCTGAGTGTAATGATACATGGTTTGATGGGCTCAGAAATAAGCTAGGAGTTTCCTAATCAAGCTAAGTGTTCTCTATCTAGGAAAACCGACTTCACAATATTTGCATCATAGGAGACCATGAAGGCATAATACACTGGACGCCCCAGTTTGATTCTCAAAAGCAGCAGCAGGTAAGCCTTTCAGAGGACAGTGAAGAGTTCAGCTGACGTTGCTATTTAAAAGCTACGCGGAGGAAAGCGGGTTTTACCATGCTGTTTGTAGATGGGTGGTTTTCGGTAAATGTTGATCCCTTGATCTGTGGAAATGAAAAGCAAAGGTGTGTGATTATGGGGAGCCATCCACCGATGGGAAAAACAGATCAACCAAGAGGCAAACCAAACTGAAGATTCTCTAACAAAAATAACCCAGAAGGTTAACTTTTGTATTACAAAGATTGAGGTTACTGGAAGAAGAAATTACAGGAATGAGTGAATTACTATAGACATGTGACATGGAATCCTTTGTAATACATCTTAGGATATAGAGAGATGTCATTCACTCATGAGCCATTTATTTCAAATATACACTTCACTAAAAGTGGGGTTAAAACAGGAAGAAATGCAAGCAGTGCAGATACTGTGATGGTGAGGAAGACATAACCAGTTTGGGGAAGATCCCCAAATTGCTACTGTCTCGAAATTGAGCTCCCAGTAGAGACCAGTGGCTCAATTTACTTTTCAACTAATGAGTGGAACAGTGGAAAGCGATGTAGTGAAAATTAAGAGTATATTTTTGTAAAACATAGAAACAATTTTTAGGTGCGAGGCTAGTCTGATGTATTGACAGGATGTTTGACAAAATCCTAGTTTGTATAGGCCAAATTTTACAAAAGAAAGGAAAAGTAAAGAGATGCCAAATATTATTCATATATTTATATAGAACCCCATTTGATTATGCAACCATTAAACTTTGACTGCAAATACTCAGTAGGTTTCAAAAGGTTTCCCCAGAATCTTGGGCACTGGATCCTGGTTGGGCATTCTTTATGAAAAAAGTTGCAAACATACAACACTGATTTTCAAGGTTCGATGAAACTTCATTTATATGTATTTTTTAAAGGCAGTCCTATCTCAGTGGTATGAATCCCATTGAACTTTCCTCTGTTCAAACTTCTAGGTAAGTTTGGAATGCAAAAGAGAAAAACTACTACAGATTCCAAATATGTATGCTAACATTAACATAATGGGTAATTTATTAAACCACTTTCAGTAGCTAAACGAAGCAAAACAATGTACTTCTGATGGAAAAATAATATCATGACTTCTGACGGCCAATCTTGCCTTCACAAAGATTGTGAGCTGACCCTAAATATTAAGATACTGATGGGTTCTGATTTTTCCAGTTCCTGATGGCAAATTACTATTTGTACCATGACAGCAAAGCTTATAGCACCAAGCCTAAATTGCAAGATGTCTTTGTGGGCTACGGAGGTGGTTAGTTAATTACACACTGCAGAAAGACCCTCCAAATGACCCAATTTTTCAGCTCCCTGAAAAGTCCATAGAAAGAATCTCCACACTGGAGACAAACAGATAAAATAAAAGTACTCTCAAGAACACTGTGGTTCAGTCTTTAGGCTGAGAAGGTAACTAGATTGCCATTGTGTTAGACAATGACACTAAACCACAGAGTGGTATCTCAGAAGGTACTAACATAAGGGTAAAATTAAAATTTTTGTCAAAACAAGACAAAACAAAGCAACTCAACCCTTATTCCTTCACCCTCTGCCTCCCATCCCCCTTCAAAAATTTTAGAGAAAATGTAAACCTTCAATACAATCCTGGCATCTCCCATACAAAGCTTTTGAAAGGCCCTCTAGGTCAGGTCCTGCAATTTAGGGTTTGTCGGCCGTGAGCATCTCAATTAAAAGAGCATGAGAAATGGAGACGAGACAGAGGCGACAAGGCTACATTCTGCACGGTGACAGGACACCAAGACACACACCATGTCAGCTCCTACCTGGAACATGGAAATGTTTAGGGGCCTGAGCGTAAGTTGGAGTGAGAGGGCGGCTGTCTGGCCGATAAGGGAGAGGGGAGTTCCGGCCGCTGGATGGCTCATTGCCTCCAATGAGAAGAATGGAGAAAACAAAATGAGAGGAGGGAGAGCAAGAAAGAAAACAAAGCTAGCATAATAAAAATTCAAAATGAACAAACCAGAAGGAGGTACATCAAAAAGGAGAAACCAAAGAAACAAACTCAGTTCATCAACTCGGCTCACAAAGGTGACTGGTATAAGGTTGAATTTTCCAAAAGAGAGATTTGAGTTCAAGTGGAACTAGGTTAAAAGCAGTGAGCGGTAAGATGCATCATTCCAATGGCATGCGGTTGAAGGCTGTGAGCTGGCAGCAAACTGATTAGATGGAAAGTACATTAAGAAGAATGGAAAGTCACTTGCTAATGATTCAGGATCAGTCGTCAGATGGTTTACAACCCAAGCATGTAAAGGGGTGGGATATGCAAACCCAAAAACAATCACTTCCAGGCACAATGGCAGAGGCTGGCAATCAGAATCTACTTCTCTGAATGGGAGGCTGAGTCTGGGAACCTGTGTGGTCCTTCCTCTGAGCAACACAAAGTGCCTTCATTGCAGCCTATGTTTCTGTTGCTTCACTTTGAAATACACACAGTAGAGTCAGACCCCTTTCTTCCAGGTACTTTGGGACCACTTATACTTCTCTCTACCTTTCTCTTAAAAGAGGCTCTACCCAGTCTAAAAATTCCATCAGTGAGACATTTACTAAGCATCTACTATGGCTGGGCAGTGAGCTTCGACTGAGGCTAAGTAGGTGAATAAGATGTGGTGCCTGGCTGCAAGGGGCCTGATCAGGGTCTACCTAAGGAGACAGACTTATAAGCAACAAGTACACGTAATACCACATAAGTGCTTACTCAGGGGTATGCGAAAAATTCTATGGCACTCACATGAAGGTACCATTGATTTTTCATGAAGCCTACAGAAAGATGCTAGAATTGAGTTGGTCATTCAAGAGTAAGCTCACCAGGTGGATGGGTGGCTGGAGGGGTGAGAAGGTCCAGATTCTAGGGAGCTGGAACATCACGGGGAAGGAAGGGCCACAGTGTGTGGGAGCAACAGGACGGGCCTCTGTGGCTGGGCAGCACGGCGTTCTTGGAGGTGGGAGTGGGGAAGAGCCTGCAACGTGCTGCTGGGCTTGGCTGCAAAAGCCTTGAGGACCCCCCCATAGCCGCCATCATTCCCTCGGATAAGAACTGCAGGGTGAACTGAGACTTGTGCAAAATCGGAAAGAGATCAGCTCTTACCCTACTGTCCTCCTTCCCCACGACTGAGCGAACATCCGTGCAAGAATACACCAGAAGATATAGGACTATCAAAAGTTAATGAATTAGTAAGGTAATTACTTTTATGATTGAGTTGTAAGGGTTCTTTACATATTCTGGATAACAAGTTTCTTATCAGACATATGATTTGCAAATATTTTCTCCCACATTGTGGTTGTCTTTTACTTTCTTGATAGTGTCCTTTGAAGCACAGAAGTTTTAAATTTTGATAAAGTCCAATTTATCTATCAGTTAAGGCTAACAATTTTAAATAAATCACAGATTTTCAGAAAATAGAGCAGGAGTCAATTTTTTTTTTTTTACTTTGTCGTAAATTTTTTTTTTAATTGAGATATAACTGACATAAAACATTATATTAGTTTTAGGTGTACAAGAGCCAATTTCTTCAAGTAAATCAAACTGTTCTAAATCTGGCCAGTAATGCATGAAAGATGTCAATTGCTGGAGTCTCAAAATAACATGTTCAATAGGGTTTTTATTTTTTGATATGTATAGTTTCAGATAACCAGAGCACAGATCTGTACCAAATGGGCAGTAAGATATTCCGAATATGAGACCTGAATTTGTTACTGTCTCAGATTTGGAGTCCAGGTTTTTGGTTATCATGTTCTAAAACTTTTGTCCTTTTTTCTTTTTTTGTTTCAAGAGTCAGTTTAGCATCTGGCTCCCAATATATCATAATGCTGACTTTACTAAAGTGAGATATTAGCTCCTAAAAATTCTGAAGCTTCACCTACAGCCACTGATCTATTAAAAAGCTCATTTAAAGAGAAAGTGACCTCATTTACTATCACTCTCCTAAAGAGAAATAACCAGCTCATGTCTGAAAAAATTAATATAAAAAACATAGGTAGAGGCAAGCAGGGGAAGGAAGAATACAGTTTACATTTAGAAGAAAATCCCGCTTTAACCCTAAGGCTGAATCAGAACTAGATCTCATTTACCTCTGTGTGTTCAACACAGTGCCTGGCCACGACTAAGTGCTTAATAAATGTCTGTGAATGAATGACTGAAGTAGGCCAACTAATTAATTCTACAGCAATGAATGACCTAATTTAGTGAGCACCACTGCAGGATCAACCATCATCTTTCTCTTAATTATAGGCAGCCGGATGCTAGGACACAGCAATGGGATCACAATAGTACCTTTTTTCTTTTTTTTTAAAATAGCTTTCCCTAGAGTTGATCCTTAATAACCCCAATTTAATTGTTTCACTTCAGAAGAATTCTTTACTCCTACAAACATAAGAAATTATTCACAAGAGTAATCCATAATTAAAAAACAGAATAATTCTTGTGGGCTATTCTCAAAGGAAGTTCTAGAGAGACTCAACTTTCTTGCTTTATTTGATTTTTTTTTCTGAAGACCTTGCCTATCTTGAACACCGGTGCTACTGCTTTGAAACCATACTGCTCCCTGCCCTTAATCCTGCACCTCTAACCTTCCTGTACTTGTAGAACATCAGATTTTCGGGGGAGAGAAATGTTCTCACAGGTTTTGTTTATAATATCCAATCAGATGAAACTCCATTAAATTTGTTCTGATAGTTACTAGCCAGGGTCACGCACACACAAAAATAGCTGCACATATGAGACATCAAGGTTTAAGGTCATTAGAATTAGCATTTGCCCAAGTATTCTATCATTAAGATGCTCTGCTGCCCAGTGGCAGTAGAAACCCATCACTTCCACGGTTGACGGCTCTCAAAGGCTATGGAATGACTGTCTGACTTCCCAAAGGGTGTGTTCTGGCTGAATGCTGTCTCCAGTTGGGCAGAGTTTTTTACTTAGCAGCATATCTTCAGCAACCACTGACCTTTCTAGTGGCTAGAAAAAACGCTAGTATGTTCAAGTCTTTGTAAGTAGATTTAACTCTATAATCATTTAGAATCTCCCACGAGACATTTGAAAACACTAGGTAAACAGCTACTCAGCAACACACCCATCTAAGTGATCCTGTATAGTATGATTTCCACACATCACAACGGCTCGTTGGGGAAAAGGTCTCAGGGTACATAATGTTGCTAGGTACCAAATTCTTAGTCCTTGAAATGCGAAAGGCATTAAAAATTTTGGCATTAACAAAAAAATTCTCAAGATGAGGCCTTTTCTAAGTTAAACACCCTTTCTTTAAGTGATAAAACGTTTCACTCTATCCTGGATGGAAATGACTGATGAAGGCCCCAAAAGGTTATTTTCGTGCTTAGTTCATTACTCAGGCAAAGTGATGTATAAGCCATCAGATGAAACATCATATACGGAAGGTATCATTGTCATCATTATCATCTATCAGCCTGGTGTTGACATTGTTTAAAAATAACATAATAATAGTGTATATATCATATAATAGTGTATATATCATATAATAGTGTATATATCAATCATATAATAGTGTATATATCACACTCATAGCCGTTTTGTTCCTTTAAATAAGTCCTTGCATTGGTTCATCTAAGTTGTTAGTGATCTCAGCTCCTGGGGTGAGAAGCTACTCTATATATAGATATACATTTCTTGGTCTTCATTTTCAGCTCCTTCCAAGTCAGCCCAATAGGCCAATTTTTCAGTCCTTGGGAGATCATTCACTGGAAGGATTCCCACTGTACTTAAATTCAAACGCTCTGTCCAACTTTTATTCTTCTTTTCGCCACCATGAGGGCCTCAGTGACAAATTCTAAGACAAGTCAATCCAAATGGCAATGCTTGTGTCTGCTGTGGGAAACAGCTGGCAACACTTAGCTTCTGGACTCTAAGCGCTTATGTTCCAAAATGTAAATTCTGAGGGGACCTTAAAGTTGGCAGCAACTAGAATGTCATGACAGAGTTTCAAGATTACTGGTCCTTGTCTAAAGCTTCAATAAACGTTATGGTTTCCTTCAGCAAGTGTCAAATACATATTTGCTTCATAGCAACTCATATCTATGGCAAAACAAGGAAGATTTCTTTCAAAGAGACTTAATATATGTAGCCCTCCTGTTTGCAAATCTGATTCATGGACACAGAAGGAAATATCTAACAGTATTTCAAAGGGAAAGGAAGAGAAACTGTGCAAACATGGCACAAAACCCAAAACAAGGTGAAAATAGTTTTTCCAAATAGGCATGCACTTGTCCAAATGGCCCAACAATGATATACTGATATAGAATGAAGCTGCAAGGAAGGTCAGAGAACAGAAATAAAAAACACAACGGAAAACGAGATGGGCATTACAGAAAATGGATGGGGAAGCCAATGAGATAGAGAGAAAGCTGTTGATGTGCATCTCAGCTCTACACCCATGCAGGTGTCCTCAGCTCTGTGGACCCTGAGGGCCTGGGCCACATGCGTCTGAAATAAGGGCCAAGAATTGGACTTGGGCAGTGGGAGGTGGGTTTCTGGCTGCCAGAGGGGCAAGGGGACCCCTGCTTTCAGCTACACCTTCCTGAGATGGACATCCTACCCTGGGGTCCTCAAGCTCCTTGGCTTACATTTGTTTTAAAAATAATTTCCCTGAGATTGCAAAACAAGCTCCAAGATAAAGAGTGAATGTTCAAAGGAAGAGCCATGGAAAACCCTGGGAGACTTTGCTCTTTAAAGATATCTTAGACGTGTTTCTCTAATGGCCATACGTTCCCCCTGGACTGGAGAGGACTTTCATGTAAACGGATACATGTCTTTCAAAGTAACTAAGACGTTAATTCTTTGCAGAATCCGTATTTAGCTATTCAACTAAACTAGGCTTTTAAAGCAATATCTTTAATATACAAATTCTGCATGATTGATTTTGTAGTTTAGCAAAAAGCTGATTTTAAAACAAAGCATATACTGTTATGCACATTATATTTTGTATCTGAAGTATATAAACTATTTCATCTGAACAAACTGTAGGCATATATCCAGTAAAAAGAAAATGGGAGAGAGACCATTAGATATTTTTTAAGCGTAAGCTTGAAGTAACAAACTATTGCTTTCTATAATTTAAACCTATACTATTTGACTGTGTACTTCGAATTCAGACTGAAAAAAGAAAAGATTGTGTATCTACACTTTTAATAAAGCACGATTTAGGCACACTGAAGTACTGTAATTTTCCTAACCACTTATTATTTCTATTGAAAAGTTTATTTTGTAGTTTAAATGCCTGAAAGTAGCTCTTTGTCTTGGCCTCCATAAGAATGCAATTTTCTAGTTAAAAAGAGATGGAAAATAAAAGTTTGCTTTAAAAATTATACTTCGTGTATAGCATTTAGACCGAAACACACTCCCCTCATAGGAACGAGGGATGGGAAGGCTTGGGGTCTATCTAGTCCTGGTGCTGCCACTTCCTAGCTGTGAGTCCTTGGCCGGGTCACTTAACCAGGGCCTCAGCTCTTCATCCACCCCCATGCCTGCCCCTGCTGCTTTACTTCATAGGGCCGCTGTGAAGAGTGATGGACTGATGCAACCGGAAGCGCTCTAAGAACACCATGCCAAGGGGGAAATCACAGAGGGACCAGAGTTGAGTGCTCACTACACACCAGGGCATTTCACCTTGCCAACTACAAATAGGTGCTTGCCATGTACCTCCATAAGGATGAAATCGTGGGCCACAGCAGCTGGTGACCTTCAACACCCCCTGAAAGGAGCTCAGGGCGGAGAGCAGGAACGAAGTGCTCTGTGCTCTGGGAAAAACTGACAGGACAGGTCTTCAGAGAGTCAGATGCTTTCAGGAGAAGATTTTATGAGCCCAATTCTTGCATCTCCTCCTATCTAGAAAAGCACTAAAATCCTTCATGGTGACATCTGCTCCTCGAGACTAGCAGAATCCTTCTGCAAAAAATACGTGCTTGATTGCATGTACTCTCCCTTCAACAGAATCACATATATACTGACCTTCCCCCTACCTCTCTGGAGCGGTTTCTCAGAGCTATCTGCAGTGCTGTCTCCCGGGCTATAGCCCTCATTTTGCCCCAAATAAAATTTAATTCACAGCTGTCACGTTGTGATTTTTTTTTTTTCAGTCGACGACCTCACACACCCTAATACCCTAGGAGAGGTTTCATAGATGAGGCAAGTGGCACTCAAAAGGTTAAGTCTACAATCCAAGGTCCCATAGCTAGCATGTGACAGAGATAATATTCAAAGCCGGGACTCCAGTGTCCACATGGGTGCCCATCTCGCCATAAGGCTGTGCACAAGCATGAGGTATTGAGTCTTGATATTTTGTGATGTGTTATTTGTATAAACTCTGTATAACTTTATAGGGTACATGACATTTTTCTTCCTACACAAAGTAGCTTTCTGAAAGATGAAATATATAATAACCGAATAAGGCAGTTTACATTCTGATGAATTAAAAAATGTATTTTCCCTTGCATATTAGAAACAAAGAAACAAAAATCTTAATTTGGCCAAGGGCTTCTATATTAAAGTCTCTTTAAAATACATCTCTGAAGTTTTTTTCAATAATTTCTTATGGTTTTATAGACATTCTCTAAAGTATCATCTTGACATCTAAATAATAAAGGTCTTTCCTCCCCCAAATACTAATTAGCAGTAATAATTTTAAATAACCTGTCAAGAATTTTAGAAAGTGCTGCACCTGCTGAAAAATTTCTTTGCTAGTGGCAAACGGTATGTGTCTTCAAATAAGCTTGTCAGCAATGTTATTTTTACAGCACAGAAAATGCTAAAACCGCATGCTTGTAAAATGACTGCAAAGGAAATTCAGTCAAAGAGCACAACATTTAGGCTGCTTGAGAAAGTGTTAGTGATGTGAGCTCTTGGAACTCGGGGTTAGAATCCCTTCGGTCTGTCTTAAGACCCATGACAACATCTGTGCTTGCCTGCTACTCCCTCCTTAAGGTATTTTCTTTGGTTAATTTGGTTCAAATCAAGACTACGGAAAAAGCATCCTCTGGGAGCTCCTACTTACTTATTTTAAATTTGGGGCTCTTGGCTCGATTGAGAATGGCTACGGAAACATAACAGACAATGAGAACAATGGGAACGGCATAGAGGGAAGGGCAGAAATGGGCAGGAACAGAAAACAGAAGGCAAAGTCCCTGTTCTCCATCATGCAGAAATCAGGACAGGTCAAAGGAAGATTACTCTAAGGGTTGTCTCAAGGAGATAAATTTAAGTTACGTTGCCATAGATCTTTCATACCGTCCAAACATTTTAATATTGTTACATGGTTAAGTGGCTTATCACCATTAAGACAACTTTGGAACCCCTGTTGCTGAATACTGTTGTGTTTTGCTGAGCCATAACACATATGAAAACCAGGAAGATTCCCCAGATATATATTATATTTTGCTTTTGACCAGAGAAAACCAAAATAATAATATATATTTTTCTTAAGCAGTAGATAACAAATCTCAGGGTCTCAAACATATTTCCTGTTTCTTCATCTAGAGCCCTTTAGAAATGACATATTTCTCCTAACGAGAGATGCTATGCCAGTTCTAAGACACGGCTGGGTGTAGTCATGACACACGCAGGCATGCTGAGAAGTCCAAAGCTCGGAGCTGACTCTTGGAGATGCACCTTATTAGCCTTCCCCGGGTGCTAATAAATCTCCGCTATGCAGGGTGCTGCCTGGAGAAGCCTGCCTCCTTACCTTTGATATGGGGAAGGAAGTGGTGTCGGAAAGGGGAGTTGGGGCGGGAGTCGCTGTGGCCGGAGCTGAGGCTGCCGGTGTGCAGGAAGGACCTCTGCACACCAGGAGACAGCAGCTCTGTGCAGCAAGGATCAGGGGCAGGACACGGTGCAAACAGAAAAGAAGAGCACAAATTAACACACGAGCAGGGACAACGCCATCGTTCCAAGGGAGAAAAAAAAAATAAAGAATGTTAATCAAGAGTCTGAAAAAGGAGGAAGGAAAAGGGGTTAAGAAGGCACCTACGAAGGGTTACACAAAGTGGGGAGAGTCTGCAAACAGGTCCAGGTCAGTACAGAGTTCACTCTTCGAGGATAAATGGTTTTAGTGGGAAGGAACGGCCACCAGAAGGTTCTGTCAGCATGACACCAGCTACCACTGAGCCAGGACTGGGCACGTCACTTAGACTCCACCGTAGCTGTTTTTAAAAGGCACCTGACAAAACAGAACCCTCTGAAACACATGTACAAAACCGACAATCATTTCAAGAACCTTGCAAAGAAATACTTATATGTAAGGGTCAGATTCTTTGTTTTTTAAGCTGCAAACGTCTCCTACTGCAAGTTTAATTTTACTTTTCCTATGTAGAAGGGAAACCTGTCTGTATCTCCTGGGTAGCAAAGAGCTACCGGTGATCCTGAGAATTGGGTAGTGGTGACACCAGGGGAGCTGGAAACTCAGTTATGGACCATTAACCTAAGCCCAGACCTAAGGACGTGCGTCATCCTCTGGTATCTAGAATGTGTGGAGTGGATACTCTGAGGTGCTCTGTGCTGACCGTGACTTTGCTAGCAGAGCCCCATCTCGAAAAATAATTATGAGCCCTAACAACTGACATCACGCATGTCCATAACACATTGTGAAGGGGGAGGAGAAGTGCTTAGAATGGGGAATGTTCTACAGGCTCTTGGCATCAGAACCATGACTAGAACAGAGGAAAACTTTCTACTGCCCAATGAGGACATGACTTTTAGGGAAACAATGTCCCTGGCTGACCACTCCCTTGCTATCCAGGGATTCTCTCGAACAACAATTTCCCAGTGAACTTCGCATCATTCTGATAAGGGTACGGCTGCAGTATCAGGGTATGCCCATACGTAGGGGTGGTGGCATAAAGGATTTCTCATCACGCAGACAGAAAATGGCATAAATCCAAACCCAGAAGTAAAATGAATATCATTGTACATGAAAAATAAAAGGAATTTCTTTCCTGAAAAATTTTCCTTTAACGTAACTCAACAGATACTGAGTAAATATTTGAGTCTAGAGAAAACTATACTTTATTGAAGGATCAAAAAGTAAAAATTTAATCCTCTACAAGCATTAAATCTATGGCTTTAAAGAGAAGATTGCAGCCTTTTTACATTCTGTTCATTTCCTTTGGTTTATATTTTATAAAATACGTTAGCATATGAATGGGCTTATTCTCATCAGCCTGCACAGAAGCAAGGGGCTTAAAATGAAGTCTTCATAGACATATATCAACACCAAGTTTGTTTAGAAGGACAAAATCTTCCTTGGTGAATCTGTTTCTCAGGAATCCTCGGTCTGTGCTGGGATCCCCATGCTTTTTCTCCTCTACATAGGAGATACCCACTAATAGTAAAAGGGGCTACATTCTGCCGAGATAAAGGTAAATGAGGTCCACTACTCTTAATATTCTCCATCATAGCACACCTCTAGTGCTTTTATATTTTCCAAGTCTGATTCAAAATCTTAGGTTGGAAGGCATCTTAAAAGTTACCAAATACAACCCCGAGGTTGTATATGAGACTTCTTTCTAGCAGGTTCTTAACCAAGCATGCTTAGTAATACCATGTGCCCGGATGGGGGAAACATAATAAACTCACGAGTAAATGACTAATACTGGATTTAGATTTTAGATAAGCCTAAAAGGCACATCACCGTATTTTCTTTTGGAGATCTCCATTTTAAGTCTCAAAGTGCTGAGATTTTCTTCAAGTCTAAAAAACCCAAAAAACCTCCTTTGCTTCTAGGTGTTCACTGTCAAAATGTAATTATTTAATAAGTCATAATGAATATAACCATAAAATGACTCTTGTTTTGAGAAAAGAAATAACACAAACTACAATGGAATAGGAGTTTGCAATTTTTTCTGGGAGAGGGGCAGATAGATTTGGCAGCCAGATTTTTAAATACGCTATCAGCGGTGGGGAAAACAATCACATAGAAACACGGATGACTCTATAGAGAGTGAATCCCGGGAACAGGTGCCCTTACCAGGTCTGTGAAAATGCTGGGGAGAGCGAGACGTGGTTGGAGTGTAGCTGTGACGGCTGTACACAGGGGAGTTGATGGAGCCCTGGCTGGTGGACCGGTGGATCATCCGGTCCCGCCCATCCTGGTACCCCTGGAAGCAAGTGCGAGAAAGTGGGAGCACAAGGCATACATGCAGGCTGTTGTCAGGTTCAAGTGAAATCAAGTTGCACCAAAGTCACCCAGGAACTATCCCGTCTACCTGTTCATGTATACACTTTAGGGCCATATTCCTTAAATAGGTATGCAAACAAGCATTCCACGGTTAGTGCTTTTTGTTCAAAACCTATAGTGCTTGCCTTTACCAAGATTTTAAGATGTAAAAAGGATAAACTCCAGTGTTAATAGAGCTCTGGGAAAAGAGGGAATAATTCCAATGACCACGCTTATATTGTGCTTTTCAGTTTTACGAAGTCTGTTCACATAGGTTGTATCATCAGATCCGCATCATAAAGAAGGTAGAACACATGGTATCACCTCCCTTCTTCACAAATGCAGAATGCTTCAGAAGGTTCCACGCAGGTAAGAGACCCGTGTGCAGGTGTGTGCAGGTGGAGCCTGCTTCATAACCAGCCTCCTGACTCTCATCTCATCCCTGGATCCAACCACCAACCCACACCATCCATGCTGTTGATCTGGTGATGTTTTACGTCGATTTTCCTGGAGAACAAGCCTGTGGTGGCCTCAAATCCAGTAATTCTACTTCCACTTTAGGAAGCAAATTCCAAAAAGAAAAAAAAAATTTTTTAAACGACCTTTAAGTGGAAAAATTTCCTCAGACATTTATAATGCCACCATTTATAAAGACAAAACTTTGTATTATGTGCTCAACAAAACTGGGGAATAATTAAGTTATGGCATATCAATTTAATGGAATACAATAGTACCACCAGTCTGTCACCATGTCCAAATCTAGAAAAGAATATTGTAGGTATAAAGTATAAAAAAAATCATACACACACAAACATAACATGAAACTTTAAAAGAATTAGAAGAGTACAAGGAACGTTTTACATTTTAGGGATTTGTTGCCCTATGAAGTTTCTACTAGCACAATAAAAATAAAAGTTTGAAAGAATGCATGAAAAAGGACTAAATTAAAACCTCGAAAACTATGGACGTGCGCAATTTGAGAGCAAGAGGCAAAAAAACTTTGATTTGATCCTAGTTGTGGCTGTAACAATAAATTAAAACAACAACAAAACAAAATTCCCCCAATAATGTGCCTCAACCTATTATTACTATTTCTATTATTGACAAGTGGTCAATAATAGAAATTAATTCTTCATAACTTCAGTTGAAAACGATCAGAATATTCATAGAAATTAGTTATTCATAGCACTCGGTCATAAACCACAATACTACAGAGATTTTACCATCTCAAATTATAGTGATTACCTAAGATCAGGCCAGTTTTATATAGACTATCCAGACAGTTACTTAGCTTTAAGACGAGACGACTGATTTTATTTATTAATTATTATTATTATTTTTAGAAGGGGGTAGACCTAACACCTGAGGAGTTTGCTCACTGGATCCATAAGGAAATACAAAATAATAAGAAGCACACTGAACAAACAATCCCTTGACTATCATTACCTGTAATAGCTTAAATGAAAGTGCTGGGTTAGACCTGGACCATGCTCAGATTTGAGGTGGTCTGAGCTTAGGCCACCCTCCAAGGGAAAAATTATGCTGGGACAACAGAAAGTGCCTCTAAGACCTCTGGTCACCAAGCACCTCTGTTACACTCCTAGGATCAGGGGTGTAGTGTGAAGGGGCTGTTTCATTTTACAGAACAATAAAATGGGTTTTGAGAGCGTCACTAATTTGGGGGCTCTGTCTTTGGTGCTGGGTGCTGCAGAGGGGAAGAGCATGTCTGGGTTGATAGGGGACCCATGGCTCACTATGGAACCATCACTGACAGCTCTACGTGATCCAGATACTCAGGAGGTTATTCCCGAGGGAACAGCCAGCCTGGTGGACTTGATAAAAGCCACTGTAAGGTCCGTCTACCCTGAGAGGGGGGACAAGACTCTTGATTTTAGACTAAGAGAAGTGGCCTCCCATGAAGATGGCTCTGCTGATAGAAACACCATGACCACTGCTGGTCATTTCAGTAATCAGGAGGTTAGGATTCAGATCAATCAATTACAGATGAGAGGAGAGAGCCCAACCTCGGGACAAGGGGCCCCATTCTCCACTCTCTTTCCTACCACTCAGAGGTGCAGGGTAAGGCTGGTTTTATTCCCTAGTCTCCATTTAGAAAGAAATTTACTTCTGGGTCTTACAGTCATATCTTACACGTAAGGAATCCTACATTCATCATTATCTTGTACACGGGTTTTCTGTCCTTTTGCAAAAATGTGAGTCTAGGAATGGTCCAAGTAACTCCCCAATTCCACCCATTATAATTTCCAAAAATGGTACTTACTTCTGCTGATGGAGTAGGAGACAAAGTCCTTGGAGACTAGAAGAGTAAAAGAGAATTAAAGTCACAACGTTTATTATTAGCTCATTTTCAGTTTTAATTAGACTTGCTTATCAGAATCACCTGGAAACATTATTCAAGCTACACATGCCAGCACCTCTGCCCATTCCCCGTCTTCTGATTCAGTAAGTTGAGAGTGGGGCTCAGACAGGTACACAAGGACAAAGCTCCCACGAGACTAGGGCACATGTCTCTGCTTAAGACGCATGGGTTTTGGAAATATGTTGCAATGCTTTAGGTGATTAACTTGGAGAAACTGGAACTACTTCCCCTATATGCTCAAACTATGCTGTTTACTACTATGAGTTACAGTGTCTACTGAAACACACAGTTTGGTAAACACAGTTGTGGACTAAATTATAACCATAGTAATCACCTGATATGTTATGATGACCAGGTCCGTGGCATCCTCCCCAGTGGCCTTGCCAACCTCAACACCATTCACCTTCTGGCTTCATCTTTCCAGGCACACAGGCTTCCTCAGGGCAGTCAGCAGACCAACCCCTCTCTCACCTCAGGGCCTTTGCACTTGCTGTACCCGCTGCCAGCAGTGCTTTCCACTCAGACACCTGCAGGGCTCACTCCCCATCCTCAGTGAGGTCTCTACTCAAATGCACTACCACACAGTAACTTCTGTGAGCCTCCTGCTTAGAGTAGCAACCCGGCCCCGGCATGCTTTCTCCTTAGTCAGCTTCATTTTCCCTCACAGCTCCATCACCCTCTAAAATTATGTTATCTGTCTGTTTATTATGTCTCCCACATTACACTGCAAGCTCCATGAGGGCAAGGACTCCATTCATTTACAACCAAGTATTCCCAGCGACTGGAGCAGCTCTTGGTACATATTAGGTGCTCAACAAATATTTCCTAAATGAATGACCGAAATGTTTATGATTAAAATGCAAAAAGCTTTCAAATAGAAATGAAATGCAAACAAAGCATTCTGAAGAACAGGGCCAGTGGTGGATTTCTGTTTCGGAATTTCCCCTTTTTTTTCCAAATTTACAAGAAGCTGCTGGCTCTCTTGCACTCCAGACTTCCTTGAGCCCCATGGTCTGGTTTGATTGGCTTTCTGGAGGCACAGATGGCTACACAGAACTTCAAGCTTACTCCTCCAGGTTTCTAAAATGGCAGTAGATGGATTCTCTGGAAGAAGTGTTAATAATTAAAGGAATAAATAACTAAATAGCTTGCAAACTTGTCTAAGTTGCAAGATCCATGCATTGGGGAAGAGCTCATGAATACGGCTGATCAGAGGGCCTCCTTGCATCCACACTTTATGCTCAGAGAAACCCACAGGCCTCATTCTAGGCTATGATGGTAACAGTGCTAATTATGATGGCAGCCAGCACTTTTGCTGAGTACTTATTACGTGACAGGTATTGTTGTAACCTAAATATTTCATTTAATCCTTACAAAAAACCTTTAAGGTAGGTATTACCATTATCTTGAATTTACAGATAAGGAGACTGAAATATGTAATTTTTCCAAAGTCATATGGAGAGGAAAAATCAGTCTAGTTCCAAACCCAGGAACTTTCACTTCAAAGCTCAAACTTTTGGGCCCAGAACACCAAAAAGCAACTCCCCTCCCCTTGCTTGTGTGACTCGAACCCTAGGAAATTCTCATACACTTGCTCAAGGACCAGCCCCTATGCACTCTGCTCAGGAACCTTCCTTTGCCCCTTATCCTCTCTGAAGCTCTGCCACCCAAATGCAATTGAACCCCCCAGACCAATCAGCCTGCTCTTGAGAGGGGCTGCAGATGCAGTTACAGGGGCATGACCACTAGGTGGCACTACATGAAAACAGACACCACTTCCTGCCCAAAGGACCATTTCAATGCAGAGCCATGCTCCAGAATACTCTGTGTGTGTGTGTGTGTGTGTGTGTTTGTGTGTGTGTGTGTGTGTGTGTGTAATTAAAAATACAGACATGATTGTAAAACAATAAATATTATACATACATTATTGAGAATAAATTAAACAGAATTGCCACGTTTTCACGAACTTTCTTCATCTAAGATCTTAAAGCACTGTGATGTTACAGATTATTGGTTTTAGCCTTGGTTGAATGACTGATTTTGGTCCACTACTTGGGAAACACCTCTCTGAGTGGACTCAAATCAGTCTGTAGATGATTCCAATTTAAAAAACAAAAGGGGAAAAATTTAGAGTGAGTTGAATAGGCCAGGGGAAACAGACCAGAGCCCATGAGACCTAGGGGACAGAGAGGGGAGGGTCACCAGGGGCTGAGGCTGAGCTCCAGCCTGTGGACCATTAATGTTGGGAGAGTATTAATAAGCCCCAAGAAGACAGGTAAAGACAACAGTAGTAGCTGCCATTTTCCGAACATTTACCACGAGTCTGGCTCTCTGCTAATTGCTTTAATAATTAGTTAATGTAGATTAGTTTTAATAGATGATAAATTATCTAGATATATAGATAATTAATCTTTAATAGATAGCTTGTTTTATCCTCACTAACGCCCCATGAGGCAGATTCTGTCATTATCTGTTTTACAGACAAAAAAACTAGGATCAGAATGGGTGTCTCATGGTCAAAGTCACACAACCAGCATGTGGACTTCCTGGGTTGAGCCCAGGTAACTTGATTCCAGAAGCCCAGCTCATACCACGGTCCTGTGCCGTGGCCCAATTCTCTCTACTTTGTCTTTTCTTGCATATTGTATCTTATGATGCTAAAAACTGCAGCTGTCAAAATTTAGGGGCTGTGATCTCTCTCATGATCCCCATGAATGTACTTCAGCTTGCCCCCAAACCAAGACCCCATTCCCCACCCCATCCCCCCCCCTGCACCGAGGACTCTCCCTCCCTTATTCCCTCTGCCCAGCTCACAGAGTCTCCCGTGACAACTTCGGCTTCCTTCCCAGCATGCCAGCTCTGCTATCCTACAACCTGGTACTGATGCTTCCTCATCCTGCACTGCCGATTTCTGTGGTTGGTCTGCTTCCCTACCTCTCCATACCTCTCCAAGGGCAGGGAAGGTGTGATAGGTTTTTGACTACCTCAAATCACCTGGTACAGAAGCCTGCAAACAGTGGGCAACCAAAAGGACCCTCTGATTTATTTTGATTCCAGTCAGTAGTTTTTATACATGTGCCAAAGAGAAATAAGTTGTACCACTCACAACTTCTGGGAATTTATTACCTCTCCCAGGCTCTGCCTCTCCTGTTTGTCATCATAGCCCGAAGAGTAGAAAGGCTCATAGGTAATAAGATCTGGACGTTCAATGTCATAAATTGCCTTGACCTTGGGAATGGCTGCTAAATCCTTGTAATCCAGGATTTCATTGTCCACTTTTGCCTGCCAAAGTTAAACAGAAAGAAAAAATCACTTTGCCGTCTCATCTTCGGGGAACTATGGTTAGCGCATCTCATGTCTTGCTTAAAAAGTGAAAACCTTAAAAATAAACAAAACCCAAAACACTTTGCTTAACATGGTCATACTCTTTATAAAGTTGTCTGTTTAATACTCGCAGACATAGAGAACAGACCTGTGGTTGCCTAGGAGGAGGGCAGTTGGGGGTGGGAAGAATTGGGAGTTTGGGATTAGCAGATGCAAACTGTTATACATAGAATGAATAAACAACAAGGTCCTACTGCACAGCACAGGAAACTATATTCAATATCCTGTGATAAACCATAATGGCAAAGAATATGAAAAAGAATGTATATATATGTATAATTGAATTACTTTACTGTACAGTAGAAATGAACACAACACTGTAAATCAACTATACTTTGATTTATACCAATTTATACCAATATTAGTCACATTTTCAAAAAAGTCACCAAAAGCGTAGGAAGAAGTCTATGTAGAATTCATCAAGTAGAGAAGCCTATTTAGGATAATTTCCCAAATTTATTACAGAGACGGAAAAGCTCAAACAGATGGCCAAAAAAATCCTCCCAGATGGCTAAAACAAGAACTGAATACTTAATAAACTAAATATTTAAAGACCTCTGTGGCAGAATTTAAAGACACTCAGTATCAGCATTGTAAAATGTATAATTAATCCCCAAATATCTATATGCAAGTTAGGTACAACAATTTTTTAAGTTCTGCATTGTATCACTGCACTTTACAGGTCATCTACTCGTTCACTCTGTACCGATGGTCACATTCACATGAACACTTGATCACGTGGAGGAAAATGGGATTGAGGTGGCTGATCTACAAGAAAGAAAACTGGATCTCATAACAGAAATAAAAATCATTTTGAATTATTCACTTTTGGATTATCCAGTCCATGCTTACCAGCTGCTACCACCCCTGGTCCGGAAGTGTCTCTTCCAGAAGTAGATACTTACATAGATAGTATGACCTGGGGACCCAGGGATACTGGAGCCTGGTCTAGAATAAATGCTCTCGGAAGAAGTCCTGGTAGGCTGTAAAATAAAGAGTGACTTGTAAGATTTCAGACCATGGCTTCAGAATCAAGACTGGCCTAAGTCCCTACAACTTTCCTAAAGACTAAGCTGGTTAAAATGAGAAAGAGGTGTAACTTTTCTGAATATGGGAAAATAGAACATAGAAAGAAAGCCAAATGAGAACTAGTTGTACAATCAGCCTTGAAAATGCATTTCGGGGCTTTTCTTTTTCTCCTTGTCCCGTACAAGGGGACACGTTCAAGCACATTCCGTCTCCATGGCCACAATCCCGGCCCCAGTCACCACCTCTGCTGGTCTGGACTCCTGCAATGGCCTCTCCTCTGGGTTTCCTGCCTTCATTCTCTCCCTCTTCAAATCCACTTGGCACCCAGTGGCCAGAGAGATCTCTGAAGAATACAATTTGGATTGTCACTATCCTGCTTTTGGCTTCAGGGTCCACACAGAATGAAATCACAGCTCCCAGGGCCTCGGGATTTTGTCCCTGCCTTCCTTCCCATCACTCACTACCCACTGTCACTCATAGAACATGGTACATGTCACTGCCTCAGCGTCCTTATCGTTGCTGCTTCCTCTGCCCCAAATGCTCTGATCCCCAATTTTACTTGGTTGATTTTTTTTCCTCCTTCAGTCTTGGCTTAAATATCACCTCCTCAAAGAAGCCTTCCCTGATCTTTCACTCCAGAGTTGGTGACCTTGTTATTTTCTCTCACAGTATCATTCTTGTTTTTTTTTCTTCATGAATAAAATGTATAATTCTGTATTTGTTGGTTTCATCATCACGTTAATCTCCCTCACTACCTTTAGTTATGACCTCTGCCCTCAGAGGGTTTATTTTCTCACCACTGTATGTGCCCGATGTTTTACACAGGCACAGAGAAGGCATAGATATTTGTTGCGGGAATGAGCTAGAATTTATTATTTGTAAACAAATACTCAGTTTGTGGATACTTGACTCATGTCAGTTGCATGTTTTGAGCCTTACCATATGGAAGGTCACTGAGGTAAGGTTAGTGGTCGGCTGCTGGGGAAGGTATAAGAAAGTAGACTTTGTAATAAAGGCTGGAGAACCCTGAGAGTGAGATGGGAGCAAGAAGAAAAGGCATGAGCTGAGATTAACTGCCCCCCACCTCTGCTTGGTATGTTCTGGAAAGCTGTGCAAAGAAACCCAAAGGCCTGGTCTTGGAAGATTTGCTCCCCTCTGCGCAGCTAGCTCTTGGAGAGGACAATTTATAGAGCTACGTTAGGAATAGGACTTTCCCTCTTTGGTACTGTTTCTACTGATATTTGGTACCTCAAATATGAGTCTAACTGAGTCAAAAAAAACCCTCCTAAAAACAAGGATGTTGCGTCACTATGGAACTCACATCTGAAACAAGGAAAGCAAACCCGCCTGGCCAACCAGAGGCAGGCAGTGATTAGACTCGCCCTGACAGTAAGAATTCACGAGAGGGCTGGGGTCCGTTGCTCTCGCCAGTGTCCCTGGTATCTCTGAGACAGGAGGGTGGAGGGGGTAGAAGAAAGCACACGGGGTACAGTGGAGGTGTGCCGGGCTTGACACTTCCGTCCCTGCCCGCCCCCCAGACGTGCCTCATACAAGCCCTTTCCTCCTCAAGTGACAATTTTCCCATCACAGGCATATCTCAATATGAGAAAATCCTCAAATCTGAGTATAATGAAAAAGAAAGGATTCACATAATAACACTACTCAAAAAGCCCAACTCCTGGACCCATTTCCCAATCAAAATATAGAAGTGACACCACCAAAGTGCAGCCCTCCTTTAAAAAGAGATGCCACCCCTTCAGAAAGCTGAGCCAATAACCATCTCTGTGGGATAATCATTAACTACAGGTCGTCCTTCAGCTTCAAGTGGCCAGGATCTAACATTTGCCAAACTCAATATAAAAATGAAACCTCTTATGTAACAACATAAGAATATTAATAGCAGCAAACATTTATTGCCCACTTACTATGTAGCAGGCCCTGTGCTAAGCACTCCCCAGGCATGCGCTCACTTAATCTTCTCAATCACCCCAGGAAGTAGGTACCGCTAACATCGTTATTTTATAGATGAGTGAAAAGTCACACACAGGTAGGCAAGTGTCAGGATTTGAAACCAGAGGCTTCAGAGGCAGAGCCCAAGCTCTTAATCCCTGCGCTAAATTTTCTGCCCATGTCGTAAGGCGTGTGTGGCCGTTTATTTCTCATCAACATGGCTTTGGGACGAATGAGGTGAAAGTAAAAGAAAAATATTGAGATGAACTGGCAGAAAAGAGTGCCTGCTAGCTGAAAATGTTTTTGCTGCCACTTACAAGCTTCTAAGAAGCCTGCAATAGCTCGGTGTTAGGGTGGGGTGGGAGAAGGTGCACCCTAGGACAGTCCGACATCTTCGGTTGCTGGTGTTGCTATGACAACAACAAGGTCTGTTTTCATTAAAAGCAGTGAGGACACTGCGTGAATAGCTAAAGTGCATACAGAGCTTTGGGGCCTCTCCCATGTTACTCATGCTAATTTTTGTCAAATGTGGGCCAGGGATCCTTTGTCTTTCCTGTAATGATGCACCTGGGGATGGCTCTGAAGTGTTTTGTTCTCTGGCGCACTGTGCAAGCTGATAGGAACGTAGCTGGGGAGGAAGGTGAGCACAGGCCAGAAAGGGGCCCTGGGTGCTCCCTTCCAGGGATGGAGAACTTCGTGGAAGGAAAAGGTCTCTTGGCTGAAGCAACCTGTCCCAGCTCAGTCTCTCTCCTTCCCTTCTTCACTGGATAGAGTATTCTGTGAGTGGCACAGGCATTCTCTGAAGCATTTTACCCTGTTAATATTGTAGGGCTAAAGGTTTTGAGTTATCTGACAATCTGAATTCTTGTCAAGTCCCATCTGATTCTTCAGAGGTGTTCAGATCACAATCACCTCCAATTTGCATACAACTGTCCTGGATTCTGATTCCAAAATAAAGATTTTAGAGTTTCATAGTCAGTTTGCGAAGTCAAGCCGATGTTCACCGAATCCACTACTGCTCTGGCTCTCGTTAGAGAGCTCACTCTGCCCCGTGCATCTTCAGGCTACTTAGAGTATTGGAGAAACGCTTACAGTATCTCTCGGAGGTTCAGAATCTGCTCTTTCTTTCACTGCATTTGCCACCGTTTGCTTTTGCTTCCTCCTGACCTCCTAACCTTACTGTAAGCTTTACTTCCGTAGGCATCTTGTTTGTGGGTTATTCTTGCTTGCCTATTTTCTTACAATGGTCTTTATTTTCCTGTTTAAAATGAAATAATGGGATAAAACACACTTCTGTAGAGTATAATCTAGTGGGGTTAAAAGGCTGGTTTTGGAGTCTAGTACCTTGGCTCACACACTGGCTCTCCTAGTTGTGTGACATTACATGAGTGTCTCTTTCCTTTCTCTCATTTTTTTTTTTCTTTGAACTTCCTTGAGCTTCAACTTCTCTACTTATAGAATGGAGGAGAGGGTACTTACAACCCCTAGTTCCTAGGGATAAATGAGACAAGACATATAAAGCTTCAAGCACCTTGCCCAGCACATGGCAAAGACCCAGCATTTTCCAGACACTTGACATTAGACTGGAGTTCTCAGCCAGTTCATCTCAAATAGTGAAAGGCAGCACTGCCTCTGTTTTGCTCCTCATGATAGGACAGTCCTTTCAGATGTGAGCTCCACAGACCAGACTTTCCTACCACCCATGGAGGCCTTCCCATACCCTGGAACTCACGTATGTTAACTATCTCAGCACATGGCGGGGCAGCAGCCCCACCTGGAGCTGACAAATGTCCTTCCCTTTCTTGAGAACTCCATGGAGTGAATCTATATCCTTCCAAGATGACTTCCTGCTTACGTCTTGGCTGTAGTTACTAATGCCCTTCCATGACAGATGGCAACGAGTTGCACAGGCCTGTCTGACCTGCCACTATAGTTCCTGGTTTGCTGCCTCTTGAACTGTGCTCCAAGCTTAAATGGTACACAGGGATGCCCGCTTTTTGCCACACTCCCTAATGGCTCCCAAAGTGTATTTATTCAACCAGCAGAGGTTAGAGCTCTCCCTTATGAAGATCATAAAATTACTTTTAAAAGCTGGACTATTAATGTTGGAGTTTGAATCTTAAATATTTAGAATTTTACCTTTCAATTCTAAACATCTAGACTTGTAAGCATGTTGCATTTTATTTTTTTATGTGTTTTAAAGTGTTAATTAAAAAAAGCCAAATATTAATATTACATCACACGACAAAAGAAATCCAAATGTTAAGACCTAAATGCCAGTGTAAGTTGAGAGATGTATTTTAGAATAAGAAAAAGAGAAACATGCTGAATTTTAAATGAACGTCTTGTTTATCAATAATGCATCCCTTTTCTTCTTCTAGCTGTATTTTCCCTCTAATTAATACATAACTTGCTGAAGGTCTCTGACGGCCTTCATCTTCAAAAGGCACAGAGCTGTCTTCCAACACAGCTGCTCATATCCACAGTCAAATTAAAACTCATCTTAACCTCAAAAGCAACAACTTACTGACATGTTCTCCCTCTTTCAAATCCCACTGACAGTTTCTTCTTTATCATTAACTTAATTCTATTGTCACCTCTTTGAACTGTAACAAAGTTACAGATGATCCATATTTCCACATGGTCCTTATGTGCAATTATTTAACCTAAATTACTATTTTAACCTATTCAGATATCCAAGTTAACAATAGTGATTCGTCAAATTAAATCAAGAACCCAAATGGGCCAACAGCCTTTGTTTCTGGAATTCCCTATGAGAGCTATGATGGATACCCTCTTGCCAATATTATAAATGAAGATAATTTCAAATTTGTATCCCCAAAGGTATGCCCACTTCTGTTATACAGAGAAAAAGCAACAAGGATCTGTGGTTAAGCTGTTAAAGCAGATGCAATTTACTTACTCTCCTTTAATCACTTTTTCCTTCATGCCTTAACAGAAAAAAAGAACTTGAAAGCACAGTTGGAAAAGTTCAGTTCTTTCTTTTGATGCCATCTTTGGAGGAAAATAAAAAGGTAGAGGGAAGGGTGGAAAAAGCAAGGTAGATATAGGAAGGATTATAGACTGGCTGTGATCTTTCAATGTATTTTGCCAACAAGATCAGGCAAATCATTTAATCCTTATTTTGGTAACAAGAGGCAAGGATCCTTCAGAAAGAACCTTGTAGTTGTATGTGGCTGTCCTCACTCAATCGCTCATGAGGAAGGGGTCTAAATCTAACATTTATTTCTCCAGCACACATTCACATACTTACTTTTGATTTCAAAAAGGCTTTTTATTTGCTTGAAAATGCAAGTCTTTTTGTTTTCTGTATGAAACTTTTAAAAAAAACCCTCTAACTACCTTTCACTTGATATTTTCCCTTACGCCTTCACTTTGTCCACCTGTTCTACCCTGCAGGAGGCACAGTCACAGAATGAAAATTACATTGAAGAGACCATTTTATGCTTCAACCCCAGCTCTCAACCTTCTTCAAATGTTCACCATTAAAAAACACTTACCAGAGCTTTGCCGGGAGATTAACCAGAGAAGTGACATTTTCCGATTATTTCCAGTCACGGGCCACCATGCACACTTGGTCCCTTCTTAGAAGGGGAGAGCTGGAGAGCCCTCTGCTGCCCCTGCCCTCCCCCCATTCAGCAGAAGCAGGGGTGCAACAACTACGTTCATCTAATCTGCATTCATCCAAAGCCATGCTCTAAGAAGGGAGAGAGCTACAGGCAACTGGCACCCAGATCGGAGAGATCATACGAACACCTACGGGACAACTACCGATATAAGGTGATTAACACCTTATACAAAGTGCTGCTAAGGCTGACAGTACCTGCCTTGGGTTTTTGCTGAAGTTCACCAGACAAGGTGGTGATAACAGCTGCAGAAGAAGGAATATTTTTTAAAATCTGCATATACTGAATGTTCACTGCTAAGTCAAAAAAGGAACTCCTTTTGGTTCTTTTTCTGGTTTTGTTTGTTTGTTGTTTTATTTTTGGCTGTGCTGCATGGCTTGTGGGATCTTAGTTCCCCGACCAGGGACTGAACCCACACCCTAGGCAGTAAAAGCACAGAGTCCTAACCACTGGACCACCAGGGAATTCCCAGGAACTCCTTTTGGAAAAAGAAATTTGTTCATGAGGAAGCAGGAGGGACTCACGGGCACACATCTCCTTCTCTAGAGCCAGGTGCACAACGGCCATTTACTATGGCCAAGAGTCCCCACTGTCTTTGCAGGATAAATCTTAACACCCATACATTCTGATGCATTGTAAAGACACACCAAAAAGAATAAAACTTTCAAACAGAGTGAAAGCTGGGAACAAAGTGGTATGTATGGTAGCAACATTAATAAAACAATAACAGCATTATTTCCTTGTTCTAGACATACTTAAAGCCTCTAATTAGTTCCTTTGTAGAAATATACACATGGTATTTGTTGGGTATATTATGGGTTTGCAAGTGCATACGTTATAATATAGTGAATGTTAGTTTCAGAAGAAAAACACTCATGCCCATTTTGGAAGGCAGCCATTCATACTTCAGCCTCCAAAGGCACAACACAGAAGCCCCTTTTTAGAATGTAAGCAAGTGATCCATTCCAGAATATCACAGACTTGGTCCTGGGAATATCATATGCTTTGTTTATAATGCATTACAACAGGAATTATAAATGCTCAGTACCAACTTTTACTTATAGACAAAATCTGCTATTCCTATAAAACTCTTCCACGTAAGCAAAACCAGAATATGTTTTTCTTACGTGATTCTATTTTCACCATTTTCTTTACCTATAATTCAGCAAGAGGAAAGAAGGGGAGATTTCAGAATATAAATAACAAAATGACTTTCCTCCACAATAAAACCAGGCTTATTTCAGGGGCGTGGAATGTTGAATGTCCCTGCAAGGTGTACAGTTCACCTAACAACTAAAGCTGCTTGATATTATCTGGTGAAACGAGCGGCTGTGTAGGCCACAATATTTAAAAGATCAAAATATCTGGGTGGCTTGAGAATTGCTTTGGCATTTTCAGGCTTCTCGAACGTTCTCGTGAGCTGTTCCTCAATGGCCAACGGGTGAAGCAACAAGACCTTGTCAAATAGCCTGTTCTCTCTGCCGGGTCCCAAGCTGTTGACACCTTTCTGTGATGGGGCTACAGTTGACCTCACTGATATTTAATGCTGAATAATGGGAATCAGATGTCCCTTTTGAACAACAGGATAGGAAGAGAGAAGGCTTTTTCAAGACAGACCCCCCCCCCCCCAGCCTCTCTCTCTCTCTCCCCCCCACCACTTCTCAAGATGCTCCATGTCTCTTAGACTTAACGGTCTGGAGAAGACCAAAAATGATCACAGTTGATGGTATTTTTCTGTAGGTAATACCTACAGAAATTAGTAGGTACTAATTCTGAGCACTCACTGGCAGTGGGGACCATCTTTGGTTCTTCCTCTGGATTCATGACACTGTAAGTTTGCTGTACGTGAAACCCTGCCACTGGAGCTAAAGCTTTAAGATAGATGAAGATCATATGACATATACATGTTGGATGTAACCCAGCATCACGGGCCAACACCATGCACTTGAGGCCTGGAGTCTTTGCTGTTTATGACCTGCGTAGCCTTGGGCTGACTTCATTCTACAGATGAAGAAACTTAGCAGGTTGATATCTAAAACGTTCCTTTCTACTCTGAAACTCTGTACTTCTAACTACTTTTCAAATCATTTAAAGAAAGAAGGTGAAGTTTTAATAAAAGTAGATCCAAACCAAAACTCTCCTGGGCTGTAGTACAGTTCTGGCAGGCACAGAAAACAGGCACAGGCACAAAGCCTGGACTAAAGAGCTGTGTTGCAACCCTGAGTTGTCAAATGGGTTTCCTCTGGACAAAGATAGGATTGTGGAAAGTCACTCGTAATTTACCAGGCCAAGGTTTCAACTGCTTCTAAGAGACCCCGAAAGAAGGTCAAGTGTGTGCAGGGAACATACTCCCCTGCTTTGCTGCTCATCTGGAGAGCAAGCTGAGTACCTTCCCTGTTCCTGTAGGATGCTCTGGGCAGGTGGTGCTGCCTTGAAACACCACCTCCTCCTTCTACACTATCAAACTTCGCCAGTATTTCATGTTGTCCTCTTTTTGCCTTCCCAGGTTTCTCTCTTACTCTCCTTTTGTAGGACAGTGGAAAGAACATGAGTTATAGGCTCAGAGAGACCTGGGTTCCAATCCCAGCTCTTCCACTTACCGCTGGGATAACTCTGGGCAAGTTCGTTAACTATGATGGGCCTCTGTCTCTCCATCTGTAAGATGGGAATCAGGATAGCTACTTCATGGGGATTCTTAGGGAGAGCCAATGAAAGTGTATGTCAATCCCCCAGCCTCTTGCAGACAGAGCTGGTGCCTGGTTTTATTTGTTTCCTTTCCCACTTCGCTACTCCTTCCTGGAGCCAAACCTCTCCCTCCCGAAGTACTGCATTTCCCCAGCTCCCCGCTCCTGCCGTTCTCTTCACCAGGCCCACCCCTTTCACATCATCTCTACATGTTCAAATCCCATTCAGCCTCCATAACTCAACTCAAAGACCACTTCTCCTAGGAAGTGCCCCTTGACCCCCTTCCCTCATCTGAACTTCCTTGATCTTTATGATCCATAACCTGTGATACATATCTCTATCATTCTATAATTATTTACCTGTCTTTTCTTCCTTACTATACCTGGGTACTTAGCAAATATTTGATCAACGAACAAACGTGTGAGCATAGGACCAAAAGGGTAGCTTCCAACGTGCTCGCTGTACTGAAGACAATGCTTCAGTCACTGCTCTAAATGAAAACATTGTCCAGAGAAGAAAACAGCCCGACTCAGAATGTGAGATGCACTCCGTGGGGTGAGAAAAAGCATCTGCCTCTGCAGGAGCCCGAAGTTACGTGGGGAAAGCAGCAAGGGGAGGAAAAGCGACAGAAGCCTGGGGCCCGGGACAGTGGCTCCTAGCCTCAGCCCAGACACAGCGCCAACCTGCAGAGACGGGGACCATCCTGTGCGTCGAATCAGACTTTTGGGATAAAAGAAATCAGATGGAGAACGACGGATGTTTCGTGGCTGCCATGAAACATGAAAAAGGGAAGAATGAACAGTGAAATAGCCTCGATTCAGAAACACTATCAAAACCAGAAAAAAACCTTCAGGAAAACTAATCTGATAAGTGACAAGTGACATCACTTTAGTTGTGTGTGTGCGTGTGTGTGTGTGTGGTGTGTTTTGGGGGTCCATGTTTAAAAGCATAGTAACTTGTCTTTTTTTCTTTCTTTCTTTCTTTCTTTTTGGCTGCGCCGTGCCGCTTGCAGGATCCAGTTCTCCGACTAGGGATTGAACCTACACGCTTGGCAGTGAAAGCGCGGAGTCCTAACAACTGGATCTCCAGGGAATTCCCTAACTGGTCTTCAAGTTACAGTATGTTTACCTATGTTCCAACCCACCATCGTTCCTTTCCATTTATTCTGGCTTAAATATTCTGATATATGAAGAGTGAGAAGCCAATGAAGCCACTGAGAGATGTTCTTAAGAATCTGTTATTACAAAAGCCCCACAAATTCTTTAAGTACCAAGGACGTGGATTACTCAGTGGGGTTGCCAAAATATTCTTAAAAACATTTTCATTTTGCTATAGTAACTGCACTGATGTGACACCCAGTAAAAGGCCTGGAAATCCTGGCTCAAGACTGTCATCTGGAGACACACCCTTAAGAGAGCACAAGATTTATTCCTTCTTCAAAAATCTAGCCTCTTTTAAATCCCACCAGCGTCAGCTGGTACCCCACTTGGGCCACATCAGAACCTCTTTCCTCGGAGGTGCATCCTCCTCCTTCTTTCTGGGTGAGTGAGCTGAGGGCTGGGCTGACCTCCCAAGTGGTAAATGTTGGCTTTAGGAGAAGAGCTTTGGAATTCTCTAGAAAGTTTCACTAAAGGAAAAAAGAGCAACAGGTCCTCTTGGCCAGAATGAGTGGAAGTATCTCACTAGCTGCTTTCATGATCTTATCCATAGAGTTCCATCAAGATGCAATCAAGAGTGTTGACTTTTAGGGCTGCCCTGGTGGCGCAGTGGTTGAGAGTCCGCCTGCCGATGCAGGAGACGCGGGTTCGTGCCCCGGTCCGGGAAGATCCCACATGCCGCGGAGCGGCTGGGCCCGTGAGCCATGGCCGCTGAGCCTGCGCGTCCGGAGCCTGTGCTCCGCAGCGGGAGAGGCCACAACAGTGAGAGGCCCACGTACCGCAAAAAAAAAAAAAAAAAAAAAAAAAGAGTGTTGATTTTTAAAAAAAAATCATTTTAGTAACACAATCTGCAAATTTAAGCAATCCTTATAGAGAAAAGACACATTCCATTCAGTCTGGCCACGTCAGTATTCCTCTCTTCATCTCCCAAAACACTTCATCAGGGATGAAGTGAAAATGATTATTCAAGAAACTGAAGCAACACTGTAAAGACAGTGCCGACCACTAGCTACTTGGGTGGTTTTTCGGCAGCATCCACAAGCTATGCTGTGAATTTTAAATTCTTATGATAAAAGTGACAGTAAGTCACCTCTTACTGTCTTTAATGTTCTTTAACCTCTTCTTTAATGTTCTAGTATTTTATAACAACAAACTGCTTTCAAAGCATCCATGGGTCCTCAAAAATCCCAGAGTCTGGTGACTGTTCCAGTGTGCACCTGACTGACTGATAGATGGGAGGGTTAGGTACACATGCTCAAGCGGAAACTCTATGTTGAAACAGGGACCAAATCATCCTGATGTTGGTGGACAAATTCCTCTCCAGTTTGTCTGGTCTTTATTCAGTTATTTTGAGAAAAAGTCATTTTCCCCTTAAAGTCTGATTACGTTAACTGAATTCTAAGACAACTGCTTTTATTCAGGGTCACAGGCGAGGGACAAGTTACGCAAATGGAAAAATATCTCCATCTGATCTTACAGATGCCAGCTGAAGCAGAAAAAAAAGCAAAGGAAATAAAGCTGCTGGGCAGACCTGGGCTTTGCTGAGAATAAAGGAAAGATACTGGAAAATGAAAATAAGAGCTGTCATTCCCAGGGTGGCAGGCCAAAAACAAATGGGTCTCACTGATAATCATTTCTCTGAAGCCAAGTCACCCCTTCACAAGTGACACATTAGTGATCGGGCCACATCGATGCAGCAGCTATGCAGCTGCTGGGGATTACACACGTTGTTCCTTATGTCTGCTAATGGCAGATCAAGAAGAAATGATACCACATTCTAGAGTCTTCTAGAGTCTGGCTTTCAAAACAAATTCAGACCATTCTTTTCCCTGAGGCACCAGGTGGCCTAGTCAACCTCCAGTTTTTCCAAGGGTACCAGTAAGGTAGCTAAACTGAGGGACTGTAGACTGGGGTGCAGTCTGATTATTGCTCTGAAAAATACTTCACAGCCCAAGTGAAAAACTGGGGGCATCTGAGTAAGATACAGATTATGATCATGGCCTTGCAACTGTGTACAGCTCTTTGCTTTTTTTTTTTTTTTCAGCTCTTTGCTTTTTAAACAGATGAAATATTGTCACCTGGAGGTGATCTGAGAATTGAGTAAGACCAGGGGAAGATTAAAAAAAAAAAAAAAGGAAAGAAAGATAAAAGAAGTGAGAGATAAAGAGAATCTATCCTCTTGCCCGAGTGGTCCATGTTCTAGGGAGTTACAAAAACATTTTGATGCTACCTAAGGTTTAAGTTACAAAAACAATCAAGAATCCCTGTTTACATTGACACGTCTGGGCTCATCATGATTTTCTCCAAAGGTTTTATCTGACAAGTCATCAGCTTCTGGAGATGGAGGCCACTCGGTGAATTTGGATTTGAGAGGCCAATCAAACGTAGAAAGAGCTGAGCAATGGCCTCAGAGTTTGGGCTGGAGTGATATTACGGACAAAGTACAAAAAAAGCCCGGTGATGAGGTCACCAGATGTTGGACCTAGAACTTGATGAAACATTTTTTCACATCTGTAAGGTCTGACTTTTCCCTTGAATGCTTTCCTAAGAACCTGACTTATGAGGCAAGGCTTATTTTGTCCAACACAAGCATTTGGAACAAAATCCACCATTGATTTAAGGTAGGAGGGAACCTGCTTTTTTGGCCAAATGGCCTTTCCACTTAGTCTGCTATAGAGGAAAAAAAAAAAAAGTTATAAAAAAGTACTTTCACCCAAACTCCAGTCCCAAAAATCAGTGACTACAAACACAGTGCCCAGCAAGTACACCTGGCATCATGGCACTATTGCCTTCCTTACCCGCAGTTTTTCCTCGGTCTTGGTGGATTGCTTACAGTCGGGATGCCAAACGGTAGAACCTGGAAAGACAATGCATGGCTAAGAATAAAGGAAATGGAAAGCAGCCAGAGTCCTGTTAGACAGAACTTCTGAGAGTGGCCCTGTGCCCAAGTGAATCATGACAGTTCAAACTCCAGGGGAGTTTTCCACATCTGGTCCGAACTTGTCCTCTAACAGTCATAATCCTAGACCACAGAGACCACTAATTGGGCACAAGAGTGTCTTAATGAAAGAGACTGTTCTTGACTGGGTGGTGGTTTTTGTTTTTGTTTTTAAACTGTATCATTATCCTTTAAAAGTAATGTCTGTGTGCTTAGCAACAGCTGCATTTAATTTCAGAAATATAAGCCATAAGCCATGCTTATATAACATCAAAACAACCAAGCAACTTAGATGAGGGCAATAAAGTCAAACCAGATCGCCTATAACCAGAAGCAAAACTCACTGAATTTTTTGCTGATCCAACAGACACAGGAGACCAATCTAACTAGCAGAAAGATTGAAAGTTACATTACAAATCCACAAGTTTTCCTTTAACTTTTAACCTTTTAATTAACTGCAAAAAGTCTTCACTTTTAAACTAATGAAGGCACTAATTCAGTGTCATCTTCTGTTCCTGGGTTAATGCCTCACTTTACAGGAGTGTAAAGCACTTTCTTAGATGGTACCAGTACCAAAGAACTAAGCAAAACACTTATATCCAATCAAAAGCTCTCTTCTTATAAGAATCAAATGTCTGCCTATATGATTTTTTTTTACGCCTAGATAGACAATCTATGTAATTTATGGCTAAGGCCTGTATGTAAGTCTTATATGTTCACATAAGGGTATGTTCAAATGTGGGAATGGGCAGAAGAACTTGAAGAGGGACTTAAAAAGACCTAAGCGAATAAAGTTACTAAGTTGAAGACTCACAGACTTAGAGAACGAACTTATGGTCACGAGGGGGAAGGGAGGTGGGGGAGGGACTGTTTGGGAGTTTGGGGTTGACGTGTCCAACACCGCTAGATTTAAAATGGACAGCCAACAAGGACCTACTGTGTAGCACAGGGAACTCTGCTCAATACTCTGTAACAACCTAATTGGGAAAAGAATTTGAAAAAGAATAGATACATGTATATGTATAACTGAATCACTTTGTTTTACACCTGAAACTAACACAACACTGTTAATCAACTACACTCCAACATAAAATAAAAAGTTAAAAAAATTTGAAAAAGTTACTAAGTGGAAAGCAGTAAGTAAATGATATAAACTTAATAAGAATCTCACTATGAATATTAGACTGTCTACATTTCATTGTTGAAATCTTTCTCTCTTCAAGCAGCAATCTGTGTGTGTACTTGAAAAGTATCAAATTAGAATAACTCTCGAATTATTTCACACCACTGAACTAAAATACTATTAAATTAATGACAGGGAAAATGCATTTTATATCAGAATAATACTTTAATCCCTATTTAGCAGTAATTTCTATCTTGCTTAACCCAGGGCCAAAAAAAAAAAATTAAACAAACCAAAACCAGGCAGACGCACAGTCCATTCAGCACTAGCGTTTACTCTGAGGCTGGCTACAAAGCACAGGAAATCGTCTTAACATGGAGAGCCAAGGGCCGGGGGTCAGGGCCGGGTCCAGGAGCTGCGTGTGCTGTGGAGGTTCTACTGAGCGGGCGTCCTGGCCCAGAATCCCGGGTGTGCACATGGTGTCACACTGTTCTCCAGAGGTCAGACACATAGGGAATGGGAGCCAGAGAGAACATCTGATGCTGGGGAGGATGAAACTGCTCATTCTTCAAGGACGTGCCAAGAGGGCAGGCAAAGAACACAGAAGCCCAGCTCCAGGAGAGATTTACAACAATCCCCAAATTCTGAATGTAGCCCAAACTGAGTTGTTTATTTGTAGTACGAATGTGCTGCACTCATGCACAGCCTGAAATCACCCTCTATTCAGCTTCCAGGACCATGTGAACGTGCAGAGCTGCACCCAGACAGAACCCTGAGTCTCGGTTCTCAGCAGACACAGGGGTGACATGCACTCTTGGGACTTTGATTGTGGGTGCTGTAATTGACACACTCAGATCTAAAACAGAGCCTGGAGACCAACTGAAGAATAAATCTGCTCTATGCTGAAAATGTAAACTGACACCTGCCTATTGCTCTCATGGATTCACAGCCTGTCCTCAGGGGAAATGCGTCATATAAAGCACACGTGAGACCACGGATTTGGTGCTTCTCACTTGCCCTTATTGGGCCCTTTAAAATTCAGTGAGATCTTTTTTTTTTTTTTTTTTTTTTGCGGTACGTGGGCCTCTCACTGTCGTGGACTCTCCCACTGCGGAACACAGGCTCTGGACACGCAGGCTCAGCGGCCATGGCTCACGGGCCCAGCTGCTCTGCGGCATGTGGGATCTTCCCGGACCGGGGCACGAACCCGTGTCCCCTGCATCGGCAGGCGGACTGTCAACCACTGCGCCACCAGGGAAGCCCCAGTGAGATCTTTAATCAAAAATTTTCAGAGAGATCCTTCTAAAGCTAAAAGGATGTTTGGGTTGTCAGTTTCTCATATAGCTAGCATTTTTAAGGGGAGAGTAGCCAAAGCTTTGCTCTAATACTCAAGAATCGTTTCCAGAGACTTTTCTTAGTTGCATAAAAACAAAAATTGAGACCAAAGCAAACCATTCATTAAAACTACACATTTGTAAAAAAAAAAAAAAACAAAAAAACAAAAAAACTACACATAGTGTTACATGCAGAGAGAGACGAAGAAATGACATGTAAAGGCCAATGAGACCCAGTAATTAGCAAAACTGAATAAGCAACAGCTCTCGTGGTTCTTGCTAATTTTACTGATAAGCCCTTGTCTATTTAATGACTCTTTTTCCCGCTAAAATTAGTAAAATGCTTGCACAGATGGTGCTGTTTGACTGGAGGAGAATCCTCCCCTAAAGCTTTCTGAGAAGCTTCAGAATTTTAGAGGAGACAAAAGCTAATCACAGCTTTACACTGAGAAATTTTCTCAAAATTATTTTCATTAAAAAAAAATAACTGAATGGCCCTCTGGTAATGAGCCCTTCCTTGACACCAGAAACTTCTCAATTTCTCTGTCAGGGACTTTGGGTGTGTTCTCTCACTCTCTGTCCCTCTCTCTTACACTATGACAGCTATGTCATCTTAATGGGATGAAGTACATCTGTGATGCAATTCACCAAATATGAGATTTTCTTCTTCCTGAAAGCCTGGATAAGAGCAGCCTAGGAGGCCCCCCAAAATCCTTCCCCCAGGACAGTGAAGTGAGAAAAGACAAAGTAGCCATCCAATGTGTAACATTTCTAGAAATGCTTTCCCTCTTTTGATCTTTTGTTTCCCAAGCATATCCCTGGGGGCTGGGTGGGAGGAGGGCGCACTGATTCTCACTCTTGCCTAACCTCCATAGCAGCAAACATCAAGTCCAATTCATTCACCCAGAAGCAACACGCTCCTCTGTTAACAGTCTCAGGGGCTCACTGCCAGGATGTCAATTGCTTGGCTGATTAATACTAACTGATGAGGTAACATTTGGCTACATTCATTCTGGATCCACGTAGCCCTGCAGCTAAAAAAAATGCCTCCTTCTCTGAAAACAAACATAGTAAGGTTTTCTTTCCCCCGGTGGGGAGAACTTACTGGATTCTCGAGTCCACCTTACCTTGAAGATACATTTCCTCTCCTTCTGTGAACATCTGGTTGCATCTGCTGCATCGTGCACAGCTAGGGTGGTAATGTTTGTCACCTGCCTGCAAGAGGAGAGGTAGGAAATATTTTAGTCTATTACTTGGTCACTGCTCCCAGCCTCTTTTCTGGATGTGGGAATTTGGAGGAAAAGAGAAGAAGCTAAGGCAGGAAAAATAATTGTCCAATTGACCAAACTTCCTATACCAACAGCCCTAAGAAGCTGGAGCTGATCCCACTGGATCTGGGAGGGGTTCAAAGACCAGCTACTTGTGCCTGCTATGTGAAGCTGCCTTGCCTCTTGGGGTTTCTGGCATCCAGTTGTCTCTCAGCTTGGGCTCTCCTGGACGGTTGCCAGTTATATAGCACGTGCCTGAGATGAGTCCACGCCATCTCCCAAACAAGCCCACCTCAAAAACATTAACATCCAAATTGATGTTGGAGGCCAGTATTGGTTTGCACTAAAGCAATAAAAAGAAAGGATCCTATTTAGCAGGTTCTTGCTTTCCTAGCTAAACAGTCTGAAAATAATATAATCTACCCAGCTTACATCAAGATGAGAAAAACCATAGTAAAAGACTCATATGCTGCTTTTTATCTTGGAAGGAGCCCCAACTCTCTTCTCTGCTGCTTATAACAATCTTTTGCCAAAGTCTCATTTTAATTGTTTTCTGAAGAAGGCATTTTACTGAGGTGGCTCTGCATTATTCCTGGGCATTTCACATTCTTAAATATCACAGATGCCACCACAGTGGGTGTTGACTTCCCCAAAGCAAAGTGTCACTGGACACAGGGACAAATCTGTAGACAGGTGCCAAGTCCCTTTAGAGTCATGCTCCAAATGCATATGCCCAACATAGCAAAATCCTTTCGTCCACATCTTAGCAAAAAGTCTCGCCACCCAAAACTTATCATATGTACTCTGCAATTAAATCATTTCATCAATCGACCATAAAAACATTTCTTTTGCATTAACTGTGCACAAGGCACTGCTGAGAGCCCAGAGTTAGAAGTGACTTCACCCTGTGCCTGCGTGAAATCTCAACAGGAAATCAGAGGTCAGGTAGTGATTCCTTTCTCACACCCTCCTGTAGAAACTATGAAACCAATTAGCTACTAGAGTGTGAGATGGTGGTCAGCTACTCAAGATAACCCAGTGGGGGAAAAAAATGGAAGTTATTTACAAGTAGAAGCCAGGAATGAAACCTTTTCAGTGGTGCCTGCCAGAAAGTTCCAGAAGTGGAATTTTGCTCTTATCCACACAGCATTATTTATTTATTTATTTCGGCGGGGGGTGGGAGGGGGGATGGGGGGGCATGTGAGGGGAGTATAGGAAATGTTCACACGAAGTAGCCCTTTCTCTTCGGTCATCCAGGGTCCAATGCTGGGAGGTCCCAGGCATTTGGATAATCTCTGAATTCTCAAGGAAAATGTAGGGGACAGAATTAAGGCCCCTTGACGGGAATCTGGTGTAGTCTGCAGTGAAAAGCACACGCCCTCAGTAAGCTAGAAACAGAAATTTCTTCAAGCTGATAAAGTGTATCTACCATATTTAGTGGTGCAGTATTAGAAGCGTTCTAATTAAAGATAAGAACAAGGCAGAGGTGTACACTTTCGCCAGCGTTTTTCTTTAGTCCTAGCCTATGTGATAGATCAAGAAAAGAAATCAGTATAAAGGTCACTAATAAAAGAGTTCAGTCAAGTAGCTAGATAAAAAATTAATATATAAAAACCAATAGTTTTCCTATTCACTAGTAATACAAATTAAGTCCAGGTGATGGGAAAACAGGTCCCTATTTGTAATAGCAACGAATAAACCCTTCGATGAAAGATCTACATAAGGATCTTAACTGATGGACATGAAAGAAATAGAGACATATGGTACTTGCGGATGGGAAAACTAAATATAGTAAAGATGCCAAATTATCCAGAATGAAACTATTAATGCAATATATTCTCAGTCAAAATACACACAGGAGTTTCTTTTATAGAACTTGACAGGCTGATTTTAAAAGTTCACATGGAAGAAAAAAATACACAAAAATATAAAAACTGCTTTGGAAAAGAGAGTGGCAGTGAAGGGGGTTTTTCCCTTACCCGAATAAAAAGTTATTCTAAGGCTAAAATAATTAAAGTGTTCTAATACTGGTGCGGGGATAGAAAATAAATCAGTGGGACAGAAGAGAGGAAACAGGTGCACAGCCATACATACAACAAGAGAATTATGATAAAGGTGGTGTTTCAAATGAGTTGAAAGAAATGGGTTATTCAATTAATGGTGAGAACAATGAGTTTTTCACTTAGAGAAAGTTAAATCTAGATTCCTAACTCACAACCTACACAAAAACAAATTCTAGAGAGGTACAAAGTTAAAAGTTGAAACAAAATCATAGAAATATTCGAAGAATATGTAGGAGACTGTTTTAACAAACTTGGGAAGGCTTTCCTAAGCAAGGCAAAGCCTAGAAACAATAAAGATAAATATTGACTGTGTACGTGTGCCTGCACACATGCACACACAATCTCTAGACATAAAACAAAGTTACAGACAGGGATACAATATCTGTCATGCATTTCAGAGAAAAGATTATTATCCAGAATTTATAAAGAGCATCTACAATGAAAAATAAATGGCAATATGGGCAAAAGGCAATTTCCAGAGGAAAGGTAGATAACCCCCCAAATAATTAGCTCAACCCCACCGGGAATCAGAGAAACACAATTTAGAAAAAGGGTGTTTTTCTTCAACAAATTGGCAAAGATAAGAAGAAGGCTAATGTGAGGAAACAGGCATTCTCACACTGTTGGTGAGCAAAATTCTTTTTGGAAAGCAATATTTATTGAAATTTAATGTATACGTACATACTACTCCCTGATGAACGATTCCACTTGTAAAAGCCATTCTACAGAAATTCTCACACATGTGCCCCAAAGTGTATGTATTAAGGATATTCAGTTTTGAATTACTTATAACAGCAAAGAACAAGGAAACAGAAGCAACCTAAATAAGAAAGTAGTGAAATAAAATATCGACTCATGTAGCCATTAAAAGAAAGAAGTAAACATATATGCATTTATACGGGAAGAGTTCAAACAAACACTACTAAGAGAAAAAAATCAAGTGGAAAAATAATGCCTGTGATATGGCCACATATAGTAGTGGTCAAAAGTGTGGAGTTACTGGGGTAAGTGTGACTGGATTCAAATCCAGTTTCAGCACCATGTGGTCCCGTAAAGGTGACAATCTCCCTAACCTTCACTTCCACAGCTGTAAAATGGGTAGAATAATAGCACGTAACTCATGGAGCTGATGAGAGGGCTAGTATATTGCCTGCCCTCACCCCCTGCCCCCCAACATCCAGCCCTGTAAGTCAGGCACTGTTACTATTATTTATGCTGGAGAGGACACACACACACACACACATATATATATATATATATATATATGTATATTGATTTTACATGTGTGCCCTGCACGGAGAGAAGATAGGGAGAATGCACACCAGTTAGTTTTCTATGGTTCCTTGTGGGGAAAGAGGAAGGAGCAGGGTGGGAACCTAACAATTTCCTTTACATGTTTCTGTATTGCTTTGATCTTTTACAAAGATTCATTTTTGTGTTACTGTGTAATAAGGAAATAAAAGACTAAGAGGAAAAAAGTCCATTGTCTCTTGGAGTCATAACACCCAACATGATCTTGGGCAAATCACAAACTCTCGGAAGCTCTATTGCAAAGTAGAGATGATGAAGTTGATGGTGACATTAACAATAAAAGTGAACATTTTTATGAATATTCTGTGTCAGTCACTGTTCTACATACTTCACAAACATTCAGTCATTTGTTTAACAATAACCTCCTAAGGTTATTATTCCCTACTTTATAGATGAGGAAGCTGAGGCTTGGGGAGATTTAGTAAACTTGTTCCTGGTCACACAGCTAGAAAGTGGGAGGGCCAGGCTGCAAACCCAGGTAGTCTGGCTCTGGAGCACATGTTCCTAACTAGTACCATAACTAATAACCCCACTGCTATATCTACCTCACAGTGATGCTAGGGTGAACGATCAAATGACATTTTGAAAATGTTGTGATGTACTGCATACGATAATAATAGGAATAACAACATAATAATCCTTTGCACAGAGGTGGTTCCAGGGCCATCCACAGAAAGGCTTGTTAGCGCGGTTTGGGATGCTGACAAAAGGCTCTCTGGATGCTGCCGCTCTTTCCCAAGGACAGGCAAAGGAGAGTAACCATGTTACATGAGCTGTCATACAAGACGGACGGAAGATTTGTCAAGCGCTCCTGTGGCAGGACTCTGCTCTGTAAATCGTGAGCAAAACCACTGCTGAGAAACACCGCCAGCATAACGCCAGGGGCATCGGTCTTGACCCGTGCACTTGCTTCATCCCATGATGCCGAACATGTCAAGAGATACAGTGAGCCAGAATCGAAGGGCAGTGGCACAGCCGTTTAAAAGTCTTTCTGTTTGTGCAGCAGCGCAGGCCTGGGGGGCGGGGGGCACAGGGTCATGTGCTCAGGATAGGGGAGCCCCTCCTTTGCATGTGTGAGCCACCCCGTCTCTGTTTCACTTCTTCTTAACACAGGCACCCATGATGGTTCACAGACAAGCCCTGTGCACAGGGCCAGGAAAGGTATCAGAGCCGAACACAGATGCGGTTATATGCAAACTAACCAAAAAAATTGGATGTAGCTGAATCCAAAGCATTTAAATTAGAGTCATTTTTAGAAGGAAAAGTATTTCAGATCATGAGCAAAATGAGACTAAACAGCGTCCATCTGCAAACAGATGAGGAACACACAATCCACTGTGGAGAGGAGGCTGTTGATTGCAAACTTATTTTTTTTTTTTAAGATTTAATTTTATTTATTTTTGGCTGCTTTGGGTCTTTGTTGCTGCACGCGCACTTTCTCTAGTTACGGTGAGCGGGGGGCTGGCTACTCTTTGTTGCGGTGTGCGGGCTTCTCATCATGGTGGCTTCTCTTTGTTGCAGAGCATGGGCTCTAGGCGCGAGGCCAACTAACTTCAGTAGTTGTGGCTCGCGGGCTCTAGAGCGCAGGCTCAGTAGTTGTGGTGCATGGGCTTAGTTGCTCTGCGGCATGTGGGATCTCCCCAGACCAGGGATCAAACCCTTGTCCCCTGCATTGGCAGGCGGATTCTTATCTACTGCGCCACCAAGGAAGTCCCCTGAGTGCAAACTTTTGAAGCACTGTGGGCTCTGTTGTGACAGGTGACTTCATGAGCAGTGGTTACCGGGTACCTGTCCCCAGGCCCACACCCTGGAACACCAGCTCTGCCTCAGCCCAAGAGACCAGATGTACCTCTGGGGCTCACTACAGCCCTGTCATCACCATTTTCCATCCATCTTTGTACCCTGATGTTTAAAAAATTACAACCTTATTTATTTTCACATATTCAAAATGCACACGTTAAAAAGTCCACATTCTGGCTGGCATTGAACTCTATGGACCATAAACGATTTGTTTATTTGAGTTTTATAAAAGCACCTGCATACACATTCAAAGTGCTAAAAATCACTTGCCTTTAATGGTGCTGATTAAGTCACACTTGTGTGGTTATTATTCCTATTTAGTTAATCTCTAACTTGAAGTATAAACTTTATCATACAGGCGAGAATACCATCTGGGGAAATACCACCTGCTATAAAGCAAGAGAAAGGAGCCCTGAACTCCTTGTGGACACGGGGTGCAGGGAAAGGGTTACAAGATTCAGAATCAGGAGACTGGGGTATTATTTCTTTATTTCTTACTCATGGGACCTCAATTATGTCACTACTTACCCTCTCCAAGGCCCAGGACCCTCCTCTGTAAAAAGTCCCATCCTGCTGTAAAATTCTATGATTCTGTGTGAAATCCTGTCCCTCTACAAGCTCACAAGGCAGTGTTAACAGAAAAGTAATCTAGGTAGAGAAAGAACATTCTTGATGGCAGGGAATGGAATTTAACCAAAGACTCCATAGTGTCTGACAGCCAGGAGGAGTTCTGACGCCCTAAGCCCTGTGCCAGTGTAACAGGCCACTGGGAGTAGAAAACAGAACTGTAATTATAGACCCCGTCCTTGGACAGATAATCTGCTTAGCTCCGGAATGGCTAACTGCCCTTTTCAGTTTCTCTTTACCCCTTTTCTCTTGGAGTGCTTTACTCCTGATACTGCCCAGGAGATATGAAACATGGCTGTTGAGGTCAGCCTTCAGCAATTTATAGCTTATGCCACGCCTCCTTCCAAAAAGGACTTCCAGATGCTTATCAGAGAAGGCTGTGACCTGAAAACAATGGAACAAAAACCTTAGAGGAAAAAAAAAATCAAAAGGCTCCACACTCAGGCAAACATGTTTGTTGGGATCCGAGCTTCTCAGTAGATGAGGACAAAAGGGAAAATGGGCCACGAAAGTCTCACAGTGGGAAAAAAATGGTCACATACAATTGTCACTAGAGAGGCAAGGTTTCCTGATTCTAAATTAGTAACAGTCACCGCAGGCTGAGGTTCGGTAGGGTCTTGCTCTGTTCCAGGCATGGGACCAAGGGCTCTGAGTGACGGCCCTCAGACAGCCCTGTGAGGTAGGTGCTATTTTACAATCTTGTTCTGCAAGCAAAAAAAGAAAGCTCACAGTGAACAATTTCTCCAAAGCTCCCAATGCTTCCAAAAAGCAGAGCTGGGCTGTGAGTCCAGGTCGCCTGACTCCAGGCCTCCTCTTGCGTAAACTGCCTCCAAAGAGCACCAAAGGAATTCTCATAGGGGGACCTCAGTTCTGGAGCAGCAAAACAACTTCCACACTAATTTCGATGATGGTTGGAAACATCCAACTAGTTGTTTCTTACACAGACCCTTGAGAAAAACTGAGGGTGTAGCACTGAAAGGTCGTTGAATGAAATCATTCTCACAGGGGAAGTTAAACTATCAAGGTCTAGGTTTGCAGTCTCATTTTTTTTTTTTTTTTCTTTTTGCAGTACGCGGGCCTTTCACTGCCGTGGCCTCTCCCGTTGCGGAGCACAGGCTCCAGACGCGCAGGCTCAGCGGCCATGGCTCACGGGCCTAGCCGCTCCGCAGCACGTGGGATCTTCCCGGACCGGAGCACGAACCCGTGTCCCCTGCATCGGCAGGCGGACTCTCAACCACTGCGCCACCTGGGAAGCCCTTGCAGTCTCATTTTAAAAATCTAACTTGATTCAGAGATGGTGCTCAGAATACCCAAAGGAATAAACAGATTGCATTTCTGTCCCGGAGACTCTTGCAAACATGGGTCTGGTTGATGGTGCTTTCAGACTAAGGACATGCAAACACTTGGAGGTTAGTGTGTTGGCCTAGGTCAGGGGTTTTCTAACTTTTCTGCACATAAGTAACACCCAAGAGCCTTTTAAAAATGGGTTCAATGGCCCTGGGGTGGGGCCCAGAAATAAGCTGCTTTTGTTTTATTTTGTAAGCACTGACCTAAGTCCATGCAGATCACTGTGAACTGGGGAAACCTGACAGTAGATGAGGAAGCCAAAGGGAGTAACGAGGATGTTGCTTCCGTGGCAGGTGCGTGGGTGGGGAGGGAGAGGCAGAATCACACTAGTTCCCATTTTGCTCCTGTAGAAATGCGATGCGAGGGCTGACTCAGGCTTTTCTGCATTTGTTGTTTTTTTCCCTTGGAGTGGGAGAGGTTTCCAGTGCAACTGGACCAGCTTGATCCTGAAGCTACCACTCCCCTGTTCCGGAGGCTTTTTTTTTTTTCCTGATGCAGCATCCTGTTTAGGCAGGATCGTGAGGGTGTGCCGTGGCCCAAGGTTGGACCCTGGGCAAAGGTGAATAAATCAGTCTGCCCAGGCGGCTTGCACAAAGCCCACAGGGCTCCCCACAAGTCTGTGCACAGCCAGTCTGCACAGAGAAGAGCATCCTGCCACCTCACCGACTACAGAGCCCCAACTGCGGCCCTTGCTCCAAACATCAGGGGGAGGGGCGGCGGCTGGTCTTACCCAGAGAAGATGCACGCAACGGTGCAGAGAGAAATACGCAACGGCATTCCAGCGCTCTGGTTCCCTCTGACCAGCTCAAAATACAAAAGAATAAAAAAGGCTGCAACATCCCGGTGTACCTGCATACTGGCTTTTGGCAGATGGTTACTGCTATCTCATCTCCTTCCAAGGAGTGAAGCGCAAAAACTCTGAAGCAGTCTTTGCAGTTTAACAGTGCTAGATAAACATTATCTGTAGATGTGTGCATTCCTGAAAGACCTAACTGGTCTCTTTAAATTGATCAGTAGCGTCAGTGTAATCTTTACCAAAAATCCCAGTCAGATTATTTGTGCATTGACAAGCCAATCCTAAAGTTTATACGGCAATAGGAGCGTGGTATAGCTACTTTGGAAACTTCTTTAGCAGTATCTCAAAAAGTTGAACATAAACATACCATGCAACCCAGCACTTCCACTCCTAGGTTTCGAACTCAAAGAAATGGTAACTTGTGTTAACTTGGTAACACAAAGACTTATACGCAAAAGTTCACAGCAGTGTTCTCCAAAAACAGCCCCAAACTGGAAATAATCCAAATGACTCTCAACTAGTGAATAGATACACAAAATGTGAAACGTTCAAATCGTGCAATACTGCAAAGTTACTGCTTTTAAATGAAAGGGACAAACTGCTGACACATACAACACAGACGACCCTCAACAACATGATGTTAAGAAGCCAGACACGAAAGACTACACGTTGATTCTATTTCTATGAGATTTCTAGAAAAGGCAAACGGAAAGAGATACAAAGTAGATTGGTGGCTGCTGGAAATGGGGATGGGAATAAAGTTGGGCGCAGGGTTGACTGCAAAGTCAAAATGAGGTGATGGAAAAGTTGTAAAACTGCATTGTGGTGATGGCTGCACAGCTGTTTAAATGTAATAGAAATAAACTGTATTTTATGGTACATAAACTATTCTTTAATAAAGAGACAGGACAATTACAAAGAAAGAAAGAAAGAAAACAGTAGGGAGTGGGGGAAAGACCTGACTGGAAGACAAGAGGAACTTTCCTGTGCACTGTTCACAAGGACACATCAGGGCATGCATGCATTCATTCCTTTTGGGGGGGTCCAGATTCCTTTGGAAAGCTATTGAAACATATAGACTTTTTTTTTTTTTTTTTGCAGAACAAAATATACCTGCATATAAAGAAAGCTAGATATATGTGTGCAATATTGTACTGTTAGCAGTTGTCTAAAGACTCGAACATTTTCAAAGGGATTAGAAAACAATTGCCTAATTTGCTAATCTAATCAGTATTTCTCTTTCTTCAGAGGAATCACTATTCTCTTGTACAACAAGAGAAATGGAGCTGCAGAGAGATTAAGTAACTTGCTGGGGACCCCATGAGACGTTGAAACGAAAACCTAGGCTACGCCATTAACCTTAGTGTCGCTACTGGGAATCTCTCAGGCTGGTTCTTTGGCTGTGTGCTTTCATGAACATTATTTTTTTTTTTTTTTTTGCGGTACGTGGGTCTCTCACTGCTGTGGCCTCTCCCGTTGCGGAGCACAGGCTCCGGACGCGCAGGCTCAGCGGCCATGGCTCACGGGCCCAGCCGCTCCGCGGCATGTGGGATCTTCCCAGACCGGGGCACGAACCCACGTCCCCTGCATCAGCAGGCGGACTCTCAACCACTGCGCCACCAGGGAAGCCCCATGTACAATATTTAATTGGAGTTTTCTCTGAACTTTTGAAGCAGGTGACATCATCCTTCATGTTTTATGGTGATCAAACCGAGGCTCAGAGGCCAAATGACTTGCTGCACCAAAACCAAGGTCACACAGCTAAGTGTCAGAACTAGGAAACATCCCAGGTCTTCGGACACAAGTTCGATTCTCTTGTACTGATATCACCACATCATGGATACAATACTTCTCTTGTTTCAGAAATCTTAGGCAACTAGAAAAATAAATAGAAATATCCTGTATGATATAAAAAGATGGCCAAAATGATTGAGAAGTTTTGTTAACATGTATTTTGAATAGTTTGCCAAATTTCAAGGCAGAGCAAATAACTACACTGAAGGCAAAACATAAATCTGAAATGCACGGATATCTGCATTTGAAACTAACCTCTCCTCTCTGGTGCTCCCACAGCTCTGGGCTTGGGCTGTCCCACACATTTAACTTTGCCTTGAACGTTACTGAAATGGAGAAGGACAATATGGTCCTTGCCCCCCCATGTCCTCAGCCCGCCTTTCGTCTGTGGAAAAACTTTAGCCAAAGAATAAGTTTAATCAGAGAAGTGAGAGAATGCAGAAACAAAGGAAAACAGTCAAAGGAGACCAAATAATACTAGTTTAGTCATTAAACATAGTCAAGGACCTTTAGGTCCTCCTTAAGGGCTACAGACAATATTCTGAGCCATATCCTGCGAGCTGTCTTATAGATACTGAAACCCCCGCCAGGTGGAAGAAGTGAACTACATGATGACCAGGCTGTAGCCATGGCATAAGCTGCCACAATTCTGAGAATTGGCCTCAAAGAAACGGAAACGAACGGAACCTGAAACTGAAGATTAACTGTACCTGAAACAATCAAGATGATGCTGGTTGACCACCGATGACCAATTTCAAGATGACTGTCAGAGCTTGACAGAGAGTTGGCCTTTGGACAGGCGTCCACCCTCCCCGGTTGCCAGCATCAAAAATAAAACAAACTTTCCTTTCCACCAACCTGGCCTCTTTATTGGCTTTTGAGAGGCGAGTAGCCGGACCCCACTTTCAGTTACATTATGGCTGGGCTGTCTGCCCCATCCCACTGTCCAACATGGAGTAGAAAGAGATGGGCTTTGGAATCAAGAGAACGCAGGGTCTGCATTCTGACCTTGCAAATGGTGTGGCCTTGGGCACTTTTCTGGACTTATTTCTTCAACTGTAAAAACTGGCATAAGAAACCCTGCCACATACGATTGTTATGAAAATTAAGTAACTAAAGGCAAGTTCAGTTCATACCAAAGTAAGTATCTGGGACCAGTAAGTGCAGGTGAGCTTGCTCCCTCTCATTCACGTTAGACTATACATCCCTTTAAAGACGTGGGCCACACATGTGTCATCATAGCTCTAGGATCTCTCTTGCTTTCCATAGAGCAAGTTCTCTAGAAATGTCGGGTAAATTAATAGGCCAACAGAAGCCCTTATCCCCAAATCTCTAGATGCTGAGCAACCATTTCCTGCACAATTATGGCCAAAAGAGAACTAAAGGATGAACTTCAGAGCCCCAGCTGTCATCTCGGTATTTACCTGTTTCCAGATACTAACGCTAAGCACCTCAGAAACCATATTCTATCTGACTCTCCCTACAACCCTGTGATGGGGTTATTATGTCCATTTAACACATGAGGACATTAAAGCTTAGGGACATCAAGAAATCACCCAAGTTACTCAGTTAGCAAGGAATGGAACTGTGGTCTAAACCCCAGGCTGTCCAACTCCAGACTGTGCTTAGAAGCACCAGGTCCTCCAGCCTCCCTACCCTCAGCAGCTCCATTCACGAGGGGAGGCCCTTGCTGGGATCTGCTCTAAAACGGCGTATTTCCTATGACTTTACAGTATCATCTTTCAACTTCCTTTTTTTTTAAAGAATACAAATAAAGGTTTATTGTACCAAATTAAGGTCTTCATATTTTACAGTTTGCTAAGGCTCAAGGAAGACTAGATGATTTTTAAAGACCTTAACAAAACTTTTACTTTCACGATCCCTCCCACCCCCAACTATTCAAACGGTGTGATAAATGTTATAGAAACAAAACAAAAAACCAAAACCACTAGAAATAACACCAAGTCCTTTAAAAACAACTCTCCCAAATGTTATTTCTTGACGTAGGTGGTCTTCGTGGTTTGGGACAATGTGATCCTAAATCCTTGTAAAGCAGCCCTGGCAGCTTCAGCCTGCCTGTCATTTTCAAATCCAGTTAAGTCATGTCATGTCTCACAGATATTAAATGTACTTCCTTGAAACCAGGAGCTGATTAAGTAGCATGGATAACATCATCTCATTAGTCTCTTCCGAAAAGTTATTAAGGAATACAACATAGTTTAGAGGGTAACCAGGGACCCAAGGATTTGGGGTTGAATTTCCTTGGGTGTTAGCTAGACTTGGTATTCCCTGACCAAGGTAATTGTTGTTACAGTCTGTTCTACAATTTGGCTTTCTTTCTTTTCTTTGTTACAAAAAATGCCATGCATTTTACATATTATATCACAATGTTCTCCCTTACCAGGTAGGCAGGAAGTCCTGAATGCACTTTTTTTTTTTTTCCTTTCTTTGGAGTAGGAAAGAGGTACACCTTATTTTTTTTTTCTTTTAAGTAAACTTCTTTACTGGAGTAGAACATACACTGGAAAAAATGCACAAATCATAAATTTCTAGTTCAGTGAATTGTCATAAATGCAACACAACTTGTAACTAGCGCCCAAACAGAGTAAGAGAACATTATCTGTACCCAGAAGCCCCTTCATGTCCTCTTCCAGTCATTGACTGCTAATCACTATGCTGACTTCTAACTTTTACCTGTCTTTGAAGTTTACATAACAGGAAGCAGATATGTCTGGCCTCTCTTACTCAACACCGTGAGAATTATTCATGATTCTGTGTATACTGGTACTTCACCATGTCTCATGATTCCATAGTATTCCTTTGTGTAATTAAACTACATCTTATTTATCCATTCCACTCTTGATGGACATTTTGGTAGTTTTTACATGTTGGCTGTTTTGAACTGTGTTGCTGTGAAATTTTCTGCCCATGTCTTTTGGTGAATTATATACACATTTCAGTGGTACATATACATAAAAGTAGACAATGTATGTCAAGGTCACTGCATACGTTTATGTTCAGATTGAGTGCTGCCAAACAGTTATCCAAAGTGGTTTTTGCCTTTTATTACAATTTTAATCTGAGAGGAATTAGAAGGAATTAAATAAGAAGAATCAAATTAAGAGCACTTTAGCAAATAGATTCCCAAAGTGTCTTCTAACCTCTGTGAAGTGAATGATTTTTTTTTTTTTAATAAAATGGCCTCTCTGTACTTTAATCCCATCAGGTATCCATTATTCCAGTATCTCCAGAGTGTCACTGAGCAATTTCCAATTCTCCTTTTATCCTCGTCTTTCTGTTCGAGAGACGTGGATGAACTGATGGAGAGACGTGGATGAAATGCAAATAGTCCTCATATTTAATTCCCAAATCAGCAGGCGATGGCTGGCACTCCCTGGATCACTCTGCACAAGTCTTTGTCATGAAGCTTCAAAAGTGGCTTCTTCCAGTCAGGGCTAAGGCCCACTGGCAAGGATCAAAAAAGAATTGGAATTGGGAGGTTGAGGACTTCAGTGGCTACCAAAAGATTTCACTTTTCCTCTCATGATTGAGCTTAAACATTTCTTAGCCATTATTTTTATTGTTAATCATGTCTTTTGCATTTGTTTTGTAGTTGAACGTTTGTGAAGCACCTTCCCGTTTAACCCACCCAATGCTTCGGGGGTACCCTATTACTCTTATGCCTATTTATGGACTAAGAAAAGCCTTCTAAGTTACAGAGCTAGTGTTCAGTCTAGGGTTTTTGATTAAGTCCATTCTCCCTTCCCCCTACATCCTGCTACATGTCAAGGGTCAGAAAGACTGGAAATTACTTTGGTAACTTGGACAGCTTAAAAATAATAAGCATTTTTTTTTTCCTTCTTCCATGAATTCTCATGAGGGAGTACAGCAGCTAACTACCCAGGTAAGGTCCAAGGGATCTTTGAAGACTATCACTTGCACAACAATAACTCACTTGGGCTGATAGTTTGATATTGTGGACTAGAAAATGATCCTGGTTCCTGGGGTCTCGTTAGGAGAGTGTCATTTTGGCCCATTTTAGACATGTTATTAGGCTGCCCCAGTCTCGGTATGTGCAACGTCAGGAATGTAAAAGGTGGATATCTGAGAAATCTGTTAGGTTGAATACTGTACTGAACTTTCAGCATGTTTGGATGTATTGGGACCCAACAGCTTATTTCCCCCAAATCTACGTACTGTCTGAGAAGACTTGTATGTTCTATAATGTTAAAAGGGTAGAAAAGTATTGCTTCTGCCTAGTTTGCAAGATTGCTATGTAGGTAAAAGAAATGTTAATTACATGTAAATTTACCTTGAGTACTATGACACAGGGAGAGGATGAACTAGGTTGCAAAATACCAGCTGATTCTAGGCCATTTTCTTTCCAAATACTTACACTCTGAAAGAGATTTTTAAGGGGTCTCTTTAGGAAGTTAGACCCAAGAGGGACAGACTCTCAGAATCCAGTGGGATATTACGGTGAACACTGAGTAGAACGCCAGGTCAGCTGCTGCTCTGCACGTGCTAAAAACTATTTGCATAATTCCAGGGAGGGAACAATGAGAAACTCATCATGCTTACGGTTTAATGCAACCCATTTTTCAAATGCAGACACCGCCCTACAGTCAAGGTCAAAGGTTTTACATCTTTTCCTTTCTTAACACCAGGAGATAAATATTTGCCTTCAAGTTCAACATTCTTGAAATCTAATCCCAACTGGATAATTTTTGTCTCTTGTTCAAGGGCAAACACTTAACGTTTCTTATTACTCGTGATCTCATTCCTGGTCTCTTTTCCAACTCAAGAGCATGTTGGAGTCAGGAATGCACAAATAACAGCAATCCAAAGCGTCTCGTCCCTGCCAGATGCTCCAAGGGAATCAACGATCAATACACATGTCCTGGCGGCCAAATGGCACAAGTGTGTACCTGGGAGAGGGGATGGGAAAGAGCATGCAGGTCCCCTGTATTTATCATCTTAGTAATGACTTTGTAACTTGTAGGAAACATACAGAAAGCAGGGTTTTTTTAAATTAAAAATATTTAAGCTTGTTATATAGTGTACAGGAAACATGTCATCCCAATTCAGGGAGATTCTAGTTTGTCAACTGCTTTTCTTCATCAAGTTGCTATCTCTAAAGTAAATTCCACTTCTACGATTTTGATCTTCTCCAGGAATTGCAAACATTTCTCTAGTCCACCCATTCTTTTTCCTTCCTCGATATTTCTATTCTAACGTAACTCTTAAAGGACTTCATGAGAGTTGGGTAAGACCCAGAGCCTTGGGCATAGCCCTTGCCTTGCTTTGGAGTCTTGGGTGATCCTTACAAGTTATTTCCACTAAAACCATGGCTCTGAGTTATCAACTCTTTTACAGATGGTTCAGCTCTGGGCTGCCTACAGCCCAGTATCAGACTAAAAATATTTTTTCTTCCCCAGGGTTAGAGGAGTCTTCAGGGTGGGAACCAATACCAGAACAGTCAGAGAAACACAACTTGCTTTTAAAAACAACCTTGTCTGATTTCCTCTCCCACTGTGGCTGGACTCTACCCCCTTAACAAACAACCAAGCCTTCCAGCCCAGAATCTGCAGAGCCCAGACTCTACCGTTTCACTAGGAGCAGCGGGGAGGGGTGCTCTGGCCATCACTGTCAGTGCTAATAGTCAGGAGCAAGAAGAAACAGAGTGCAAAGTAAATTCTAAGACGGAGAGGGAGATGTATGAAAGAATTCAGGACCCCATGTTTGGCAATACCCAAATCAGAACCCATTTAAAAACAAAGCTCATGTCTTTGGATGACGACCAAAGCATTTCTGTACCCTGCAAAGAAAGAGATACATGATTCACATTCCAGTCTTTACAGCCTGGGTGGGGGCTTGCTCTGCGACCAACCCTCTGGATTCCTCTGGAAGGGCAGGCCTGGGGCTGGAGCCAGGATAAGCAGAGAGTTCTGCCCAGGAGGGCAGGTACCCTGCCAGCCGCACCTGCGGCCCCCTCCCACACGTTATGTCAGGTGACAGAGGGTCCTGTCAGAGGGGAGCCAGTGACCTTGTCGTGGCTAGATGCTGGGACTCAGATGACAGCCTGAGTCACAGACATGGACCGGTGATTCTGTGCAGTCACACAGCTCTGGAACCTTTGAAGTGTTAGACCCTGTGACCTGAGCCGATGTCAAGCCTGCACTTTGCCCCAGGGCAGCAGACTGGCCTGAGTTCTGAGGTCAAGGCATCCAAGTGCTCCTTAGCAAAGTCTACTGAACTTAGTCAAAGCCAGCCAGCTCCTCTGACGACAGACAGGCAGGCAGGCACACAGACAGGAAAAGTCCAGCTGCCCGGAAAAGCAGCCACTCTGCAAAGAAATGTCGTCCTCCCTCCTCACCACTCAGCAACTGGACCAGAGGCCCTTTACTGAGCTAAGGACATTTAAACGGCAGGTTAGTTTTTATTGAACACCACATGGATCACAATCCTCTCTGGATAAAACGTCTTTAATGTCATCCCATTACCTACTGACAAAAGTTGAACTTCCTACCCCGGCATTCAACAGCCTCCACAATCTGGTCTCAATCTACCTGTCCAGCTTTAAAGAATTATAGGTTCCCCTCGAGAGAGGTGGAGTAGCTCTGGGGAAGGGCTTGGGCACCAGCAGCTTTAACGAGCTCCCCTAGTGATTCCCAGGTGCAGCTCAGGCTGAGAACTTCTAGAGTGAGCCTTCTCCAACTCCCCAGATTCGGGCATTCCCTTCGACTTGCATTTATTTCTGGTCTCGAATATATACTTTTTAAACACTGATGGAAGTAGACACCCATTTATCTAATGCAATAAATTATAACTGCTGGTTACTTAACCGGTTTTCCCACTAGACTTTTCACTTCTCAGAAGAAAGGACACTGTCTTATTCATTTTCATATTTCCAGAGTCTTGTAGGTGTTGAGCACATAGTAGGTATATTTTACAAAAATAGTCTACTTTATATAATAAAATACCAATGCTCCAAGCATTGGGTCAAAAGCTGCCTTCTCTAGGGACTTTTCTTATCAATTTCACCCGGATATGACCCCGCCTCAACTGCACTCTTAAATAAAGAGCATTCAGTTATCCCATTCATATAGTGCCTTGAGCTTCTAGATATTTCTGTGTTTTAGGACTGCCACTAACTTTTACGTTCCATTAAGGCAGGGACCGTGTCCTTTATAATTGTATATTATAACAATAATTATGCAATCAGCTAGCAAGTACAAGCATTAAATGCTAAATGCTGTTTAAAGAATGAATTATACCTCAAACTAGTAGACCCAAAATATGTTAGGTAAGTATAGTACTGAGAAAAATTATCATGCTGTAGAGCAACGACAGAATGAATTTTTGAAATCAAACTATATTGGTAAATTTACATTAGGATTTTATTCTATTCTAAGCTGTGTTTTCCTTTTAAAAATTCTTTTTTATCCCCCCTCACCTCTTTCTAGAATAGTCCTACTTCCTGTAATTTGCTCCTAATACATTTCCTGGGAAAGAGTAATTCTAATTCTTTCAGTATGAAACAAACAGGTCACCTGCAAAAAACACTCCCAACTCTCAAGAGAAAAACCAACTGTCTATATTCTCCAGTATCATCAAGTTTAAAGGCCTCCCTTTCTTATGGGACCAAACAGCTGTCCCTCTGCCACTCTCTCCAGCGTGAAAACGGTGGCATCACTTCCTTATCAACAAACTATCTCAGGTGCACAGATGCTCTCTTAGCATCTTCCTGGAAAGGTTGGTCCAGGCACTCCCCATTCAAGACAAGTCAACTGCCTTCTGTCCAATTAGGACAGGAAAGCTGTTCCCACTTCCTTGCTGCAGGCCAGCCGTGATGAGCACAAGATGACTTAGATTTGTAAACCTTGCTGAGAGGGATACTTATTCCAAAAATAATGAGTCTATTAAAGGCAGGAGGCTGAACAAACTGCTGTTTTCACCTGTGCATAGAGCAGGCCAGATTTAGTGATCTGGAGAAAGGAAATGTGTTCCAACCCAATGTAATGCACACATGTGAGCGCCTAGTATATAGTAATGTCCAGCTGTGTTTTCTAGGGACCAGAGGCCTGTGTGCATGAGGTCAGAGCCTTTAGGCAGAAGCCTTGTTCATTTCTGCATCCCCAGTTTGTGTAAACAGTAAGTGCTCAATAAGCATTCACTGAATGAAAGACTCTGCCCTGGGATCAAGAGGAGGGGACAGAGGGTGATAATGATTCAAGGGGTCAGAGAAGACATCACAGAAAATGGCCCTGTAAATGGAGATTAGAAAGGTAAGCAGAATCTCCCTTTCATTACTATATGTACCAAAACTCAAGACTTTTTTCCCTATCACTCACATCACAGCCAAGAACATACCCACCTGGACCACTCCATCCACCCTCTCTTTCCCCAACACACAAAAGCAAACCCAGAAAACCAGACGTTTCTTTACCTCAAGTTGCTTTTCTATATAATTTCCATATATAATGGTCAGCTAAAAGCTCATTTCTTACCCCTTATACATTTAACTGATAGATGGGATAAACTGAGAGAAGAAAAATCACAGAAGGGATAGAAAGAGAAGAAAGAAGGATACTAGTTCTTCATGGCAGAAAAGCAGTGATCTTAGAAAACTGTGTTTCAAACGTCCCAACCATGAGACATAACGGCTCAGAACAGGAAGAAATTAGCTTTTTTTCAGTAACAGCCAGTATTCTACCACCCCTTAAATCAAGCAAAAATAATTATCATACACACACACACACAAAGCCACTGGCAGGCAACATCCGACAGTAATGATTTCACACTCAATTTATCCCGAGCTAGCTTATACCACATCACAGCAATTTCACCGGGTAGACTTGCTTCAGTTCACCTCTTCCTAACCTAGAGTAAACGACCACCAATAAAAGTCCAACTCAGCCTGCAGCACTAGTGGGCTTAGAGTCGACGTGAATTTAATGTCCCTCACTAATTCTGGTGGCTGGAGAGAGCAAAGGGCGTCCCTCATTAACCAGGAACAAAAGAACAGCTAAATGGTTCTTAGCATTCCTGTCTAGTCCAGACTATGTAGACATAAACGATCGATTTTTCTGAGAAAGGTGATGGATTCAATGCTACCAAGAAATATATCCTTTACCAAAGAGACGGCAAGGATTAGTGCCCTGGCAGAATCTAGTTGGCTACTGATATCTGCTAAGTTTGGGTCATGTTTCAAATTTCCAAGACAGAGAGATTCTTGAAAATGTCATCACAAGCCTGAAAAGTTTTCAAACGATGCAATCCCTCAAATGATGGTACCCAGGGAATCAGTGTGTCTGGCTTCTAGGCTGTATGGGTATCTCTTCTTGGACTATCTGTAGATTAGTTATCTCAGGTGGCTTGCTCTATGCTGCTGGCAGTAGACTCAGAGAATAAGAAGTTATTTTTCAATATTAGATAGAAATAAACATAATTAAGACACGAAATGGGCATTTTTTTTTTTGCGGTACGCGGGCCTCTCCCTGTTGTGGCCTCTCCCGTTGCGGAGCACAGGCTCCGGACGCGCAGGCTCAGCGGCCATGGCTCACGGGCCCAGCCGCTCCGCGGCATGTGGGATCTTCCCGGACCGGGGCACGAACCCGTGTCCCCTGCACCGGCAGGCGGACTCGCAACCACTGCGCCACCAGGGAAGCCCGAAATGGGCATTTTGAATTATGAGCTGTTTTGTTAATTTATGCAATCATTCCCCTGATTTAATTTTTATAGTTGAACTAGAACCGTACCTTTCCAGCAGTGAGTGCATAAAAACACAAAAAGGCATTCAAAGTACAGGAAACGGGCTTCCCACAGGCCACTTAGCAGAGTTTAAAAGTGTGTCTACACTATTGCGATCCTGTTTAGAAATTTAAAAGCATTACTTTGAAAACTAAGAGGCACAAAGTACTCGTCCTTGATAGCTACCACCATGGCACCCTTAGGGATTAAAGATTCAGTGAAGAGTCTCCATGGGCTTTTTGCCTGAATGCAAACCTTTCAGAGAAACAAAAAATCTAAAACACATCTGGGGACATCTCCCAGCACCTGAACGCGGGTTAGTCCAGGTGAATGCGCAGTGGGTGTAAAAGAACAAATCCACGCACGAAATCACATTAATAGCAAGTCAAGACCAGGGTCATTTAGAAGTAACGTGTGGCTGAGGCTACCCCACGCTCATGATCCCCCAGTGAGCGAGTTAAGGCCACCTTGCTTTGGGGAGAGCCTCATCCTCCCCACAACTCCAGACACAGAACTGCCATCGTCTCCACGACCCACCACAGGCCACAGAGAATGATCCAGGCTGGAAAGGTGACCACACCATGGCAATGGCACCTTCCCCAGGACTTCCTGAGGTGAGCAGGGGAGAGAGCAGCCTTTTCCCCTGAGGTTGAGCTGCTCGGAGCCCCTGTAGCTCCGTTCTTTCCAAGCAGAGAGAGTAGGTTTGTGAGCACGAACACACCTGCAGAGACAAGCCGACGCCCAGAGCACACACACAGCACCTGAGGCCCAGGCTTCAGCCCCTCCGGCCCTCTGTGGCGGCCTGGTCCTGTTGTGCTTTACTTGGTGTTAGGGGTTGACTTGTGCCCCCTAAGAAGATACGTTTGTTGCAATTCCAATTCCCAACACCTCAGAATGTGCTCCTCTTTGGAAACCGGGTTGTTGCAGATGTAATTAGTTAAGATGAGGTCAGACCAGAGTTAGGTTGGCTCTTAATCCAGGATGGCTGGTGTCCTCATAAGAGGAGGAAAGGGTGACAGGCTTCCTTAGAATGCCAGGTCACAGGAGGCAGAGATTGGAGTTACGCTGCCACAAGCCAAGGAATGCCTGGCGCTACCAGAATCTGGACCAGGCAAAAGGAACCCCCCTCCTGCCCTCACAGAGGCCTCGGAGAGAGGCTGGCCATGCCAACACCTTGACTGTAGACTCCTAGCCTCCAGAACTGTGAGAGAATAAGTTTCTGCTGCTTTAAAGTAACCCGCTTTGTAGTACTTTGTTACGGCAGCCCTAGGACACTAAGACAGCTGGACTGAGGTGAGTTTCTGCCACTTTTGACCAAAGGTGCTGTCTCCCAGGGGAAATTGGGCTGGCCTCACTTCTCAATTTTAGAAACTAAAACCTTTTTGCATCCAAATGCCTTATGCAACACAAATAACAGTTGTTTTCTCAAACTGTTAAAAACAAGTGACGGGGCTTCCCTGGTGGCGCAGTGGTTGAGAGTCCGCCTGCCGATGCAGGGGCACGGGTTCGTGCCCCGGTCCGGGAAGATCCCACATGCCGCGGAGTGGCTGGGCCCGGAAGCCATGGCCGCTGAGCCTGCGCGTCCGGAGCCTGTGCTCCGCAACGGGAGAGGCCACAACATAAAAACAAGTGACGTACCCAGCTACAGTCCTTTAGTTTTGCACGAATACAACTTTCTTCTGAAAAATTATACAAATGATGGTGTTGGTAATCCAGGCCTCACGCTGGAGTCAAACTTCGAAACTCAACTACCAGTGCTGGTTAATTTCAGAGCAAGGCCACCATTCAGCTGGCACCATCTGAACTAAAAACCCCTGCGGATTACAAAAGAAAGTTTTCCTTCTGCTTCCTTTTCTTTTTTTAAAAAATAAATTTATTTATTTATTTTTGGCTGCATTGGGTCTTCGTTGCTGCGTGCGGGCTTTTCTCTAGTTGCGGCGAGCGGGGGCTACTCTTCGTTGCAGTGCTCAGGCTTCTCGTTGCGGTGGCTTCTCTTGTTGCGGAGCACGGGTTCTAGGCGCACGGGCTTCAGCAGTTGTGCCACGCGGGCTCATTAGTTGTGGCTCGCAGGCTCTAGAGCACAGGCTCAGTAGTTGTGGCACAGGCTTCGCTGCTCCGAGGCATGTGGGATCTTCCTGGACCAGGGCTTGTACCCGTGTCCCCTGCATTAGCAGGCGGATTCTTAACCACCGTGCCACCAGGGAAGCCCTGCTTCCTTTTCAATTAAGGTATCTGATATGCAAATACTTTTCTCATTAACCTCTTATTTTGCTGAACTTGGCAAGAAAATTCCTCGAAGCCTTGCAGTTCTGGCCGGTGATTTCTGTGACTGATCTTAGACTTGCAAGTAACTCTCAGCAGATGCCATTCCTGGGGCTGCCAGGGTTCTCCTCAAAAAGCAGGGCTGCTTATGACAAGAATGAGGCAAGGAGAAAAACTTGAGAAGGAAGAACACTGATGTTTAGACAGAGGACATGGAGTGGGTTGAATTGTGGCTCCTTCAAGGCATGTTCACCTGGAACCTCAGAATGTAACCTTGCTAGGTATAGGGGTTTTGCAGATGTAATTAAGGTAAGGATCTTGAGATGAGGTCATCCGGGATTAGGGTGGGCCCTAAATCCAATGACAAGTCCTTGTGAGAAAAGAGAAGGGGAAACAGATCGAGAGACACAAACAGGAAGGCCACGGGGAGACTGGCAAAGATTGGAGTGATATGTCCACAAGCCAAGGAACGTTCAGGATTGCCAGCCGCCGTCAGAAGCTAGGAGAGAACATGGGACGGGCTCTCCGTCAGAGCCTCCAGAAGGAGCCCACAACCCTACTGACACCACCTCGATTTCAGTTGTCTGGTGCCCAGGACTGTGCGTGAATAGATTTCTGTTGTTCTAAGCCACCAAGTTTGTGGTCCTTTGTTACAGCAGCCCTAGGAAATGAACACAGGGCATCTCCAAAAGCACAGACACTGAAGGGCAGGCACAGGGCGGGTCTAACCTCATTCACCACAAACCATATTCCACAGCACTACACAAAACTTGGCATTTTCAGGATTTCACAGAAATCTCTTCATAATCAATCATGATGTTAATCCTAAAATTTGCTTGGAAACCCTCATCGTCATGCAAAGTCATGTATTAACTTGCCCCTTTGTACACGGTGCTGGGCTGGAAGCAAGGAGGCTGAAGCGATCCCCCCTCTAGAACGGCTAACGTGGAGTGCCGCCCAGACACACGGGATGATGTGAAGCCAACAAGACATCATCTTTGACTGTCGGCCAGTAATTATTTACATCTATAGTTATTCTCTTGTATTTGTTATGGTTTCTTGGAGCAAGGTAAAGAATGAGGCCACTGTGTGGCCTTTAGGAATAAAGTCCTAAATCCATAAGCACTGGCCCTGAGTCACTGCCAAGTGAAGAAAAGGAAACTGTAAAACAATAGGCACAACATGGTCCTATTTGTCTAAAACAAGAATATATACCATCCCACGTTTATCTGTGCGTTGGCAACAGGAGAAAAGCAAGATACAGAACTACATTCGGGATGACAGAATCCATGTGCCTAAACTCCAGATACGTAAACACTTCTGTGGCTGCCAGGGACTCCGAACAACACCCACCTCTGGGGAGCGGGGGTGGGGAGGGAGAGGGGGATGTCTACTGGGATGTCTACAGCTGGCAAACTGTAGCCCTGCTTTTGTAAATAAAGCTTTATTGGAACGCAGCCATGTCCATTCGTTTGCGTGGTGTCCATGGCTACTCTGGCCCTTCAACAGAAGAACTGAGTAGCTAAGACAGAGAGAGTAATGGTCCGTGAAGCTGAAAATATTTACTATCCGGCCCCTTACAGAAAGAGTCTGTACAGACAGAGTTACCATCTGCCCTCTGCCTTGTATGATTCTACACCATGTGCTTCTTTGTTTATTCATATTTATTTAAAAGGAGCACACATTACTTTGTAAAGAAAACTTTTAGAAGTTCTCTACTTGGACAGGGCAGGGCATCCCAGGCAGTCATCAACCATCTCCCTGGAAGCAGGTGGGAACTCAGACGTTTTCAGGATAAGAAGGAAAGTATCTAGTGGCCTGGAAAGGGAAGGTGTCTCAAAACAAAGAGAATATAAAATAAAGCTTTGAGCAAAAATTCTCAAATATCCACGGAACGACCAGCAGAGAAATTCACTCAACTCCCTAGCACCCTGCTTTCATGCAACAGCTTTAATATTCCGAAGGCCTTTTGGAGTACTTTTTTTTTTTTTTTTGTACAATAAGCAGAGAAGTAGTTGAACGGGGTGGCCTGGGGAGTGCTGGGGGTGGTGAAACACAGAACTGCTCTGAGGCTTGCTTTTCGCTCTCACCAATAGGTTGTACCTTCTTGTGTTTTCTGGGTCTCAATATCCTTAACTTTAAGAAGGTCAGACCAGATTAAATCTATGTAACGTTCCTGCCATGGTATTTCTAGGGGTCTTGAGCAGGAATTACCTTTAACACAGAAAAGCAGGTAGAGAAGAGATCTTTCAGGTTGGTGCCAGGCCAGGTCTGGGAACCAGCCAACTGAGTTGCACCCCGCGTCAGTGTGAGCTCAGATTAGGCAAGGCCCCAGTTACCAAATGGCTCTGAGCTGGAAGTAATGCATGAGCTCAGTCAGAAATTCCTTTCCAATACTCTCATTGCAAAGTCAGTTAAATTCAAACCACGAGACACAGTTATTAATGAGCACACCCAAGACCATTATGGAGCTTGAGAGTTGTGTTAAAAAGTTGTGTTAAAAAGTCACAGTCCCTCCAATTTTTCTCAGGGATGGTTAAAGGGCCAGTAGTGGCTGTGATGGACAGAGAAGCTGGGTCACATATTGGGGTTCGTGACAGATTCCACACACATGCTACCCACGACAGAGCGCCTCTTGGTGGTCCCACCCCCAGTGCTGCAGGGCCTTTTGATTTTATCACACATGAACTCCATCTTCCTGCTTATCCTCCCACCAAGGAAAATGGGAACCAGCTGGGTTGGCCCCAAACCTGGGTGAAACTTGGTTCTGCCCCAAGGAAAGCTTTGATGGACCAGCCTTGTCAGGACTCTGCCCTGTTAGAGTCGTCATCGGGACTTGTCGTGTGCTGGAAAATTCAAGCTGCCAGACGATGAGGGAACTGCTCGTAACACACCAGCACAGTCTGCCTAGTTCCTGCCCGAAGACTCACATTACTGGGCACACCAGATGAGGACACCTGGGGCATGAGCGCGGTTAACTCTTTCCACCACAACGCTATGAAAATTCAGCAGCTTTTATCACCTTAGAACGGGCTTAGAGAATTACATGCATGTGTCAGCAGAGGCTTCTGATCTTGGCTTTCTACCTCAGCAATGGAGCATCCTGGGGCCAACCAAACTCATAAAGACTGGTGTCAGCCCTTCTTCCATATTTTTAACGCAACCAAGTGGAGGGGCAGGCAATTGGAAGCACTTGGTTGTGTTAAAAATATGAGAAGAAACACTGACACATTTTACATTTTTAGGCTTTTTCCTAGGTTTTTTTTTTTTTTTTTTCACTTGAAATGTCCATCTATGGCTGCTACGTTCTTTTCTTAGTGAGAAGCTTTATGTTCTAAGGGAAATCAATGTAACGCTGGGAGCTGAAAACAGGGAAAGTGGTCCCTAGGGCTGCCCAGGAACCAGCTCGGTTAGAGTTCGTATGCATGACTCAACAATAGCTGAGCTTTTTACTAATGGATTTGCTTACATGAGAAAAATGAGAGTTTAATTAATCAATTAAGCCCTGACAGTTTAAAAAAGTGACTTAAGATACACCAGCTAGTTGTCCTTAGAGATGAGCTAATAAGCTCATCTTTACACTATTTATATAATATTGCAAATAATATTATAAATAATGTTTATATTATAAGTAGTGCTTATAAGCTCAAATAATAAGGAAGAGAGGGAGGAGGTGAGGTGAGGTCTTAGGTTTCATTCATTTGGCAAAAGCTGATGGCGGACCAATTCTCATCAACCTGATGAAGAGGAAACAAATGCCATGGACTATGGGCTTTGGAGACAGACATTATGGATTCAAATCCAGGCCCTGCCAGTAATCATCTGGGCAGCTGCTCTGAGCCTCAGTTTCCTTATTTGCAAAACAAAGGTGAAAGTAATACAGAGTAATGCACATGGGTGAAAGGACATTAATGAGATAGGGTTATAAAGTGCAGTAAGAACTAATAATAACTACAGCCATAATCACCCTTTATTAGATATTCCTGTCCCGATGCTTACCCTGCAGAGGTGTGGCTGACTCCAAAACAAGGGACTACAACAGGTGACACTGTTGGTGTGATGTGCCCAGTGAGGTGGGCATGGGGGAGAAAACCACCCAAGACTACTGCGGAGGGGGGCACCACAGAAGGGGAGCGCTTGGTTAGATTTAAAGGGGAGCAGGAGGTTACTAGGCAGATAGCACCCCCCGCCTCCTTCCCTCCCTCCCCATTCATTCCTCCATCTATCCATCCACCATCCATTTATTGAACACCTACCTACCTTCCATCAGATACTATTTTATTTTATTGTATTGAAGTACAGTGGATTTACAATGTTGTGTTAGTTTCTGGTGTACAGCAAAGTAATTCAGTTACATATATCTATTCTTTTTCAGATTCTTTTCCATTATAGGATTACAGGTTACTACAGGATACTGAATGTAGTGCGCTGTGCTATATAGTAGGACCTTGTTGTTTACCTGTTTTATATAAAGTAGTGTGTGTCTGTTAATCCCAAGCTCCTAATATATCCCTCCCCCACCCTTTCCCTTTTGGTAACTATAAGTTTGTTTTCTACGTCTGTGAGTCTGTTTCTGTTTTGTAAATGCATTCATTTGCAGATCCTGTTTTAGGTGCTGGGAACATGGCAGCACCTGTCATGAAGTTTACATTCTAGCAACAGGTGACAGACAATGATGTGTATATAAACAAAGAAGAATTTCATATCGTGGAAAAAAAGTGCCATGAAGAGAATAAAACAGGGCCAGGGGACCTGGGGGAAGAATGTTCCAGGCAGAGGGAACAGCGAGTACAAAGGCCCCAAGACGGCGAGAGAGTGCTTGAGAGACAGAAAGAGGGCCAGTGGGCTGGAGTGAATTGAGGGGAGAGACGTAGGTGACTTGGGGGGGCAGGGCAGGAGCTTAATTGCAGAGGGCTGGCTAAGCCAAGTTAAGGTTTTTCAATAGGTTTTTACAGTTCTGAGGTTAAAAGTCAAAACAAAAAAAACCCACAGGGGTTTCCCTGGTGGCGCAGTGGTTAAGAATCAGCCTGCCAATGCAGGGGACATGGGTTTGGACCCTGGTACGGGTCTGGGAAGATCCCACATGCCGCGGAGCAACTAAGCCCGTGCGCCACAACTACTGAAGCCTGCGTGCCTAGAGCCCGTGCTTTGCAACAAGAGAAGCCACCGCAATGAGAAGCCCGCGCACCGTAACGAAGAGTAGCCCCTGTTCACTGCAACTAGAGAAAGCCCACGTGCAGCAATGAAGACCCAACGCAGCCAAAAATAAAATAAATAAATTTATATATATAAAAAAAAAAGGTACATTTTTTCCTTATGCTTTAAAACTCTTTAAAAACCACAAAGGAGGGCTTCTCTGGTGGCGCAGTGGTTGGGAGTCCGCCTGCCGATGCAGGGGACATGGGTTCGTGTCCTGGTCCGGGAAGATCCCACATGCCGCAGAGCGGCTGGGCCCGTGAGCCATGGCTGCTGAGCCTGTGCTCCGCAACGGGAGAGGCCACAGCGGTGAGAGGCCCGCGTACAGCAAAAAAAAAAAAAACCCACAAAGGAAGGCTGGAAATCTGCACTCGCCAGCACCCCCCACCCCAGTCCTTAGGCCCTAAACTTTGTTATGTAAGAACCAACACCTTCTTTAATCTGTTGCCAGAACAAGATACACTTTGCTTCCTAAACAAGCTGCCAAAACAAAGCAGAAAGCTGGGCTAAAACTCTCTGTTAGAGGATGTTCTAAACTGTTCAAAACACATTTCTCTATCTTTTCAAGTATGTTTATTTGGACAAGGTATACGGATATAAGCGCGGATGCAAGGAGCCAGCTGCAGAGCCCCAAGACAAACTAACACTATTATTATTTAGCAGGAGGGTAAGATAAAAGCCGCCTTAAGTGTAAGCAAGCATTCCTGCTTCATCTAATGTTTATGAGCAAAAAAACGACCTCAATGTGAACCAGCGATGCTGAGGACACAGACACGTATTTGCCAAAGACATTCCAGGCTTGGTGAACAGGAAAAGCAGTGGGGTTTGTTTCCTCTTTTATTGGGGCCCCCTCCCTGCAAGGTCACAGTTTAAGCCTGGGCAGCTTAAGGCACCAGTTAGACTCATTCTTGCCCATATAGACTCATACCAGGGGCTCTGCTTTAGAAAACGGAGCTGGGGACAGTCTTTGAATCACAGCATTAAGGCCATCTTGGGCTCCTTTACATACCACTACTACATCTTTACATCCTGCATATTCCAGGGAAGTCCCCATTTCAAGTCATCTGCCTCATCTGGACACCCCATGTCCTGATATCTGATTCAAGAAATGTGGGCTCTTTTTTTGTGTGTGTGTACGCGGGCCTCTCACTGTTGTGGCCTCTCCCGTTGCGGAGCACAGGCTCTGGACGCACAGGCTCAGCAGCCATGGCTCACGGGCCCAGCCGCTCCGCGGCATGTGGGATCTTCCCGGACCAGGGCACGAACCCGTGTCCCCTGCATCGGCAGGTGGACTCTCAACCACCGCGCCACCAGGGAAGCCCGAAATGTAGGCTCTTTTAAGCAGCACTGTTCTGACTTCCCAGTAGACACTCCCAATTCTCGAAGACTTCATACTCTAATACATAAGAATATATAAGGCATATTTTTTCATTTGTGATCTACAAGTTCATTGGACTGGATAATTTTCTTAAAAACAAAGAGGATAGGAATACATTGCCTTTAGGTCAAGTCCTAGGCTTGGCATGCTCTTCTTCTCACTGAAGCCACAAGCAGCTTTAGCATGTGGGGCTTTAAATATAAGAGCATAAGTTTAATATCTGGACCTCAGGAAGAAAAATTTATAAAGCTCTCCCCTCCAAATTTTACAACCCGCAGAACCACTATTCCTATATCCTTAAAAGATTTCCCTGGTAGTCTTTCAAACATTAAAGGCTGCTTGGATGGGGAATGGATTTGTCCTTTTGAAAAAAATACACAGAATAGACTATGTGGACAGGACACAGGTGGTAGACATGCGAACTTCTTGCAGACAAAGCTCCCGGGTGGTCTTTGTATGGGAATCACTGACATCCACTTGTTTATTCATCAACTACTGAGCAGCCAGCATCCATAGTCACTGTGCTACATCCTGGTGATAAAATGGACCTAAAATACTTATGTTTTCTGCATTCATAGATCTTAGATCTAGTAAACGAGGGAGTGGATTTTCAAATGAGGAAATGCTTCTAAGAGAGCACAAGGTGTCGGATACATAGGTACCTCCAAGTAGAGGTAAACGGAAGATGTGCTTTGTAATGAGTCACAGAAAACACCATGGGCCATTCCAACCCATCACCAAGAATGACTCCAACAAGTAGAGGTGTTTCCTGATATGCTCAGCCAATGTCAGGCACCACCCCTACCCGAGCTGGGCCTGAGGAGGGTTCCCTCCCCAGAGCAGCCTGTGGCCACTCCTTGCAACATACCATGGTGCTCAGCACATCATATCATGTTCTTGGAGAAATGCCAAGAACATGTAATACATATAGTCTGTATATCAGATCGTTGTTTAATAAGATTATGAATGTATACTTATAAAATTTAAAGCTATAATTAGAACATAGGTCCACCAAGAAAAGTTAAGTAGAACTAAGCAAAATTGGCTATTTCCAATGTTTTGTTCCAGAATTTGTTACGATTTCATTTTGTAATCTGTTAACCTCTGACAGCAAACACACAACAGCATATGCTAAAGGTGTAAGAAAACTTTTAAACGGAAAAAGTTCCAGCCATTGACTTTTTTGGTATCTGTGCACTGGAAAAAGGCTGTGACTATTTTATTTCATTGACAAAATGAGACCCAACTCTCAATCAGAAAGTCTGAGAGTTACTGGTGCAGAGGGGGAAAGGAAAAAAGAAATGAAAGCACTTAGCTACAGGTTCCAGAAGAAAAACCAAATAGGTGTGCCCAGATTTACACACAAGGCACACCTATTTTTTACACCTTATAAAACGTGCTATAATACGAGATGCTTTTTTTTAAAAAAAATGGTGCATTTCTGGGATGCACTTAAGATAGGATTCCTTTCAGAGAAGTTTGATTAGGCACTGCATCAAATAAGGCCCACAAAGGACCAGGAGGGGAGAGGCCAGGGGCAGAAGAATGTATATGCAGAAGAGTGCTTAACCCCTGCTCCACGACCCAGCCCAGGATGTGATTTCAAACAAAAAGAAAACAAAGCAAAGACCAAAATGCTCAGGGCAAAATATTTGTCCTGTTCCTGCTCTTTTGATAAACACCCTCCCTTGGGGTCTTGCCTCCCCAACCCAGCCCTCCCAGTAGGTCTCAAAAGTGGTTACTTAATAGGAGTGGTTCTCAACTGGGGGCTGATTTTTGCCCCGCAGGGAACATTTGGCAATGGCTGGAGATGTTTTTAGTTGTTGAGTTGAGGAGGGAATTGCTACTGTCATCTAGTGGGTGGGTACCAGGGATGCTGCTAAACACAGGACAGTTCCCCACAGCAAAGAATCACCCCATCCAAAATGCCAGTCGTGCTGAGGCTGAGAAACCTGGTCTACAGGAGGCAAAACCATGATCATCCCTCTACAGACTTGGGGTGTAAGTGCTGAGTATTTTGGACTTTTCCGTCCTTTTAAATTAGCTATTATTTAGTTGGAGGGAAAAACCTGCAGACCTCTGTTGTCATGATATGATAGCCCCTGACCCAGTTGGATAAGCCACAGATGCAGGGGTTAAACTCACCGACACATGAAAATGCAGAAGGAACACACTTGAAAACACGAGGTCGAAACGTGCATTGAAAGCTTATTTCAAAGAGGCTGAGCCAGGCCTCACATTTAGTCTTAAAAACCCTTCTCAAAAGTAATTTATATGAAGGAGCTGTGGCAAATTCACCTTTTCTGTAAGTACATCATGACTCAACAAGCCTTTTGATCCATTATAGAATGGCAACAATATTTTAATTAGTTATTTTCACTTACTTGTCAGAACCTGTTTGGATAATCTAAATAACTTCACATCCTCTTAACATACCTCCTGAGACTGTCTCAGAGAAAACAGGCTCAATTTTCTTTTAAATCCCCAGTCCCAGTTAAGGGATAGATGAAGCTGTTATGGCAACCCCACACCTGCTGACTTTTAGGCTAGACTCACTTTTTCTTTTTTTTAACCTTTCCCTAATCATAAATCTATTTCTTTCATGGTTGAGATGATTTTTCTTGTCTCATTCCTTCTTCAGTGCTAGCACAGCATGCTTTAAAATTTTTTCTCAAAAATAAACTTTGGAGCATGGTTTGATTAATAACTAGGTTTTCAGAAAACCTGTTTGCATTAGAAAGGCAAGAATCTCTAGATTTCTTACATTTCCTGCCCAAAGATGGTAAAGAGAGGGCACAGTCAGCCTCTTTCAACCTGTAGCTGTAAGACAATATGAATAATACACAAGTGTTTTGCTTCCCCATATTCATTCATGGGAAACTTCTTAAAGGAAAAATCCTCACATCTATAGTAACAGACCAATTGAGTCAATTCCCCTCGCCCCTTTTACCACCAGACCCCCCAAACAGGGTTAAGTTCTTTCATCTCAAACATAAATTCCGCAGAGCTTTACAACCACAGACAAAACAAAACAAAACAATCTAGAAACCACACTCTCCTTTCAATCTTGGGGGTAGCAGTCTGAAAAAACACACTCTTTAAAAGGTCAATAAACTATTACTCTCAGTCAAATAACCTGCCTTTCCTGCTCTTTACTACTATATGCATGGAAAAAAACCCTCCGTAGTTCATTTGTATCATAAGAAAAGCAAAAAGTTTAAGTAAAATGTCCTTCAGGCCAAAGCAAGTGGCTTCTGTCGCCAGGATCCAGCATACCACATCTGGAGGACCCTGGGGGTCTCCAATGTCGCCAAGGAAGCGGGGAATTTCACGTCTGCTCTGCAAAGCCAAGGACACCTCCAGCAACGTCGCTTTACCTTAATCCAGGGCTCCTTTTCTTCTGCTTCGGTTCCTGGTTTTGCTGAGCAGGGAACTCTGGACTTCAAACTCACAACACGGCAAAGAGGCTTGTAAACGCCAGACCTCAGCCCGACAGACCGGGGCTCCCCGCCCGCCGGGGGGACGCGAGCGGGCTCCTCTCTGAAGCAAGGCTAACGAAATGCACGTCTCTCCAGAGACACACACCGGAAAAAAGAACAGACTGGGGCAGGCGTTCCCACCCTCCCTCTCCCCACTGCATTTACTAGTTAAACACACCAGCAACCACTAACGGGCCAGTCCATGTTTCTGAAAAAGGAGGGGGGTATGTTTTCTTTCTTTCTTTTTTTTTTAACTGCAGGTGGGGAAAGTACCATTTCTTCACATTCACCCACGCTTGTCTGCACCATTAATCTGACAGCGATTGTCCCCGGGGGCAGAGGCTTGCACTGAAACCAGTGTCTTATGCTTTTTAATTTCTTTCTTCGATTTGGGATGAAGGAAAGGTACACGACTGAGCATAGAGATGAAATAGCCTCCTCTCCTAAGTCACTGCATTGGAGGCACACTTTATGGCATCCTTTCTGTAGGTGTAATAAAACACAGTGCAACTTGATTTTGGTTTCCACTCGTTGTTCAGAATTTTCATATTTCAGAATGTTTGTATTGAGATAAATGGGATCCCCCCCAAACTTCACTTATGAAGCTTCCATGTTTCACACTGTTGTTACATTTTGTATTGTGTCCTTTTACTGCAGTAAAAAAATTACTAGTTACCTACATTCCAGGCACTTTACACACCTTACCCCACTGTCCACTAAACTGTCCTGCAGAAATGCCAGATGAAGCCGCCGCAGAAGGCAAAGCCACAGGCTCTGCGTATTTATGAACAGACGGAGCCAGAAACCTTCTACCGTGGTGCTAGCACAGCCCCTTTTATGTAGCCCTCCCTTAGAACTAGGGCAAGATTCCGTTACGACTCCTGTCATTTTTAACAAGACTAAAGTGATTTAGGGAAATTTTTCATGGAGATTATTTGCTCGTAAAGATCAGCTAATACATAAAAAGACCTTTGTGTGTGTGTGTAATCTCTCTAGGTTGGTTTGGAAGCAATCCCAAACATTGCTGAAGAAATGTAAGGATTTTAGCAATAGAACAGTGCTTCTAAAATGAAGAGGAAGCTACTGGATTACACATTATAATAATTACAGGGGGTTAGCTAAACTTCTAGTGCACTATCCTTCCAAGGAGTCAAAAGCCCCCATGAATGTGCTTTCACCACACCCTTTTAGGGACAGTTTCTCTAAGTGTGATCTGTAGCCCCCTGGCCCTACCAGAATCACCCAGAGCAGGGTGGCATGTTAACATGTAGATTCCTGGCCCCAGCCTGGACCCCTAGAATCTCTGGATGAGGTCTGGTAATCTATACTTTAAATGAGATATCCAGGTGATCCTAGAACTTTGCCTCTTGTTTGGGACATTAGTAGGCAGTCCACTGTTTGTCAGAGGAGTGAAAGTGTCCCTCCTTACAAAGGAAAAAGGGAAATTCAACCATGCTCCCAGGCACAGCGCTAGAAGTACAGGAGCATAAGATCTGGGATCACTGCCCCCCAAACTTAATCATCCTCTTCTACTCTCCCATATTTGGAGTTATCAGCTCCTCTTTCAGATTTTATTTCTATATTACCTCTATATCTTCTAGGATGGAGAGAAAGAGAATGGCTCATCTTTAAATTTGCCAAGCATATTTCCAAATGAAAAGAGCCCCAAATCACCACCAGACAGAGTCAAGAGTTTCAAGAAACCTGCCTAGTTGGGCAGCCCTTAGTGAGCAATAACGAGATGCCTTTCCTGTCGACTGCCTTCTCTACATTCATGTGCATGTGATTATGGGAAAGAAAGTGAAGAATAAAGAATCAAAGGATGGGCTTAGGGATCTGTTTGAGGTGATGGAAATGTTCTAAAATTGGACTGTGATGATGGTTGCACAACTCTGTAAATTTACTAAGGATTATTAAATCACACAGTTAACCAGGGTGAACTGTAAGGTATGCAAATAAAGATGTTACTAATCAAAGGGGCAGGTGGTGAACATCTGTTCCAAAGGGACTCAGTCTATATCAAGGAGCTGATATTGGAGCTCTCACAGTCCGTAGAAGCTAAGAGCCCTCTCCATCAACATCCTAGATACTGAGGAACGCCCCATCTAGGCAAATGTGCTGGGCATTATACAGAACAATTAAACAGAAAGCACAAATCCTCCAGGAGTTTATACTTAACAGACCACACTCAGGTGGATGTGATAACAGACATTAACAGACAGGAAAAAGACACGTGGGCATTTATTTCCCACGTGAGGGAAAGGAACCAGTAATTAGTAAGTAGGGTGGTGAGGAATTTATGCCCAAAGAGTATGTGAAGGCCATGACAAAAATTCATAATGGGAAAAACAATCATTCATCAACAAATCTTTATTTAGCAGCTGCTAGATGCCTTGTAAAAAGTATTGTAAAAGAAAATACTTGCTGGAACAATGATAGATTGAATTTATGCGCATGTGGATGTCTAAAGTTAAGTGATTTACGAAAATTTCAAAAGAAAGCATCAACTTGCTTTGTACGTGTTGATGACTATTAACTTGTACATCTGAAATAATCACATATTTAACTACATCAGAGAGTAAATCGGTGGGGGTGAGCCTGACTCCTTCATTCAGATAGGAAGTTATGAGCTCACTCAAAGTACTGGGCTTTTACAAAATCTTTTTCTTCATTTATAAAGGAAGAAAATGGAAAAAACATTCTTGAAGCATTGTATGTCAGGCCCTGTCCCAGATGACTCATTTATAATCCGATTTAAGCCTTTAAAAGGTAAAGATTATCCATATTTTACAAATGAGGCTGCTGAGGCTCAGAGAGTTTAAGCAACTTGCTACCCATTGCTCAGCTCTAAGTGTAGGTACTATAATCAAATCCTGGTGTGTCTGGCTGTGTCAGTTCTTTCTACTAACCACTCTTCCCTCTCCCACCTTACCTAAGGCCACTTCAAGCTCCAAAATTCCTGATTCTGTCTGTGTTTCCAAGATGCCTGCCTGCAGCTTTGAGTTTTGCTGCAGGGCCATGAAAATAGATGGTTTATAAACAGTTTTCATTTGCAAGGCCACTCCAAAGTGTCCTTTAGGGAAAGGGATTACTGAAGCAGTTCATTTTCTCTGGGCTGGACGAGTACCAGCCCTGACCGTCACTCCTCCTGGCAAACTCTAGGCAGGTCCATCTGCTGGAATTGGCATTACATCCCTCACAAGGTGGGAAGCCATGAGGTGCAGGAAGCAAGCACGTTCAGGTGGAAAACAAAAGAGGAGGAAGCCTGTTCCTAGTAAGATAGGTAGCAGGGCAGCATCGCTGCCTGAGGCCAAGGGGACCAAATGCGCCCATCTCCCCTGGAGCAGTCATCATCTCCTGGGCCTCGTGGAAAATTTCACATCCTCACCTAGAGAAAGTTGTGCTCAGAATAGAAGTTGTCCTGGTGACCTGCGGATGGTGCCACGTTTCAATGTCTACCCCCAAGTTGCACACTTGCTACAAGGGGCTAAGTGGACAAAAACATAAGGCCAAAATACAGCCAAGGTAGCTCGAGACACCACCTTTTGTCTCAGCCATCAGGAACCCAGAAGCTAGAGGAGATTTCTTGAGACCAAAGGGCTGCCCTAATGCCCACTGGAGGTACAGCCCAGATTTAAGGAGAAAGGCTGGATCTGGGTGTACAGAGCCCTTTGCCTCTCTCACCATCCACCAGATGGGCCGATCCAAGAGGGTGGCGGGCATTTTCTAATATGGATGAACTTTCAGATGGAGAAATGGATCCAGGTGAACACACAAAAGCCAATTAACCTCATAATTAAATTAAAATTATGCTAGTCAGCAATGGAAAATATATTTTTCTTCATTTTTAAAGTTTACAACCTACTTACAAGAATGACTTGAAGTGGAAAACAGCACATTATAAGCACGCAATTAAACCAAACAGTCAAACGAAAACCAAAGAAACAAAGTTGGAAAAAAGTGACCTAAGACGTCAGTCACAAGGGCAAATGGAGACAAATTTCTCACTCTCACCTGCCTGTACCTACCCATTCCTCAAGATCCAAAGCTGACTTCTAAAAAGTGACAAGGATCTCTTTTCAACCCCAGGGCATTTGTTGTGTGTGCATCTCACTTGGCCCTCACACAACTGTGCGGCCCCAGTTATCTTCTGTGTACTGAGATACACTGTCAAAGATTGAACTCTTTTGCTGCTCCACCAAGAAATGGTCATGACAATTACCTTGAAATTCACTGAAGGTCACCTCTGCACGGTGGGTGAGGCACCTTGGAATCGATCCCTTAGAAGAAGGGGTATAATCATCCCTTTCTGGGTTATAGTGGTGAAGGACACATGAACAGAGCCAGGGATGGGAGCACGTGGGGAACAGGAGGAAGGGAAAGGATGGATGCTTTGGGTCCATGAGAATGCAGACACATGAGCCTTCTGAGGCTCACATAGTGTTGGGTCCTGGAGAGGAGAAAGGACAACTCTGAGGGGCCATCACTTCTGTGCTCAGAGCAGTGGCCAGACCAGAGACCCATCCCTTCACTGTACTTGTTGGTCACGTGTCTTCGCAGGCGGCCTCTCGGCTGTTGGGTCCTAGCTACTTCCAAAGTTCAATACCATCACTGAGAATCACCCTCAGACTGAAGACGCTGCAACAGCTTTGGGTACTCGTGAGCTCTGGGCGTCCCTGGGACGCTACAGGGGGTGTAATTTTGGACTCGGACACCCTATTACTTTTAGAAATTCACGCCTCATCTATCTGAGAAGAAGTCCTAAATCTCACACCTTCTTCTGTGGCCCCCAGTGCTGGGCCGTAAGCACATGCTCAGTACTTCTTGCTAATTTCTCTGGAAGAGTCACATTACCCCACTTGGTTCAGCTGTCACCCCACTGCCACATTGCACCAGCAAGAAGCTAAGCTCTCTGAAGTAGAATAACACCGAAAAACAAAACATCTTTTTTAACTTAAAATACAAAGTCTTTTCAGAATGTCATTTCCAGAGAAGAAAGCCCTTCCGTTTGTGCTGGCAGAAATGGGTGCTTTTTAAAAATAAATATCGAATCTTTACTGCCTGTGAACAGTCTTCTGCTACCCTGGCAACACATTTCCTCTTATCATTAATGTAGGACAAAGTGGATAATTTTGGGTGAATCAGATAGATTTCCTCCAATCATTTATCATGTCAACGTGCTTCTTATGCTCTACTGGGCCAACTCCTGATCTATTCATGATGGAGGGGACAAATATTAGCACTAAGTTATTCTTTGCAAATAAGACGTTGCAACCAACACCACTGAGATATACTCCACATGCCATAAAATTCACCCTTCTAAAAAAAGGGTACCATTCAGTAGTTTTTAGTATATTCACAGACTTGTGCAACCATCACCACTATCTAATTCAAGAACATTTCATCACCCCCCAAAGAAACTCCATACCCATTAACAGTCATTTCCCTCACCCCCACAGACACTGGAAAACACCAATAGACTTTCTGTCTCTACAGATTTGCCTATTGTAGGAATCATATAATAGGTGGTCTTTTGTGACTAGCTTCTTTCACTTAGCATAATATATTCAAGGTTCATCCATGCTGTAGCAGGTATCAGGGCCTTACTCCTTTTTACTGCTGAATAATATTCCATTGTATGGATAGCGCACATCTTGCTTAACTCATATTTAAGATGAGGCCATTTTTGCAGTTTATCGTTAAGCTGTATTTTAAATGAGGAAAGGTGACCGGTGTCCCTATATTGGAACTGCCTCCCAGGCTCTTCTTGACTCTCCATTGAGCTTTGGGGAGTCCTAGACCAGAGCTCGGTGAAGAAAGCATGCTCCCTCACTTGAGACGGCACCATCCATCAACAGTATTCTCCACGGGCCATGCCAGGTGCCCCTGTGGAGCCTCCAGCTGAGTAAAGGAGACAAGGGAGAATGAGGCATGACGGTGTGGAAATACAACAGACTCTAGGAGCAGGGTCCCTGACCTTCGGTGACATTTTACTTGGGTAAAAAGGAAACCAAACAAGCAGCAAATGTTTACTGTCCTGAAAATAGATATAACAGGGCCACTAATGAGGTACTTTCCCCATTTCACCAGGAATGGTAAATTTTGGTCCTTCTGTAAGTTATTTTGGGAGGCAAATTAATTACTTGTTTTCTGCAATGATTATTGCCAGATAGATCACGAAGCAGCATGTGTGTACGTGTGTGTTCCTATCTTCTGAGAACTGAGAGACCTGGCTTCTAATTGGGTTCTGTTACCAATCAGCCCCCAGGTCTCTGGCGCTCAGCAGCCTCATCTGTAGATGGAGGTCAGGAGTAACTGCTTTCATCACTTTACAGGCCTGTTGTGAGGATCAAATATTCATGAGATCATTTGTAAATGTTAAATATATCATACAAAAGCAGGCTATTGTGGTGGTTCACTGTCCACTGGGGCAGAGACCATCTCAACCAAGACTACAAATATTACTTGATTCTTCTCCTTTCCCTCATCCTCAAATATATTTGGGTCCACAGTTAAGTGGAAGGAGGCATGAATTCCTGGGAGTGCAGTGAGAATGAGAAGAATGAAATTATTTTTCTGCACGAACACAGCTTATTAGTCTTGCTTGCATTTATATGACATACACAGAACAAGAAAGGGGGGACTTCACCATTCAGTCTGTCTTTGCAAATTACATCTTCAATGGTGACAGAAAGATTATCTGCCATGCAAGTGCCCTGGGACAGCCTATGTTCCCTCTCACTAGGTAACAGTTTAGCCCAGAACAAGATCTACTCATTGCTCGTGGCTGTTATAGCAGAACATGCTAAAAATCCCTACAGCAAAAGAAGGAAGGGGACAAGGGCCTCCAATTTATAACATGAATTAGTTTCGCAGGAACATCATAAACATTTGTCCTTGGGCTTTATGAAAAAGGAGTTGTAATCAAAAAGTAAAAACAAAACAAGGTAAAACAAAACAAAGCCAACGGTTTTAATCCCTCGGAGAATCAAGGGAAGGGATTTGCTGACTCATGCTGTGATTCCATTTCCTACACTGCAGGGGTAGAGCAGGAGGGGTCTAAAGCCAGTCTAAGTCCTGTCTTTTCATCCAAGGCTTCCAAGTTCATAGATAAAGACAGGACAGTGTTGCCATAGGTAATGAATGGAATGGCACTAAGGAGGCTGGAGGACTGGCCCTGGGCCACATTTGAGGGTCTCTCTCTTACATCGCGAGGCATTCAAATTATAACAGACCCTGTCATACATTCTTCCCAGGAGAGCACAGGTGGCACAGTAAACACCCCACCACAGAAAGACATGGGCTACCAGCCCTTCTGGAAAGACAGGAGGATTGATTTCCTGGGTGTGGCGACCTGAGGAAGGCCAGGGAAAGACTAGGAGCCCCGCCCTCCGCTGGGAGGAATGCAGACACACCACGGGCCTTTGTCTCTGGGGCCAGAGCACACAGGAGGCTGGGCACACCGCCGGCCAGGTGCCTGCTGAGGGTGGCACTGTCTGCAGAGCCAGCCAACCCTAAGAGCCCTGGTCTTTTTTGTTTGTTTGTTTCTTCAACTTTTATACTCATGTTATTATTTTTTTTACATCTTTATTGGAGTATAATTGCTTTGCAATGGTGTGTTAGTTTCTGCTTTATAACAAAGTGAATCAGTTATACATATACATATGTTCCCATGTCTCTTCCCTCTTGCGTCTCCCTACCACTCACCCTCCCTGTCCCACCCACCCTCCCTGTCCCACCCCTCTAGGTGGTCACAAGGCACCGAGCTGATCTCCCTGTGCTATGTGGCTGCTTCCCACTAGCTCTCTATTTTACCGTTTGGTAGAGAGCCCTGGTCTTGAAGGAATCCGGGAGTGCTTGGTGAACACTGAGCTCCCTGGGGGAAGAGAGTTGTGCAAGAGAACAGACTAAGAGAAGTCAAGTCCAGCCTCGGTCTGCAGATGGAACAGCCCAGGACAGGGAAGGGGGCTGACATGGGACGGGCCCTTTTCCTTTACCCTCCAGACTTGTGTGTCTAGTTTGACGTTGGCTTTTTTTTTTTTCTTTCTGTACTGCATTCATTTTGCAACTATTTTATTGTTGCTTTCTTTCTTGGGAAAGTTGGAAGGTAACAACCTGAACCCAGGAAAGGAAGTTTGTTGGAGTCAGAGATCTCCTGGGACCATCCACCAAAGATGGAAGGAAATTCATACCAAAGGGATGTCCCCAACATGTACTGACATCTGTGACCTAAGTCTGAAGTCTCATGTCATGTCCTGTTACCACTAAGCTGCTAAAGCAGAAGGGAGCAGGGTAGGGGGAGGGAAGGGAAGTAAGTACCAGGAGCAGGAAGGCTGCTTCCGAGAAGAGTTTAGAGGTGGAGATGGAGATAGAAGGCTACTGGCAAACTCCAGTGTCTCACACGAATCTGCTTCTGGACTTCTTAGTTAGGAGGGAGGTTGTAAACATCTTCAGAACGCTCCTGAATTTCTAGGTTAATTAGCATAAGCTCTAAAATATGTGCCACTTATAGCAAGATGTCTCTCAAAAACAAAACTGGGGCTTCCCTGATGGTGCAGTGGTTGACAGTCTGTCTGCCAATGCAGGGGACACGGGTTCGTGCCCTGGTCCGGGAAGATCCCACATGCCGCGGAGCGGCTGGGCCCGTGAGCCATGGCTGCTGGGCCTGCGCACCCGGAGCCTGTGCTCTGCAACGGGAGAGGCCACAACAGTGAGAGGCCCGCGTACCGCAAAAAAACCCCAAAAAACTGAAAGCAAGCTAATGACAAATAAAACTACAATCCGAGTGTATGCCATATGCTGAGTGTTATAGGCCAGTTTCCAGAAAAAAAAGAACTGCTGGCTCTGACCCCTTAGGTCTAAGACATGAGAATTACAGAACTCAGATCCTTAGAACCAAAGTAGCTTTAGGAGTCAAGTGGTCCAAGTCTTGGATTTACATATATATTTTTAATGCTTGTATTTAAAGAAAAAACTGAGGCTCAAAGAAATTGAGTGAGTTGCCCAAGGTCACAAGCTGTGAGTTCCAGATCCAAGAGTAAATCCCTGATTTCCTGTCCCCTGGAGCCCTTTTCATTAAGACACATGAAGCTCTCCTCCCCACTCCCTCAAGCCAATGTAATGGGTAGAGTTTATGATATTAAGGAATAACGGAGAGAGAAGTTTAGAACAGGGTAGAGTTTCAGAGGTTACATGCCACTCCTTTTTACCTGTGAAATGAAGATAGTCTCAAAGAGGCTAAATGATCTGTCCAAAATTACTCAGGAATCAGTGACATAGCTGAGCCTGGAGCTTCTTGATCATTGTCCGGGACCCTTCTCCTTCTCAAAGCTCCCTCCAGTGTCTGGTGGTATCTCAGGTAAAACCACACCCAGAGAAGTGGGCTTAGGACACCTCCGATGCTTAGCAAGCGTTCAATTAAAACCACACCAGAGCTCCGGCCTTCACCAGGATGATACTTGCATAATTTCCCAGGTTTACTGGACTGGTGGCCCCCCCAAAGATATATCCACATCAAATCTCTGGAACCTGTGAATGTTTGGAAAAAGAGTCTTTACAGATGTAATTAAGCTAAGGATCCTGAGAGGTGGGAATCATCCTGAATGATCCAGGGGGACCTCAAATCCAATGACAAGTGACCTTCTAAAAGAAAGGCAGAGGGAGGTTTGACACAGAGAGGAGAGGACACAGAGGGGAAGGCTCTGTGGAGATGGAGACAGGGATGAGGGTTATGTAGCCACAGCCACTAGGAGCTGGAAGAGGCAGGGAAGGATCCTCCCCTAGCCTTTGGAGGGAGCACAGCCCCTGCCAGCACCTCAGTTTGGGACTTCTGGCCTCCAGAACTGTGAGACAATAATTTTCTGCGGTTTTAAGCCACCACTGTTACAAAAGACACAGGGAACTAATAATACATTTATAATCTCTATGGATAAAATCAATAAGAAACATAACCAAAAAAAATCAAAGATCACAGAATGGATAGGCAAACTGTGGTACATCCATACAATGGAATATTATTCAGCCTGAAAAAGGAAGGAGATACTGTCACATGCTGCAACATGGATGAACCTCGAGGACACTATACTAAGTGAAATAAGCCCATCAGTGGAAAACACAAATACTGTATGATTCCACCTATATGAGATACTCAGAGTAGTCAAATTCATAGAGACAGAAAGTAGAGTGGTCACCGCCAAGGACTGTGGGGAGAGGGGAATGGGGAGTTACTGTTTAATAAGAACAGATTTCAAAGTCATAAAGCGTTATGGAGATGGATGGTGGTGATGGTTGCACAACATTAGCAATCTATGTGATACTCTGAACTATACACTTAAAAATGGTTAAGATGGTACATTTTATGTTATGTGGATTTTACCATAATTTTAAAAACAGAAAAAAAAACAACTAAACCCCAAAAAGCAAGGATTACAGTATTTACAACAAATCCAGAATCATCACGCTTTACCTACAGTGGGTCAGAGAATAAAAGGCAGAGGGAGGAGGGCAGAGTTTTGTGCTGGGAACCCAGCCAGGTTGACTCACGAGCTGTCACACGTCAGCTGCTCACTGTACAGGACATTTTTCTAGATCACACACCCATCTGAGGGGGATGGCACACCCACTGGGTGGGTCTTGAATCTGCCCGGAACCCCACTGCAACCTGCTCCCAGAAGCCCCACCTCTGCGGGTCTGTGTGGAAAGCGTCCCAGGCTTCGTCCTCATCAATGGCCCTCACGGAGGCCTGAAGCCAGTTGGGTGAGGGGCCCTCGCAGCCCCTGCAAACACTGCAATACTCGGGTCTCCAGGGAGAAACCAGAGTGAGCAGATGTGTCTTTAAAACAGCATGCTCTTGCATCTAGTTCTACTGTAGAGATTCCTTCCTACAGCTGTTGAACTAAATCTGAAGATAATCAACACCCCTCACCAGCCCTTCTGCCTCCCCAACTCTTTTGGGGTATCACAGTCCCACATTTGGCCTGAGGAGACAGCTGCTTCCATCCACGTTGTCTACAAATGTGGTGCTCAAGCTGGGGGCTGCGTTCACTGTCTTCCCGCCTCTCTTGCTATAGCTAAACATCTTGGAAATAAGTTCTGGTGTTTTAGTTATTTGTTTATTCTTGAATTAGAATCGACATACAATATTCTGTTAGTTTTAGGAGTACAACATAGTGATTCGGTATTTTTACACATGGTTCATCACAGTAAGTCTACATTCCATCTTGTTTTAAAATGAAATTTCCTAATTGCTCCCAACTCTACAGGTTTATTTCAGACCTGTGCAGCAGATCAAACTTGGGAAGCCAAGGAAATGCTGTAAGGCCCCACTCAGGGCTCCTCGCTCTGTGGAGGGACAAGGGGCACATTCAGAGGACGGGCGAGGACTACTGTACTTTGTGTCTTGGGATGAGACGGCTGGACTTTAAGCTACCCCCTGGATGGGTCACATGCATCTTCTCCAATAGCTTTCCTAGGGATGTGCATCACCCTGGGCCCCAAACCCAGCCTTGAAGTATCCTTGGGCTGCCAACAAAAGCCTTACTGGAAAGGCCATGAAAACTCCTCCTCGCCCCCCAGCTGTGTGTGTGTGGTGGTGGGCATCTACTTCTCAGGTGTCACTCCAGCTAGTGCCACCACTGTTTGGTGTCCAAAGCTCTCCAAACTGGCCTCCCTGTCTCCACCATTTCTTTCTTTCTTTCTTTCTTTTTTTTTTTTTTTTTGCGGTACGCGGGCCTCTCACTGCCGTGGCCTCTCCCGTTGCGGAGCCCAGGCTCTGGACGCGCAGGTCCAGTGGCCACGGCTCGCGGGCCCAGCCGCCCCGTGGCATGTGGGATCTTCCTGGACCGGGGCACGAACCCGCGTCCCCTGCATCGGCAGGCGGACTCCCAACCACTGCGCCACCAGCGAAGCCCTCCACCATTTCTTTTTAAAATTGAGGTGAAATTCACATAACATAAAATTAACCATTTTAAAGGGAACAATTCCGCGACGTTTAGGACATTCACAAGGTTGTGCAACCACCATCTCTATCTAGTTCCAAAACATTTTCATCGCCCCGAGGGGGTACCAATAAGCAGACACTCCCCATCCCCCGTGCCTACCCCCAAGTCCGGGCAACCACCAATCTGCTTCCTCTCCCTATGGATCGATCTCCTCTGGATATTTCATCTAAATGGAAGCATACAGTGTGTGTGGTCGTTCATGACCGGCTTCTACCACTTGGCATAATGTTTTCAAGGTTCATGCATGTTGTAGCCTGTGTCAGAACTCCTTCCTTTGAAAGGCTGAACGATATTCCATTGTCTATATATACTATATTGTGTTTATCCGTCCATCCATGGACTCGTGGGCTGTTTTCCCTTCTGCCTGGTGGGAGCAGAGCTGCCGTGAACATGGGGGCACACGCATGCATTTGGGGACACCCACCTATTCTTCACACAACAGTCTGATCCAGCCACATGACACTCTAGCCACAATCACTTCAACGCTTCGCACCACTCTTAGGGTAAAGCCAAACTCCTGAATGTGACTTTTGAGGTCCTCATGCTCGGGCCCCTCCCATTCCTCCAGCATCATCTCTCTCAGCCGTGCTCCTGCCCAAATGACTTTGTTTCTTGGGTGTGCTGTGCTTGTGCTTGCCTCTGAGCCTCTGCCATTGCTGTTCCTTCTTCCTGAAACACCCTTCCCCTGAGTCAGAGGCAACCGCTTAGACAACACGCACTTCCTTATCTCCCAAATCCAACTAGCTGGGCGAGGTCTCAGCACAGAGCCAACGTCAGCCCCCCTCTGCACTTCACGGACAGGAAGGCATTGCAGAGCTTGCTGTGGGATTAGGAAGGCTACCCCGAACTTGGTGAAATCCCACAGAAGCTGCCCAGTGACACCCTGGGGGACTCTCGGATTCAGTCCTGGGTCCCTGAAACATAGCCTGTTGGGAAGTTTGAATGAGGTGAAGTGGATTCAGTGCCCTGGTGTCTGCTGAAGCCATGTGACAAGTTGTTCAGCTACCTTCCAAGGACTCCACCAGGCGTCCTGACTCAGTGCTCAGTGCACATTCTCCGCCCTGAGACGCGGGACGGGTGTGAGGCAATCTCTGCTTTTTCCATGGGAGTGTGTTAACACCCCACAGGCCTATGAGAAGCCAGGCAGTGACTCTCTGGCCTCTGACCTCATGTCCACAGGTGGCCCCGGCCCAGGAGGAGCTCGGCTCAGCCCAGAGGCAGAAGCTGGTGGGGCCGCTGCTGAGAAAGCAGGAACCAAGCTCCCTGGTGCGAGGCAGTCACACCTGAACTTGACAGCCTTCGGCTCAGCCTGGACCACAGGGCGTTCTGGGTCACACAGGATGTGGTTTTCTAAGGGTGGGGAAGTCTACGCCCTCACCTCTAATGACTCTTTCTTCTCTTAGCTTCAATTTGGAGCCTCTGCTCCGTGAGTCTGTACACTCCCACGTATACACACAAGAGCGCACACACGGACATGCGGGCACACATACGCACAGGTGTACCACCCACACACATGGCTCTAGCACGCTCTTCATTTCCTCTTTTCTAACTTCTAAACAAAAGAACAGTTTAATATAACCTTTCCTACTACATAATTCCTAACAGACTCTTTTTCATTCTTTTTCTCCCTCAAATTCCCCATCCTTCCAATTTCCACACGAGCACTCAGTATGCACTGCCTGAGAAGACAGTACCACACAGTAGTTCTCTAAGCGACTCGTCATCTACAACTACCTCCACATGTGAGAAAAAGATGGAAAAAAATGGAAAAAGAGACCCCCGTGTATTTTCCAGGGCCTTGCGGAAGATGACGGTAGCTTCGAGGGAAGCCCATCTGTCACTTACCTCCAGGACCTTGCCAGTGATAAACTGGTGGCAGGCTTCACATTTCACCCCGAAGAGACCCTGGTAGTCCTTTTCGCAATACGGAGCGCCATCCCTGCAGGACAGAGAGCGTCAGCTCCCGAGAAGGCCGAGGGCAGGAAAGACACCCAGACCCGTTTCTCTCCGCCCTCCTGCACAGAACGGTAGCAGAAGCTGTTTCTCTCCCACCCAGCACTCACATGTCTGGAGACCTGGTCAGACAGGGTCAAAGCCCACAAAACCAAATGATCCAGAGAGAACGCTGAGGTTCTCCAAGCCGTGTGGAAATAACAGCCAAATGGTTATGGCTGCTGATTCCTGGACTGCCTCAGACCTAACTAGCAAAAACCTGGAGTCTCTCTCTCTTGCAGCACCAGGCCAGATGGGCTTCAGCTGTGGTCCCAGGGTCCCTCTTCCTCAACCCCCACCAGCTCACTGACTCATATGCGTCCCAACAGCATGGAGACGCCATCCCCTTAGCCCTCAGGGGCCCTAGGGGTCCAGGGCCTCTCATTCAGCCTCCTGAAACCTCCTTCATTTCCCTCAGGACACAGTGAAGAATACCATGTTCTATGTGTGCCATCATATGGAAGAGTTAAAACGTGCCACTTCAGACAGCCCAGTTACCTAGCGTTGCACAGCCGTCAGTGTTAAAGGCCGAACATTTCTCTCTTCTTACTTTGGCTGTGCATCAGAATCACCTGTGCAGTTTCTCCCTTTCTAATACTGGTGTTTGCTTCACCCCAGACATGCAGAATTGGATTTCTAGGGGGTGGGGCCTAAGCTACTTCTTTTGTTTGTTTCACTATATTCAGGAGTTAAATTCATTAAAATTTTTTTGAATAGGTGCTGGTTGGAGACCATTTTTTTAAAGTGGATGGGGGAAAATTTTCCCTCACTGCCAGTGGACCCTCCCCCCGCTCCATGCTCATTCTTCCCTCCTTAATTTTTTTTTTTTTTTTTGCCTGGTTGCACGGCATGTGGAATCTTAATCCCCTGACCAGGGATCAAACCCCGCGCCCACTGCAGTGGAAGTGCGGAGTCTTAACCACTGGACCACCGAGGAAGTCCCCCCTCCTTAATTTAAAAGGTAACCACTGTTAACTAGTTTTTGCAGGTTACATTAAACAAAAACAAAAACTTCACCTGCTCTATTATCTACACCAGCATCTGACTCTAATGAACCTATTCCCTGGTGGTCCTAATGGGCTCTGTGCCTAGACCCTGGGTGTTTTTTTTTTTGGGGGGGGGTGTCTACAAATATGTCTGAGACCTGGAAGGAGGGTAAAGGTTTACTAGTTCCAAATAGGAAAAAAATATTAGCAAAATTACTAAATGCTTAATTGGTTACAACATACAGCCTATCCTTATGTCAGCTTCATTAATTGTTACATTAGGCAATGATGAATATTTCATTAAACTTATAGTAGGCAACAACAGAAGAATAAAATTCTCTTCAAAAGTTTTATAGCAAAAAGTTCATATTGATTGTGGGATGTGAATGTCTTTCATTATGTCTGATGGGATGGGGTGGAGTCCAGGAGAGCAGGGCCTACAGAGGGGCCCAACACGGCCCCATCCCCGCTGAAAGGATCCACGCCCCAGGCCCCAGTCTTACTTGCTGATGTACTCCCCGGTGAGGACTTTGCCGCAGGACTTGCATTTAAAGCAACCCAAGTGCCACTGCTTTTCCAGGGCCAGGAGCGCCTGCCCGTTCTTGATATCTCGCCCGCAGCCAGCACAATCTGGAAAAAAGCAGCCACCAGTGGTTACTCCACGTTTGTTTTGCTAAATCCAAGCATGCAGGCCTGCTCTGAACCCCAGTGTGCACCCATCACACACTCAATAAATATTTACTTAAGCACAATTTCATTCCGCGTTTGCTCCCTGCACGAAACCTTCCCCAGCGGACTCGCAGGCCCCATCCTCACACAGGATGGGAATGTCATAAACCTCCGTGGATCCAAGGGCATGGATGTCCTTCATCAATTTATTTCCTTGGGGGTGATGTAACTACCCTCTGAGCTCCAGCTGGCCCAGAGAATATTTAATTATAGTGTCTTGGCTGTGATTTTAAGAAAGCTCTCATCGGCCTTTATTAATTGAGGGCACATGTGAGTAGCTAAGCATACCATGCTGGATGCCTCTCAAACACTATGTATGGGACGCTTGGAAGGCTGCCCGTTAAGTCTCATTTTTGTAAACAGGACTCTACTTCCTTATCAGCCTAAACCAGACTTTCGAAGATTTGTGATCATCAATTCAATGGCTTTTAATTCCTTAGCCTTCAATTCTCCCTGACAGGCTCCTGTGAAGCAGATAGAGGAGAAAGTGTTTCTTCATGGTAGCGAGTGTGGACCCTGCAATGAGACGACCTGGTTCTGAACCCCAGCTCATGTCGGCTAGCCACGTGACCCAGGCTGGTTCTCGCCTTTTCTAAGTCTTGGTTTCCTCATATGAAAGCCAGGATGCTATTAGTGCCTGTCTCAAGTTCTCTGATGAGGAATCAATGAAATAAAGGACTTAGAGCTCTATAAACATTTGCTATTATTACAATTGCCCTTATTCTGATTATTAAAAACATAGTCGTTAGGGAAATGGAATATTTAAGAGAACCCAGAAGAATGTACAGGCGTACCCCATTTTATCGTCTTTCACTTTATGGTGCTTCAAATACAATGCAAATTGAAGGTTTGTGGCAACCTTACCTCAATCAAGTCTACTGGCGCCATCTTTTCAAAAACATTTGCTCACTTTGTGTCTCTGTGTCATTTTGGTAGTTCTCCCAATTCTCCAAACTTTTTCATTATTATTGTGTTTGTTATGGTGATCTGTGATCAGTGATCTTTGATATTCCTGCTAAGTCTCGCTGAAGGCTCAGATGATGGTTAGCATTTTTCAGCAATAAGGTACTTTCTAATTCAGGTATGTACATCGCTTTTTTACACATCATGTTTTGCACACTTAACAGACTCCAGAATGATGTAAATATAACTTCCATATGCACTGGGGAACCAAAAAAAATTCATGTGACTCATTTTATTGCTGTGTTTGCTTTATTGTGGTGGTCTAGAACTGATCCCACCGAATAGGCAGTATCTCCGAGGTCGGCCTGTAAATTGGTACAACCTTTCTGTAAAGCAATTTCTGTAAAATCAACGTATCTGAGAAAGTGAAAGAAAGCACTGTTGGCACGTTGCTCATGATGTCCCCAACTGATCATAAAAAACACTCACGGAATAAAGAAATGTGCAGACAAGGCCTCTTGGTACACAAAATGATTACACACACCCCATTTCTGACCACATCTGTGACTGCTGCTCCTGTACTAAGAATGACATTTCTAGCCTAACTTGATTTCTCTCTCCTTCTAAAAAAACTCCCCTAACAGTACCCGGCACAAGCCCAAATCCTATAAAAAGTTCCTCTAAATGTCATCCAGAGAGAGCTCACAATTCTTCTTGTTGTCTCCCTTGCTGTGGTTTGTTAAGTACACTTGACTTTTTTTTTATTGACTACAGGTGTGCTTCTGGTGACCTCTGGTCAGTGGGTATTTACATAACCTTTATATTCAGCAATTTCATGTCTAAGATTTTATTCTACAAGTAAACTTGCAAAAGAACGTGCATGTGAGTGTATGTCTATCCCCTGAAGAATATATATTCATCCTCTACCGCATTTTTGTAACAATAAAACTGAAAATAGCCGATGTGGACATTAATGAGAAAATGGTTACACTGATTACAGGATGGTCAGTAATGGAACACTACATGCCATTGAAACGAAGGAGGTAGATTTGTGTGCTGACGTGGAGAGATGTCCAAAATAGATGGAGTAAAAAAAAAGGAAGCTGTAAAACACTATGCATAACAGAAGCTCTTTTTTTTTTTTTTTTTGCGGTACGCGGGCCTCTCACTGTTGTGGCCTCTCCCGTTGCGGAGCACAGGCTCCGAACGCGCAGGCCTAGCGGCCATGGCTCACGGGCCCAGCCGCTCCGCGGCACGTGGGATCTTCCCGGACCGGGGCACGAACCCGTGTCCCCTGCATCGGCAGGCGGACTCTCAACCACTGCGCCACCAGGGAAGCCCCATAAGCTCATATTTTTTTATCAGGAGAATGTAAAAAATTGCTGAGCAAAATATTTATAAAGTTAAAAGTATATCTGCAATACAAGTTATGAATATTGCAGATTAGAATTTCTTTAAGTATAGCCCATTATAAGCTGAGTGTGTATTATACGGTCACAAAGCGTTACAGATTCTTTTAAGAGCTGGGGTTTATACGATCCCCAGCAATTCACCAAAAGTCTTTCAAAGGGGACCACTCATCTGGTAGTTTACTATAAAGATAAAAATGGGAGGCCATGATATTTGCTCATAAATACAATTTTTAAAGGTCAGGAGCACAGTATGGATTTAAGATGAATTGGCAGGTTTTAATCCAAGCGAACTGAATATTTTCTTCATTCTTCTGATTAGATTATGCCCACTAGGTGGCAATAAGGATTTAAAATAACACGGAAGATGCTGGTTGATAGAATTTTTAAAGCAGAAAATAAACTTTAGAGATGGGTTTTCAATTCTATAACTGAAGACAGTCAGGCTCAAGAAGGTCAGTGGAGCTGTTTGGTATCTCCCCTGCATAGCACTGGGGTTGAGGGAGATCAAAGGTGTGGGGACGGCGAGAGGGCTGGCTTTAGGATTAGGAAGACTTGGGCACTAACTCGGAAAACTTATTCTCTCTGACCCCTCATTTCTTCATCTGGGAAATGCTGACCCACTTCTCAGGTTGCTGCGAGGAAGAAGAGAAACTCTGCGTCGTGAAGTGCTTCGTATAACACTTAGAATGCTTGGTACCCGTTGGGCGCTCCACATGGGGAGCGCCAAGGAAAGGGCACTCCCCTTTCCTTGGTAGGGGCTGAAGGGACTAGAAACCAGGTTTCTTGATTCTGTCTTGCGGTTTTTATAAGCACATTCATGCCCAGATACCTCAGAGCTCTGACAGCAGCTGAGACAATTTGAGTGCAATAATGACCTCTCTGATCCTTCTGCACTGAGGGCTTTGGTGAACCAGGCATTGTGTGAGCGTTTTATAGACATGGCATATACTCTTCAGTAGTTGTTTTTCACAATCTTTATTATCCCTCACAGTCATGGAGTCAAAGTGCCTTGCAGTCTGGAAGCCTCTGACCTCACAGGTGGTGTCCTGAACCTCTCAGATCCTCCATGCCCTGTACTGTTCCACGGACGGCACACATTCTACAACTGACCTTGATTATGTTTCATGAAGAAGCATTCACTGAGTGTGACCACCTAGAGCCAGCCAGCTGGTGAAACTGGGCTGGAAGTAGAGGTTGGGGATGAGGCTCCTTCATCCCAAACCTTAAGACATAAATCAAGCAAATCAGCAAAGATGGCCTCCTGGAAAGTAGGATACTGGCCCAGCTGATTCAAAGTATTCCAGTGTATTCCACAGAGGTTACCCATTCGTTTCTCTCTGGACAAAACTTTATACTCTCCTTAAGCCTGATGTCATGCTGGGGAAAGTAGAAAAGATGCTGAGATAAAAAGATTTGTGCTGATGGTTTGTGTCTCCTATGCTCATTCCAGCTAAGCTCTTTTATAAAGAACAAAATGTCCTCGTCTCTATCTTCATGTTTTTCAGCTGTTGAGAAAATTGTTTCCACATCACTGAAGCAGCTGCTGGTAAATATAGAAAGCTGGTGACTGGCACTGGAATTACTGCCAAAGTCAGAAATAGGTGAATATGGAGCAGCATCAAGGAAATCAAACCCTCTAGCAACTCGCTGGTCTTCTGTCAGGGATACACAACGACCAAATGTGAAAACAGAAGCAAACTGCAACAGCCTTAAACACTCTGCCCCCAAGCCTTTCATTCTTGGCACCAGGAGCCAAGAGAAAAGCAGGGATTTGGCTACTTATGTCCAAGTTAAACTAATATCCATGTACACACCTGGTTCCATATTTATATCATTTTGTTCAAAGTTAATAAATATCCTTGAGGATAGGGATCCTGTCTGTCTCCTTTAACCTCTTTTTTTTTTCTTTTTTGGCATAGGGCCATGGACACCTGGGCTTCTAAAGTACTTAAGTTGAAGAAGGTGACAAATGGCTCTCTGGAAGGAAACCTGTGTTCTCATGATGCTAAGAAAGATGTCATCACTTGGGCTGCCTTTAAGGTCCTGTCAGCCTGGAGCCTGGATACCTATGTTCCTTTTTTTTTTTTTTTGCGGTACGCGGGCCTCTCGCTGTTGTGGCCTCTACCGTTGCAGAGCACAGGCTCCGGACGCGCAGGCTCAGCGGCCATGGCTCACGGGCCCAGCCGCTCCGCGACATGTGGGATCTTCCCGGACCAGGGCACGAACCCGTGTCCCCTGCATTGGCAGGCAGACTCCCAACCACTGCGCCACCAGGGAAGCCCCCTATGTTCCTTTTAAGAATGATTTCTGCCTTCCTAGAATTTCCCATTTGGGAAGGGTAAGAGCCAAAAAGATGTCTTACTCTGTGAAGATGATTTTCTGGAACAGAAGGCTGCGGAACGGAGCTACAGAAGAGGGAACTTCGTGGTAACTGAATTCCCAATCATCCCTGCCTTCCCAGGCTTCTGTCATGCCTAGAACCATGAGTGGAGGTGGAAGCTGCCATTCACAGTAGCCACCCATCTGCGACCAAAGCTTCTAGAATATGGAATGGGACTTTTCCTAGTGTTCTGAAATTTTGGGCTATGTATCATCTTAGAGCTGAAAACAATGAGGATAAATTTTCCGTCTTCCAGAGCAGGTTGCTAGGAATATCCTTGCCGGATTTACCAAAAGATAGTAGAATCTACCTGATGACTCTCAACGCCTACTGCCTCCCTACCTCTGAAATCAGAAATTCACAAAGGCATAGAGGAGAGTGGGCAGGGAGCTGTCCACACAGCAGGAATGGGGTGTTCCCTCCCCTCTGCTGTGAGAAGGATTAGAGGACCCTGGGAGAGCGGGGGGACCAGACCCCACTCTCCACCTATATGTTTACTGAGTGGGGATGCTCAGGCTCTGGTGCTCCTGTGGATCCATGAGAAGCTTGATGTTAAGAGTTCTTGGGACAAATTGACTGGACTGTCCTGGAGCTTGGTAGCGTTCATGAACAAAAAGTCCGGAGCCCACTAAGTCTGGAAGATTTGGAAGGCAGGAAGCCGGCTGGAGCCCCTCCTCTTGATGGCAGGCTAAGGAGAAGACAGAAGTAGGAGAGGTGTGTATGGCCACCATTTGGCTCACCGGGGATGCACTTGTGTCCTGTGGCTGGTACCCACGCCCAAGCATCTTGAATGAACCCACCTGAGAAAGCTGCCTGCCAGGCATTAGTAAGAGCTTATGAGGAGCAGACCTGAGGCTGGGGAGGATGGAGGGGGTTTGTTGAAACAGGTTAGCCAGAAATTGCACACTTTTGTCAAGGAACTCAAAATGGGTCCTATTAAAAATTCTCCCTAGGGCTTCCATGGTGGCGCAGTGGTTGGGGGTCTGCCTGCTGATGCAGGGGACGCGGGTTCGTGCCCCGGTCCGGGAAGATCCCATGTGCCGCGGAGCGGCTGGGCCCGTGAGCCATGGCCGCTGAGCCTGCGCGTCCGGAGCCTGTGCTCCACAGCGGGAGAGGACACAACAGTGAGAGGCCCGCGTACCGCAAAAAAAAAAAAAAAAAAAAAAAAAAAGAGAGAATAAAAAAAGAAACTCTAGTTGTCATCAACCGAGATTAGCACGTAAGTTCATGGCTATACATGTGGATGAAAATAGACATGAAATCATTTCAGATATAGGGTTTTTGTTTGTTTCTGTTTCAAGACACTTCACTTACTATATACTGTTGAGTCTTTCACACTGAACTCATAACCAACAGCACTATAACTCATACCTGAAGGAAGCTTTTGTCGCACACATATTTTCTCCGTAAGACACCTCACCGCCTTCTGGGAACGAACAGTAGTGAGCCGGGTGTTTTGTTGTTGTTAATTTAAATCTACTATGGATGCATGTTATATATACCTTTTGCATGTTGAATGTACGCATTCTTAGAAAGGAACAATGTGTCTGAGACACCACTCCATGTCAAAAACTGCACATCATTAGTCATCAACTTTGAGTTTTCCTCATTCTAGCCTAGGAGATGTGGCAGAAGGAAAGAAAAAAATTTTAAAAAGCCTACAAGATCTGTCCCAGACACATCTATTTCAGCAGAAAGAAGACACACCAGGCAAACAAAGCAACAAATACTGAAAACAGACATAGGTTGTTATTAATAGAAAGTAGAATAAGATTTTGGAGACCCTATAAAATATTCAAGTGGTGTCCTTTTAATAGACTGTTAACTAGAGGCACTTTATCCCTGGCCAGGTGTCAATACAAGGAGCTTTAAGGAAAACAAACAAACAAAACCCCCCAATTTAAGTTCCAGGGTTTGGCTAACTTGAATCCTGAATTTAATGACATTATATCTTGTCATTCAATGTCTCCCACAGGATGTGGATTTCCCATGACCTCGTGTAATAAAATGGTGAATGTAGAATACCGGAGAACAGCTGTTCTACCCAAAAAGAGAGAAAGTGGAGACAAGAGAAGTGTGACCTGAACATGGGTCAGATTCTGTGAGGTGAACAAGCTGCCTTTGACACAAGCTTTCAACACATCTGATCAGTCTCTGGCACGTGGATTCCTCTGTGTGAATAACTGTGGGAGGCACGTAGTGGCTGCCCACCCTAGACAGGACAGATGTTTTCAGTTTGCTAAGGTTCGCATCCCTCCCTAGGGTCTAAATGTCCACTGCCACCTGTTTTCACGCTTGAACTGAGCATATGCACCTATGTTACCAGCCTGGCCCTTTTTTGTAGGCCCTTGAATCTGTAACCCATCAATTTAAAAAAATCCAGACATTCCCTATGCTATTTTTTTTTTTTTTTTTTTTTTTTTTTGCGGTACGTGGGCCTCTCACTGTTGTGGCCTCTCCCGTTGCGGAGCACGGGCTCCGAACGCGCAGGCTCAGCGGCCATAGCTCACGGGCCCAGCCGCTCCGCGGCATGTGGGATCTTCCCAGACCGGGGCACGAACCCGTGTCCCCTGCATCGGCAGGCAGACTCTCAACCACTGCGCCACCAGGGAAGCCCTATTTTTTTTTTTTTTAATAAGACTTGGCTTACAGTTTTAACATCATTAAGGTATAAGGGGTTTGGGGTTTGGGTATTTGAAAACCCTTCCTTGACTAAAAAGGCCACATCATTTAGTAGTGATAAGAGCGTCCATCTAGCAAGTGTACACCGTTGAATGTCTGATCTTCAGCTGTGCTGCTCAGTGTTGTCAAGTTCCAACCAGACATCTGAGTTGACAACTACTGACTGGCCACAATCCGTGTCGAGTTACTGACATGAGTCTGCAATTTTCTTTTCTAGCATGTCACGGCAAATTCCATGGGTATGAGGTCACCGAAAGAAAAGACAGATAGAGGGCAAAATGCAAAGGTGTTAGGGTAAGCACTTTTCAAGAATTAGTTTTTTAAGTACTTTTTAACTTCTTAAGTTCTACGCTGCCATTTGCCAGAAAGCAATACATGGGGTCACGAGACAAATATGAGCTGGGGCTGAGGGGAATTGGGACATTTATATTTATTTATATTCAAATAGGTGCAGTGTATTTGCCATCTTATGGCTCTCAATAATTTATATCTAAATTCACTAAAAATGATGCAGAATTATTTTCAAAGGTTATGGGCTGCCTGAATATGTAATCTTGAACCAGACTTTGCACAATCACCATGTCCTTGCCTAGGTTAGCTGCTCCCTTTGCTATCTTGACGGCCATGATGGAAACATCACAAGCCAGAGCAGCCTCTGACCTGCTATTTTAGGTGAAGGTTCTTGTTGTCTTGGGAAAACAATACTGCACAACAAACACGTTTTCATGGGCCATAACAGCAGCAGATTATCAGCCTCATCAGGAAAGCTGTAGGCAGGACCAGGAACAGTCATCTTCTGAGCCCTCTATTATCTAATATTTGGCAGTCAATCCCATCTTTCCTTCTTTTAAAGTGTATATCATATATACTTATAGCTTTCGTCATACTTTTTATAAATACAGACCATTTACACATCTGAAACTTCCAATTCTAACCCCTGAGCCAGTGATCACAGAATTCCGATAGGAGTATTACGAATTCTCAAGGTCAAGAAGCCCCCTCCTTTAATTAGCATTGGGTGTGTTTTTTCTCATATTCATGACCAGGATCTGAACAGGAAATTTTATTAAAAGGAGCCAGATTGTTTGCCTTTCCTCTCCATTAACTGGTTATGAATCTATTAAGCAGGAGTTGAATGGAAGGAATTCTGACACATGCTATGACATGGATGAGCCTTGAAAACATTATGCTAAGTGGAAGAAGCCAGAAACAAAAGGCCACACTGGTATGACGCCATTTATGTGAAATGTCCAAAATAGGTGAATACACAGAAACAGAAAGCAGATTGGTAGTTCCTAGGGGCTGGGAGAAGGGGTGAACTGGGAGTAACTGTTTAATGGGTACAGAGTTTTCTTTTGGGGTGATGAAAATGTTTTGGAAATAGAAGTGGTGGTTGGACAATGTTGTGAACAGTACTTAAACATTCACTTTAAAATAGTTAATTTTATGTTATGTGAATTTCAGTCAAAAAAATCTGTACCAAGAAGGTTTGCCCTTATACTGATTTCCTTAATTAAGTTGTAAACTTTAACCTGGTGAGGAGTTTCATGATAAATCTTTAACTGGCTATGGTCACCCAGCAAACCCGGCTCTTGCCAAAGAGGAAATCATACTTGAGTTTTACGTCAGTTTCTCAGATCCAGTACTCATTAGCCAATATCAGCTCATTGACTCTATTCCAAAGATAGAAAGAAGAAAAGAAAGGGTAGAATGTCAGTTTCAGTACTTTCCTCATGTGACCGACCAGTCACTTAATACATACACAACTGAAGGTCACAGCAAGGGCAAACTGCAGTGAGACTTCAGTCTGGAATGGGCCTTTTATTTATTTACTTATTTTTTTTTTATAAATTTATTTTTATTTATATTATTTATTTTTGGCTGCACTGGGTCTTCATTACTACGCATGGGCTTTCTCTAGTTGCAGCGAGCAGGGGCTACTCTTCGTTGCGCTACGTGGGCATCTCATTGTGGTGGCTTCTCTTGTTGCAGAGCATGGGCTCTAGGTGTGTGGGCTTCAGTAGTTGTGGCACACGGGCTCAGTAGCTGTGGCTCACAGGCTGTAGAGCGCAGGCTCAATAGTTGTGGCGTACAGGCTTAGCTGCTCCACAGCATGTGGGATCCTCCTGGACCAGGACTCGAGCCCATGTCCCCTGCATTGGCAGGTGGATTCTTAACCTCTGCACCACCAGGGAAGTCCCTTTTTTAAAATTTAACATTATTTTTGATGTGCTTTGGTTTTAAATAGGTAATACATACACATAGTTAAACTTTTTTTTTTCATGTAGTAAAAATAATTCCTTTCCTTCCCTATCTCCCTGCTACTGCTCCCTTTCTTCTGGAGATAAGCACTAAGAGTAATTTCTCAGTATCCCTCTGAGGACAGTCTATAGGAATATACAACTATAGATATACACAGCAGTCCTTTGAACAGCTAAGTCTTTACTGCTGCTGAAAAATTAAACTGGGGAATAACCACGCTTCCAATCATTAAAATTCTACTTTTACTGATAAGTTGTCAGAAGCTGTGGGTCTTATTACATAAAAGATGTATCTAGTGAAATGAAAACAGCAAATAACAAAATACCATTAACTTGCCAACCACTGAAACATTTTTTTGTACCCATTTTCCCTTTTTGCCCCTTAGTTGGACCCATTCCCTATAAGGCGGGAACTTTTCTTCCTTTCTTGCAACCGAGATAATCCAGTTTCTGGTTAAGTGAAAAGATATGTCACTCTGGGATCTTTATGTCTGACTCATAATTGTAACAGGTTTCAGTCTGAAACATCTAAATATTAATGTTCCTTTTTGCGACATACCTTGTCCTCCCGCAATGAATCTTTGGCTACTATGTCAATTCCAAACTCTCTCAACAGTCTAATCCGTACCCAGTAGAGCAATATTGGAACTGCCATGTCAGGTTAGACCCTGTCCTTCCAGGCCAGGGGCTGGCACCCTAAGTGCCCAGACGGGTGAGGCCTCTCTAACCTCACACTCAAAGTTGGGAAATACATTCCCTGACACTTCTACTGAAAAAAAACCCCCCAAATCAAAAAAACCTTGTGATGCTGTCATCAGCCAAATTCTCTAAAGCAATAGCTCCTTCCCCTTTTATTAAATAAGAGGAAAGACTTGTAAATCAGATGAGAAAATGAACATTTAAACATGCCGATACACCTTGCCCTCCTGCACCCAAGCTGTACTATGTAATTTTACAAAACCACAAAAGCCATTGTCACCATCGTCATTCAAGTAGCATTCAGAACTCAACATTCCAGACCTGGGAGCTGAGATTTATTACCTGAAAGGCTCTTCTGGGATGACATCAATTTACCCACTAAATGAACATTCATGTACTTGCTGTGTGCACAGTGCTATTCTTAGGGGAAAAAAAATAAAAGAGCTTGTCATTAGGTAGCTCATAGTCTGGTTGGAGAGAAAAAGATGCAAAGAGCTAGGGGAGCTATGTGGTAATAACTGTCACAATAGAAATGCAAAGCACAGCTTTGGCCGGGACACCTGTGAGCTGGCCCTGTAGCCAGGGAGCCTAAGCAAATTCAAAGCTTTCAATCTTTTGTGTGACACTCAAAAGAACAAATGATGTTTGATGAGAAGACACATGACCAAAATGCTATGGGAAGAATTTATGCGAAGTTGTACATGTGTCTATAGCACTTAGAGCAAAATCCAGAAGCATATCCACCAAAATGTTAACAGAGGTAATCTCATTGTGATGGGATTTCGGGTGATTTTCATCTCCTTCTTTGTACTTTTCTGTAAAATTTGTATTGTTTTACAATGAACACTTAAACCCATTTAAAAAGAGAAGATTGTTATTAGCTCTGTTTAGAGATAAAGGTGGCTTTGATTCAATTTCTGGAGTGTTTATTTAGGGCTTTATGTGCTAGACCTTGTATAAGAGAGAAAGACAGCAGGGTCCTTATCTTTAATGAGTTCATTAACTTGGTGGTGGAGGTGGGCACACATTTAAACAATTAAAATGCTACAGGTTATGTACCAATGTTGGTTTTTTAATTGTGACAAGTGTATCACCGTAATACATGATGTTAACTGTGCAGTAAAGAATTTGGCTGGTGCCAGGAACACAGTAGGTGCCCAAAGAAATGCTCATTGAATGAATGAATGACATCCATATCTTTCTTTGACTTAGTCCTTTCATTCATCTTCCTCACCTTTTCTCACAGCCATTACCTATACCCACAACCAATGGTCTCCCCAGCTCTGATCACTGATGTCAAATCACTGATTTTGCACACCACCATTGCCATTACCACCTTAATCTTTCTAGAACATTGTTTTCATCTGGTTGTCCTCCAGGTTAAGCCAAGCTCCACATTGCCAAACCCCTTAGAGCCTCCAGAGACCTGGCGCCCTTGCTCTAACCTTCCAGCTTTTCTTCTCAGGACGTGGAAGAACAAAGCCTTTGCTCTGTTTGGGTTCCCCCTGTGCTGTTTTTACAAGTACCCTCCCCACATTTAGACTGTCCTCCCACGTAGTGTTATCTTATTTAATTCCCATAACAACCCTTAGGAGTAGCTATTTTCCGATTTTCAGATGAGAGCATGAAGGTTCTGAGACATCCAATAGCTTGTCCATGACTTCATGGTTAGGAAGAAGCAGGACCAGGAGTGAAACCCAAGCCCTCTGAAAGGTAGAGCCCATATTTGAAACCAGCATGCTACGCTCTCTTCTTCTGTTCCTTTCTGATTCTAAATTATCTCTAAGCTCAAGTTCTAGTCTTGTAACTTCCTTAAAGAACAATGGTTAACATTTGGATGAGCTTATTAGGTATCATGAATCTTTTAAGTACTTTACTTATATGATCCCCAGAACAACCCAATGAGAAAGGAACTATTATTATTTGTTTTAATTTCATTTATTTATTTTTGGCTGCCTTGGGTCCCCATTGCTGTGTGTGGGCTCCTCATTGTGGTGGCTTCTCTTGTCACAGAGCATGGGCTTCAGTAGTTGTGGCACGCGGGCTCAGTAGTTACAGCACACGGGCCCAGCCGCTCCGCGGCATGTGGGATACTCCCGGACCAGGGCTCGAACCCATGTCCCCTGCACTGGCAGGCAGATTCCCAACCATCGCACCACCAGGGAAGCCCAAGAAACTAACTATTATTGTTTCCTATTTTATAGGCAAAGAAACACTGGCAGAGATTGAGTTCTCAAGGCCACACAGCCTGTATGTGGTAGAACTGGGATAAAAAGCAGCCATCAACCTGTCCAGAACGCATACTCTTTAGCAGAAGCCTGCCAAGCCTCCTCTGCCATCCTATCCTACTGGAAGAAAGTGTCTCAAGAAGGTGGGGCTGATTTGTTTTGAAGACCTTGCCGCAAAACCCAACAGTCCATGAGTCAAAACCCAACAGTCCATGGGTTGTATGTGTGCACGTGTTCCTGCCTTCAATGGTTTTACATATTGGTGGAAAATATCAAACGAACAGAAAAGACAGCCACCATGAACGGTAGAGTGAAAAACGCACAGTCACAAAAAGCAAAGATTGTCCTACACAAAAATTCAGAAGTCAATGCGTGAACAGTAAGTTTTTGTTTTATAAGTAGTCAGTACTTTTATCTATTTACTTATTTAATCCTACGAGGTAGGTACCTATTGCCATCCCATTTTACGGAAGAGGACCTGGAGGATGGAGAGGTCAGGAGATGGCTAGAGCCAGAGCCTGCCCCAGGCAGTCAGATGCCAGCGTCAGATCGTCACCACTCCACCTATTGTAGGGGCCTCAGCAGACAATCCCACTCAACCTGCAAATGTTTTTTTGAGAGAGGACATAGATAAAAGAAAAATTATCTTGCAACTATTAAAAGCTATTGCACCAAATAGAAAAGTAAAATAATTGAAAAATTCTTCCTCCCCTTTGAAAACATGCACATGACTGTTTATCTGAAATGATTTAAATTCAGTCCAAGCAGAGCATTTGCCCCAATACCTTAGGAGTTCCAATTGCAGTTGGAACAATGGCAATGCTGTACAGAGGGGGTAAAGGAGAGGAAGATGGGTTTGGATGTATGTGTGTGGGGGGGTGTTCATCGCATCAATCTGCCAAACCCACACACAGTCAGACACTAGTCAGACACCCTTTGAAATGGAAAGGGTGATCGTAGACAGCAACCCACTTCTGTTCGGATGCCTGAAATAGACCAGAGCCATGCAGGAAGCAACATCCAAACCCGATTCCCTACCCTCTAGGTTGTCACACACAGACTCCCCCTCACGTGGCTCCTTACGCCGCAAGAACCAGTCCCTCAATTACTGGCAGATACATGGAATGGAGTGAAGTTAGGCCTTAAAGGAGTGTCAATAAACTTCTGGGAGAGCATCATGCTTCCTGGACATACATTTTTATTTCTAAAGAATGAATCAGCTAGACATGGGCAATTGATTCTTTTTAATCAATTATAAAAGCAGTTTAATTAATGTTCATTGTAACCCTGTGAGGCAATGTTTACTATTATCTCCATGCTATATAATGTTTGTTGCTTATTGAATTCAAATTGCATTAGACTGGGTGCAGCAACAGTTTTTACTAATTCAAGGGCAATAATCTTTAATTGAAGTAGTTTGTTTCTATGAGTAACTTCCTGATGGTTTCTATTCACCAAACCTTGCTACACCAGGGAGGCAACTGTGGCACATAGAAAGCACACAGCCCTTGCAGGCAGACACTCGAGTAAATCCGCAGACAAGTCAGGTCACTGCTCCAAGGCTCAGCACCCCGCATCTTTGGAAATCAGAGAGTGATACCTACATTGTGAAATAAATATCCGGGACAGTAACATGGCATCTGGAGCCTGGGTTTGTATCCCGACTCTACCACTGTGTAACCTTGGGCAAATTATTTAACATCTATGGCCCTTTGTTTCTTCATCTGTGAAAAGGGGATAGTTTTAGTACCAACCTATAGGGTGGTTTTGAGGATTAAATGAGTTAAAATTTGTACACCAGCTACACAGTGCCTGATCACAGTGAGTACTACGCAAATGTTTTAAGAAGAAAATAAAATAAAGGTGAGAAGAGTTACTGTAATGTGGAAGAAAGCACCAAGCAGAGTACCCAAGACATCACAGGCACTCCACTGGGACGTCTCCCTAAATTAGAGCAACACAGACATGGTGGCCCCTGAGTAGCTGAAATTGCACCTCTACTGAGTAAGCTCTAACAGAGCCTATTTTGTGTTAATTCTCATCACATCATTGACTTGCTTCCATTGGCCACTCTTCACTTCTTCTCTCCCTCTCACACTGTCTTCACCTCCTATTCAGTGATTATGGAAAACCAGCCACAGAATGTGAAATAAAATTTCAGTTCAGAAGAGCAAACTCATTTGTGAAAGAACATTTCAAAGGAAAGAGAGGACCTTGGCTCTCTGATCTATTTCACCAACACTGTGAACATTAGCAAAGAAAAGTTTCATGAATTGCTTTTCTTTAGGAAGCTTTGCCAAGTTACATTATTTTTTAAAAAATAAGAATCAAAGTAACATCAGTATAGTTTTAAAATATAGGGCATTTCCTAAAGAATTACAAAGAATAACCAAGTGTTTTCTAATTATGCTCCAACGAATTTCAGAAACTTGCTGAAAATTGACTTGCTCTTGTACTTGTGTGCCTGCCTCCTTTGGGTACTTTGCATGTGTGTATCCATATATAAGAGCTCTCTTTTTGACAGACACCCACACCCACGCGCCCCAGAAATGCTATTTGAGTACTTATCTAAACAGACAAGTACTTGTTGAAAATAAAAATGTTCTGACCAAAGCAGCTGCACAGAGAAAAGGGGTTTCATCCATTGGGAGCAAAGGAGAAAATATGATTTGGTCCAACAATTTGCACATACGCAATAACTGTTAAATCTAGCATTAGAAATGTAATGAATTTGAGTCTGATACATTTTTATACTTAGAATTTTAATTTCTTTTTTATGTGCATAACAACTATGTCATATAGAAAAAGAAAATATAGATAAAGCAAAACAATGTTTAATAAAAATTGGAATAACCATTTTGGTGGAGCTATGATTAGGAAATATGCTTCCAAATTACATGAAGGAAGAGGACTGGAAGCCTTTAAAAATATCCTCCTTCTGTTTCTTAAACCAAACAATGAGGAGTATTAGATGAAACAAAAAGACAGCCCCAAACTCGCAGTCAGAAGCCCTGCCTCTAACCCTACCTTATTATTGGATAGCTTGTGTGAATATCCTCATGGGCTGCAATATTCTCACCTATCAAGAAAGACAGTTGGACTAAAGGACTCCACTGAATTTGAGGATGCAGCCAGTCCCATAATAGGCCTACGGACATGATCTTCTGTTATAGATTGTCATCCTATCCTGGGACTCATAATATCCTCTTTTTCTTAACTAGACTGAAGAATTCCTGCGAAGTTTTTTGGTAACATACTTTCAAAGCAAGCCCTCTCAAGCAAGGGGTACCTATTCTCAACCTAGGTCACCTTCCCAATGACCTGCAGGGGGCAGAGTAGGTAAGCACAGTGAGGGACTTGAAACCCTATTAGGGGTCTAGGATAGCGTCCTGTTTTGTAGCCCTTATCCTACCCAGGCTGCTGCTCTTTATTAGTAGGGCATATAAATCCACATGCTAAGGATCTGATCATGTGTGTTGAATAAGATGCACTAACACATTTATTTTCTTCTTTTCTCCCAATGGTCAAAGTCCAATTTCTATGTAAATACGTTTGGTCATAACATTCTTATTTTTAACAGGTATAACTCTTCTACTTTAACAGGAGGATTTGGAAGTGCTGTTATAAATTACAAGAAATTCCTCCGGAGCAGAAGGGGCTTATCTCATTCTTATGTGCTGAGACTGGCAGGGTTTAAAGGCATTTGTTCTCTGAGGATGGGCACAATACACAGAAACCGAGGCAAACCTCTATCTAGTCCATGTCCTAACGCCCCAGGAAACAGAGGGAAGGAGAGCTTCCTTGCTTGCTGTCCTGAGTTCAGAATCCCTCTCACTTCAGAGTGAACTGACCTACCCAATGTTATTTACTACAAGAAATACTGCAATTCGCCACTATTTTTATTTGGAAGGAAGTTGGTTTTCTTTGGATTCATACAGGTCAGACAAGCCTTGTCATCAAGAATTACCAATCCCATGATGTATGGATAGGTTGTCCCATACTTTCTTCCGATCTCGCCTTGGGTGACACTTTTTAAGAGTGGTCTCCCTGATTGCCCCATACAAACACAGACCCATTGCCCTGTTTTTTCTTCCTACTTTAATTTTCTTCACGTATTAGATATTTTTGTACATGCATTCATTGTCTACCTGCTCCTACTAAAAAATAAGCTTCCTGAGGATTCTGAGTATGTTCTGTCCACGCCTGTATCTCTAGTGTGAGTGACACACACATTGTACGTGCTCAGCAAATTATCTGTTCAGTGAATAAATGTCAGAAACCCTCCAGGTGAATAAAGAATACTTAAGGGTGATAAAGAATAAAGAATTATTTAAGAGTAAATAATAACCACCACATTTGCCCAAGGCACAGTGGGGAGAGCTTTTCTAATACACAGAGACATCAATCACATCACCACCAAACGCTCTCACAGCTTAACCTCCATGACCAGAGAGGGGCGTTTCTGATGTAATAGTTTATAATTCTTTTTCCTTCATTTACAATCAAAATACACAGTGTGATGTCCAATTCTACTTCTGTCCTTTTGAAATAAGGGAGATGCTTCTCACTGCATGGGTTTTAGTGAAGGCTTCTCCACGCACCACGTTTTACAATTGAAAACGCCTTAGATATAGGCCTCCTCTTGGCTCCGGCTACCAGAGTTTCTCAAAAAGGAAGGTACCTGCCTAAGCTACCTTTGAGGAATGAAGGAATTCATGTCAACAGGTGGCTGGGGCACTTACTGCCAGAGCAGGAGGCTTCTTTAGGGCTGGAAGACATCGGCTGTGCACACAGTTGGCAAAGGCAGTCTCTCCCATTGAACGTGACTCGGTCACCGGGTGGAAACGGGCGCCTGGAGACAGAAAGACATTTGCCCTCAAGGTCACTACAGCAATTTCATTCCTCTTCCTCACCCCTGCTTGGCTGGCCTCTGGTGCCAATTCACTGCTTCGAAGAGGAGCCAAACCATTTGAAATGCAGCCTGAAGCCAGCCAGCCAGCTGGATCCAGTCCAGACAAACACACAAACGTGCCTCATTTTGAGAGGAAAGGAGAATGCGCAGCTTCTGCGGGCAACCAGATAGTAAAATGATACCGTTTACCTCCACTCATTAGCGAAGGGATGTTCCAACAAGTCACCTAGCAGGGCACACACAGTAAGATTTTCCTTTTCCAAATGGAAACACCTCCAGGAAGAAATATTTTAAATGCCATGGATTCCTATTCAAGCTTAAGGCCCTTCCCCAAGAGAACTGGTTACAGGTCAAGCATTAACTCTTTAAGTTCCCTGGCCCAACGTGATAATTATGCTGAATTAGACTTGGTCCTGGACGTCTGAATGGGCGAACTAAATATCTCACAGTGCTAGGGGCCCAGTCCCTTATAAACTTGGAGAAATACGAAGAGCGATAAATATCTGTTTAAAAATTAGTATTAGCTTCTTTTCAGAAAGATATTTTCCTTTCACATTAGATATTCATCAATAACAGCACACGTTGCAAAAATATTGCCTTCTTCAGGTATGTTATCAGTTTCTTCTGCTCCCACTTCAGCAGGCAGATAGCTTTAAAAAAAGTCATTAATTAATAGCCATATGACAGTTTCCACGCCTACTTTCTTGCAACTGACCAATTTGCCAATGATCTTCATCATGAGTTTTCAAATGTGTGATCCTGTCAATCAGGAAATTTGAAACTCATAAGCCAAACATCCCCACACATCTGAGTCAGAAGCAATTTCTTAAGAACAAATTCAAGCTTCTGGACATGTTTTACGTTCACAGCTGCCTTAAGTTGCCCTTTGGCCGCCTAACAGTTGGTGATTAACCATAATGCACGCACAGATAGTAAATTTGGACTTAACTCCACAAATGTGCTTGTTGCCAGTCATCAAGGAAGAGTTTTAAACTCTCACACCGCCAAATTTTAGAAGTGCTGAGTTGAGGTGGTCTCTCCTCTCCTCTTCTCTCCTGGTGCCACGTTACTTTCCATTGCTCGGATAAGGCCCAGAGAGGTTAAGCAACTTGCGTGGAATGACCAGCTAGGGAGACCAAGCCACAGGCAGGTGTAGGTGGTATCCACCAACTCAGAACTTGCCCTGTCTTTAATAATCAAAGTCACACTCCGGTGGATACCAACAGGCCTATCGCTTCACACTTATTAAGTAAAACCAAGCAAGCCTCCAATCTGCTCTGTAAGGAGGCCCTCAGGGGATGAAGAGTCCACAGACACAATAAGCTCAGGTTCTTTGCCTCTGATCAGGGCCAGGACCAGGGTGAGGGCAGCGAGGCACCCGAGGCAAAGCATCTAAGGAGGCCCCCGCTGTCAGGAGTGCCGCATGACCCGGGAGTAAGCACCCCTTTAAACTGTGCACCCAGAAGCCTCCCTGGCTTCACCCTAGTCCAGGCCCTGCATCTGATCTAAGCTTCTATTTTTAAACTTGAACCCCACACAGATCTACCATGGGACAAACCAGAGTCCAGTTCTCAACAATGCGACCAGGTCTTCTGAATTTTGAATTTTGTTATTTCATAAATGACCCCCCTTCATTTCCCTACGTCCTCTGCCCATATGGGTTCACTTCCTCCTATTTGCCTGAATGTTTGTAATAGAAGGAGAACTGGATTTAGAGTCAGAACACCTGAGTACAAATCTTGGCCTTGCGATGTGAGGGACTGGGAAAACCCCTTACACTCTGAGTCTCAAAGTCACTCATAAGTAGGGATACGAATTCCTGATTGACTTCACAGAATTGCTCAGAGGGTCAAATTAATTTCTACATGAATGCAATTTGTAAACTGTAAAGGTGGCCTCCTCAGAGGAAACTGGCGTCATTCAGCAGCAGCAACAGTGGGCACCTCTCTGCTGGCTCAAACGTGCAGGGACAGGGCTACAGCTGATAAATGTTTGTCCGTTACCAACTTGAAGCAATGATCTCTCAGGGCCAAGATCAGGAAGCCTCTTGGAGTTTACCAGGGCCAGCGCCCTCCAACCTGACTGAGTCTCCTCCTCCTTGGTGGCCCTTCAGAAACCACTAAATCATCATGAGTTAGGAGGGAGAAAGGTTAGAAATGGATATTTTAAAGAGACCCTCCCTAGGGGATTCCAGTGACCATCCAGGTTTGGGGAATCACTTGTATGCAGTTCACAGCCTCTCACCTTACAGATGAGACAATTGCTGTGGAAAAGTTAGCTCACATAGGTCTCAAATCAGCCCAGGAAGCAGGACCAGGACTCGGGTCTCCCGAATGCCAGTCCAGGCTCTTAACCAGGCTGTGAGCTACAGCCTGAAAAAGGAGAGGTCAAGAGGAAGCTTTGCTTTTGATTAAATACAGAAAAAATTTCAGCTCATTAACCCAGAATTTTTAAATTATGATTTAAAAATATATATAATTTTAAAATGGGCTAATAGTTATATAAAGTTATTAAAATAATTTGATTATGAATATTTCATCTAAATCTTATTACAATTTATCCATGTGTATTATCTTGTTAATTAATTATACAAAATCATATTTACCCTTCTAGAGTTTACATTTCTCTGGCCTAGAAACATGAAATGCTGAAAAACAAAACAAACTGAACTGAACTGTAGTTTTTACAAAGGCACAGCAAAATGGAGCGCACAGAATCAACACCATTCCAAAAGGCATGGGATTGCCTGATTAGTATGGGTCAATTAAGTAGCTGATCCTTTATTGGTGAGCCTCCTCATTATAGGAATCGAACCCATTGTAAATTCTGTAATGTGTAGCACTCAAAACACAACAACAATGAACCACATTTTCCACTCACACTTCACACAGTTTCCTTCTTCTCTCTGACTGATCATTTTAATCAAGCTGCTTTGTGCAGTAAAGATCTAACCTTGGTGGATGATAGAGAGGAGGGGTTGGCAACTTTTCCCCTGAAAGATCAAATTGTAAATATATTTTTAGACTGTGCAGATCATAAGGTTTCTGTCACAACTGCTCAACTCTGCCACTGTCACTTGGAACCAGCCATAGACAATACATAAACAAACGGGCATGGCTGTGTTCCAATAAAACTTTATTTACAAAACAGGTATTGGGTCTAATTTGGCCCAATGGGCCCAATGGGTCTAATTTGGCAGTTTGCTCTCCCTGGTTATAGAGCAAATGCAACTATTTTACACACCCACTCCCACACACTGATACTTCCAAATAAGCTTCATCTTTCCAAGTATTTATGCCATTTCCTCCCATGTTTCCATTGCTCAAAATGTCTCAAGATCTAGAGCTGCTTTCAGATTTGGTTTCAAGGCACTTAAAATCAGTCACATTATTTAGTGGAGGATATCACATATAAAGTTTCCTAAATAACTTATTTTTTGACTAAGCCTGATAACACACTAGGAAAATAAAAACATCTAAAGGTGCATCAGAAAAAAATATTTTAAGACAAATGTATGATATCACGTATATGTGGAATCTAAAAAAATGATACAAATGAATTTATTTACAAAACAGAAATAGACTCACAGACATAGAAAACAAATTTATGGTTACCGAGGGGGAGGGATAAATTAGGACTTAACAGATACAAACTACTATATATAAAATAGATAAACAACAAGGTCCTACTGTATAGCACAGGGAACTATATTCAATATCGTGTAATAATCTATAATGGAAAAGAATATGAAAAAGATATATGTGTATATTTGTATAACTGAATCACCTTGCTGTACACCTGGAACTAACACAACACTGTAAATCAAACTGTACTTCAATAAAAAAATTTTTTTTTAAAGAAAAGATATTTTAAGACTAAGTACAACTCAAGGGACTTCCCTGGTGGTCCAGTGGTTAAGACTCAACACTCCCAATGCAGGGGGCCCGGGTTCAATCCCTGGTCGGGGAACTAGATCCCACATGCGGCAACTAAAAGATCCTATATGCCACAGCTAAGACCAGGCACAGCCAAAATAAATAAATACTAAAAAAAAAAAAAAAGAGACTAAGTACAACTCAAGACCAAAGCGCACATTCCAAGCTTTGACAGCAGAACCCAGCGCTTCTCTGTTGGGGAAAGCCACACTTACTTGCAGATCGTACAAGCAAAGCAGTTGGGATGGTAGGTCTTGCCCAGGGCGGTCACCACCTCTCCTTCCACAAACTCCCCGCAGCCATGGCAGCGCGTGCCATACATTCTCTGGTAGTCCAGGGTGCAGAGATACTCTCCGTTCTTTATGAAGAAGCCCCCTTGGGCCAGGTCACAGCCACACACTGTGGACAGACAAGTTCACATCTGGTTATCATCTGCCAAGCTGCTGGGCAGCAGTGCCTTCTGCATGCTGCTAACTTACTCTATGATCTCAGCAGTATGGGGTTTGCGAAGGGGGGACTGGTACAAAGAGCTATTTATTGTTGGGCTCTGATTCTCTCTTGCCTCCCTCTCCTTTTGCTTCCCTCCCCTTTGGGAGCTATGCAATGTCTCATGCAAGTAAAATCCATTGGCTAGGGCTCCACAGCTTCTGTGATATGTCTAAGATTCAGAGATAATCAGTCTTTGATGGAAAGATACCTTTGGTTCACGCGGTCTCAAATATGAACAAAACTGTCTCTTGCAGTGCTATTCAGGAAAGCACGGCTTGCCCACACAACTGCTTGGTTTGGACCAAAACTGTTACTGAGCTGAGTAATAAATTCCCACTACACCAAAAGCTGAAATGTCCAGTGTCTATTTTTTCACACTCTGTAAATACTTTCCCATAGTTCTAAACAATTCAGACGTTTAATTTTCTCTTTGTGCAGTAAATAGGATAAGTCCATTATTTATATATTACAGAGAGAGATAAAAATGAACAAGCAGAAGAGGAAAGAAAAGGGAACATGTCCAAGATAAAACTGTCATTCAGGACCTCAGCACACGCAAAAGAGGCTGCTTTGCTGTGTCTGGATTTTGGCGTCTCTTTCAAAACTGTGCAGCTGTGAATTACGGAGATGGTGCAAAAAAAAGCAGGTCCTGGGATTCCAGGTGTGCATGTTCAGGCAAGACCAGAGCAGGACTCAGCAACTGGTCCAAAAATAAAGCCACAGGCAGCCTCTGCGAGTAAAGATTTTCCACTGCCAAGTGACCGGGAAGCAACACCAAAGCTGGAAATCTCCATTCTTAACCTCTCTATCCCCAAATTTGGATGACACTTCAGGACCTTGGGCAAAGAATCCAGGATTTGTCCTGATTATTCCTGCAAGCAGTTGGTATGGGCACTCAGCTGGGGTAGGGACGAGGTGAGTTCAGTCACTAAATTGCTCTCCTAAGGACCTACTGGAACACATGATAAGTTCCCCTGACACATGAACACATCTAGATGAACTAGTGTTGAGCACAGTAAGATTCTGACGGAATCTTACTGCCCCACCCTCAGTTAGCAGTCTCTACTAACGGCAAACTACTAAAGATACTCAAGGTGACGCAGAACCTACAACAAGCTTTCCACTGTGGGTTCATCTGTCTTTGTTTAGATCAACACTCCACAGCTATGACCTCCTTCTTTGCAATTTATAATCAAGTAACCCAAGATGATGGCCTGAGTCCGTCATGCCTGAAAATGACCACCATATAACCCTACTGTGATCACATTACCTGGAAACCAGCTTGTTCATCACCTGCCGCCTCCCTAACCTGCCAGTCCCCCACTGCTCCCACACCTGCCTTTTCCTTACCAAATGGTCCTGTGGGTCGAGAGAACTCAAGTATGGACTAAGCCCACTCTACCTGCAAATTCCTTCAACAACAGTAACTACAATCCTGAGGGCCACAGGACACCTTAGAGATCTTTCTTCAATATTTTCATATGTATTCTTTTTTATTTTCCCACAAGATGACAAAGCACTTCATGGGTAAGAGTCCTCAGCTTCACTTCTTTTGATTTGTCTTTAGGGACCTCCAACCATGGTATCTGATATAACACTGGGAACCAAGCTTTGAATTATTATAAATTGAATCCAGCCTCAAACTTGGCAAATTCCCACTGGTTTCACTCCTCAGTGGCATCAAGCAGTTCCAATGACTCAGTTGCTCTTCCAAACTTGGGTATTTCTCAAAACCATGAAAGGTAACAAAATAAGGCATTTGGACTGCTAGTAATTCCCTTCAGTCTCTCTTCCAATCACCTAAGGTAGACAGAATGTAAAAATTCACAGATCCTTTATAAAAAGATCTGGTGGCAATAGGGTAATTATGGTAATACAGATTGTTGAGACAGCTTCAAAGCTAATTCTAAATATTTTAGAAATCCCTGTGTTCACTGCTTCCTTAGGGAACCTCTGCAGCCTCTCTAGTTCACATGGTTTTGTGAAGTTGACACATCCTGTCCTTTAATAATAAAGTCTTAGTTTATATGAACCTAATATAGCCTTAAAAAATGACTTTGTAATTACTGTTGAGAGATCCCAAACTAAAATCAAACTGTGCCCCTTTGAAATTTGATTATTTGATTTGGCTTAGTCCTTTTTTTTTTTTGCGGTACTCGGGCCTCTCACTGTTGCGGCCTCTCCCGCTGTGGAGCACAGGCTCCGGACGCGCAGGCTCAGTGGCCATGGCTCAAGGGCCCAGCCACTCGGCAGCATGTGGGATCCTCCCAGACCGGGGCACGAACCCGTGTCCCCTGCATCGGCAGGCGGACTCTCAACCACTGCGCCACCAGGGAAGCCCTGGCTTAGTCCTTAAATTCAAAGCAGTGGCCCAAATTGGCTTACCAAACTGTACCACTGTTTCCGGTGGTTTATACACAAGGAAACCAGTGTTTGAAAACGGACTCACAGAGGCAGGGGTCATGAAAGGCACACACAGCAAGCAGTGAGAGGGAACGTCTGTACTGCTCAGACCTAAGAGTACTTAACGTTATTACATTTCCCAAGACTGGACTAGTTGGGACGTAATCTCAGACTCTTCCCTCTCCAGGCTTTACTTGCCTGTTCCTCCTCTGACCAAAACTTCTCAGTCTCCTTGGCCAGACCCCTAAATGCAAGTAACTCCCATGGATGTCACCTCCTTCCTCTAGAATACAAGGCCTCCCTGGGAACAGGTCTCATCCACTCTCAGAGCTTCAACTATAACTTTATGTGAAGGATTCTCAAATCTATGTCTTTATCTGTGATACCTTCCCCAAGCTGGGCAGAGACGGCACACCTAACTCGAACACAGCATTGTCAAAACAAACTCTACCCTCTCAGCTTCTCTGCCATCTCTTCTGAAACATTCTGCTATTCCCACTTTTAATAAAATGGCAGCGCTATGCATTCTCCCACTCTTACATCAAAATTTTCAACTGTCCACTAAATCCAATCCATTTTCCCAAGAAAACATTTCTTTGATCCATTTCCCTCCTCTGCCTTCTTGTCATCTTTACTCAGGTCCTGGCCTTCAGCATCACTTTCTTGTATTAAAACAGCCTTATTGTAACAGTTTGTGTACTGGCAAAAAAAAAAACACCCCAAACCTGGGAACAACTCAAATTTCCATCAGCAGAGCAATAGTTGGATAAATTACGATATATCCAGTCTATGGAGTTTGTATTAGAAAGAATGGGTTAGGGCTTCCCTGGTGGCGCAGTGGTTGAGAGTCCGCCTTCCGATGCAGGGGACACAGGTTCATGCCCCGGTCCGGGAAGATCCCACATGCCGCGGAGCGGCTGGGTCCGTGAGCCATGGCTGTGGAGCCTGCGCGTCCGGAGCCTGTGCTCCGCAACGGGAGAGGCCACAACAGTGAGAGGCCCGCGTACCGCCAAAAAAAAAAAAAAAAAAAAGAATGGGTTAGATCAATGTCTGTAACCTAGAGGCCTGTCCCGGACATATTGTTAAAAGAGAAAATTTCACAAAGAATTTTAATAATCCCTTTTTAAAAAAAGTCTACTTATGTTTTTATGAATGAGGAAAAGTGAGTTAAATCAAACATAGGGTTATTAAATGGGTTATCTCAGTAGGATGAAGAATTGTTAACTTTTTCTTCACATACCTATGGTCAGCTCACTTTTTAAAATTATTTAATTTTGCTCATACACACAACATAAAATGGACCATCTTAACCATTTTTAAGTGTACAGTTCAGTGACATTTAGCACATTCACATAGTTGTGCAGTCACCACCCCCATGCATCCACAGGACATCTTTCATCTTGCAAAACTGAAACTCTGGACCCATAAAACAATAACTCCCCATTCTCCCTCCCTCCCCCCAGCCCCTGGCAACCGCCACTCTACTTGCTGTCTCTAAGAATTTGACTATTCTTGGTGCCTGTACAGGTAAAAGCTCACTTTAATAATCAGATGTTAAGGAAAATTATCCAAACCTTGTAAACAAGGTGAAGGAGAGAAGCGTGTTCCTCCAGTGTCATGCCGGAGTATTAACAGCCCACACAGAATTATTTCATGACCCAGGGCGCTGGATCTCTGTTTGACAAGCTCGTTACTACTAATGAAAAGCCTGGACTTTGAAAGTTAACCACAACTTGTAGATTCTTGTTCAGCAGATGTGAAGATGATTTCTGCCCAGATTTACTCCCCTGTTAGAGCGCTAACCAGCTTTGTATCTAACCCTGGCATCTTATCCCAACATCTCTTCTTGAATGCCTTTAAACCCATTCCTTTGGTTCTCCTTTGAACCAGCTTTACATTCTGCTAGTTCCTTCATTAATGAATTGACTAAATCTCTGGTACATGTTCATTCCATATTTGTATGAGAGTCAGGTATTTAACTTTTTGAAAACTACACTTTGACAAAGGAGGTACTCTTTTTAACCAAAAATATCTAAAGGTGAACATGTTAAAAATTAAAAAAAACTTTTGGTCTATTTTATATTAACAGCTTTGCTGAAAATACTTTTCACTGGTGGCGCAAAGTAAAACTTTCCCATCCAAATGATCACACAATCCCAATTTAAGGTCGAAATTCAGTAGAGGCTCTATTTAGCTTTTTAACTCCGGATGCTCCATTTGTCTTTGCTTTGGTTGAAAGTTAACATATGCCCAGGGAAAAGCATAGATTCCTTTCATAAAAAAATAGAGCTGCTACTTGAGGACACAGGGAGGGGGAAGGGTAAGCTGGGACGAAGTGAGAGAGTGGCATGGACATATATAAACTAACAAATGTAAAATAGATAGCTGGTGGGAAGCAGCCGCATAGCACAGGGAGATCAGCTCGGTGCTTTGTGACCACCTAGAGGGGTGGGATAGGGAGGGTGGGAGGGAGACGCAAGAGGGAGGAGATATGGGGATATATGTATATGTATAGCTGATTCACTTCGTTAGAAAGCAGAAACGAACACACCATTGTAAAGCAATTATACTCCAATAAAGATGTTAAAAAAAAAATAGAGCTGCCAGTGAAAGAGATTAATCAATTGCTTTGTTCTCATGATCAATTATTTAAAACATGTCCCACTCAAGGCCCCCCTGAATCTTGCCTGCTTTGCTATCACTAAAGCATGGCCACAAACAGTCATATGTCTTGTAGATGTTACACCCTTGAATTAATTCTCTGCAAACCAAGGAATTCCATTAACTAGTTAAGAAGGAATATGTACATTGAAGCAATTTTATATAAAAGTTGTGAAAATAGTAACAGCACATTTAAAAATCTTACATCTTTTAAAAAAAGTTAACAGGAGCTGCTTGTGTTGTAAAAATACCACAGAACAGGAGGGGAACAAAGTATGGAGGTGTCAAATAAGGGTGAAAACAGCATAGTATTCTAGCGGCATGAACAGGGTTGTAGTAGCAACTATTTCTTCAACTTTCTAAAAACAGCAGTTACTTTTTATGTTGCAACAAATTCATTTCAGAGACATTCCATCTGTCAACTAGTTCATACTGCCAGAAACTTAGGAGAATAGGTAATATTTAACACTCTGCCCAAAGGTTGCTTGGAGGTAAAATGCAAGAGACATTTTCTTCATCTAGATCAAGAGATTGAACATCTCTGCTGGTCTCACTGGCGTTTTAATCATTTCATCTTAGTGAGAGACGGAGGGATGTCAAGCAAACATGATCAGTTTAGTTTTGAGCAACATAAGAATTCTAATTGGGGGCCTGGAGCCTTAGGATGGTTCTTTCTTCTCTTTTCTAGGGCAGGTGCTGGTTTTGTGGTCTGGCACCCTGCCAGCTGGTCAGCCCATCACAGGGCATGAAGAGCCCTTCTGAACTTGCCCCAGGGAAATGAAGGCTTTTCATGGCAGGATCTGGGTTACACCGGCTCATCTCTGGCGATAAGGGCCATGTGCTTGCTTTCCTTCTTTCTTTCTTTCTTTTCCTTTCTTTCCTTCTTTCTTTCCTTCTTACTTTCATTCCTTCTTTCTTTCTTATTTTTTAAATTATTTTTATTTTTTCTTCCAGTTTTATTGAGATATAATTGACATACGGCACTGTACAAATTTAAGGTGTACAGCATAGTGATCTGATTTACATACATCATGAAATTATTATCACAATAAGTTTAGTGAACATCCATTACCTCATATAGATACAAAATGAAAGAAATAGAATTTTTTTTTCTTGTGATGAGAACTCTTAGGATTCACTCTTTTAACAACTTTCATATACAACACACAGCAGTGTTAACTATATTTATCATGTTGTACACTACATCACTAACACTTATTTATCTTATAACTGGGAGTTTATACCTTTTTATTGCCTTCATCCAACTCCCCCTCACCCCACCCCCACCTCTGGTAACCACAAATCTGATCTCTTTCTCTATGAATATGTGTGTTTGTTTTTGAAGTACAATTGACCTACAACACTATTCTAGTCATTTGTTTTTTTTAATAAATTTATTTTATTTATTTTATTTTTGGCTGCACTGGGTCTTCGCTGCTGCACGCAGGCTTCTCATTGCCGTGGCTTCTCTTCTTGCAGAGCATGGGCTCTAGGCACGCAGGCTTCAGTAGTTGTGGCACACGGGCTCAGCAGTTGTGGCTTGCACGCTCTAGAGCGCAGGCTCAGTAGCTGTGGCCCACGGGCTTAGTTGCTCCGGAATGTGGGATCTTCCCAGACCAGGGATCAAACCCGTGTCCCCTGCATCGGCAGGTGGATTCTTAACCACTGCACCACCAGGGAAGCCCACTATGCTAGTTCTTGTAACTCAACTTAGTGATTTGATATTTCTATACATTTCAAAATGACCACCACAATAAGTCCAGTTATAATCTGTCACCACAGGAAGATATTACATAATTATTGACTATATTCCCCACACTGTACATTTCATACTTGTGACTCATTTATTTTGCAGCTGGAAGTTTGCACCTCTTAACCTCCATCACCGATTTATCTTCTCCCCCTTCAACCCTCCCCCAAGCATCCACCTGTTTGTTCTCTGTATATATGACTCTGTTTCTGTTTTGTTATTTGCCATTTGTTCATTTGTTTTGTTTTTAGATTCCACACAAAAGTGAAATCATACAGTATTTGTCTTTCTCTGTCTGACTTATTTCACTTAGCATAACGCCCTCCAGTCCCATCCATGTTGTCACAAATGGCAAGATTTCATTCTCTTTTATGGCTGAGTAATATTCCATTGTGTATATACATCACATCTTTTTTATCCATTCATCCATTGATGGGCATTTCGGTTGCATCTATACTTTGGCTACTGTAAATAATGCTGCAATGAGCATAGGGGTGCATGTGTCCTTTCTTTTTTTAAATTGAAGTATAGTTGATTTACAGTGTTGTGTTAATTGTTGCTGTACAGCAAAGTGATTCAGTTATGGGTGCAGGTATCTTTTCTAATTAGTGTTTTTGTTTCCTTCAGATAGATATCCAGGAGTGGGATTGCTGGATCATATGGTAGATCTGTTTTTAGTTTTCTGAGGAACCTCCATACTGTTTTCCATAGTGGTCATACCAATTTACATTCCCGTCAACAGCATATGAGGGTTCCCTTTTTTCCACACCCTAAAAGGGCTATGTGCTCTAGAAGTTCTGCTTTACAGGTGAAACCCTGTTCTACCCGGCCTGGGCCAGCACTAGCCCCGCCTCCTCTTAGGCTGTCATGTGCAGAAGCAGGGCTGGGACGGACGCAGGGTACGCAACTCTCAAACACTTCATGGGTGGATCTGCACTGTGAATATCATATACTTCCCATCCTCTTCATCCATCCTCTACTCCAACTAAATTTTAAAAGAATTTTATTTCATCCACGATGTTATTCTATTCATTTCCTCAAACCCTTTTTTCACAGAAAATACAAAGGTAGACTTTGACATAGCATCTTCCCAAACCACTCCCAATTCTATTACAGTGTGGGGTCTCACTGAATCAGATTCTGCTCTGAAATCCAGAGCAGTGTGTTTGAAAGTACCATACACTGTAGCTCCAAAGTACTACATGCTGTCGCCCAGAGTTCAAAATAGCTGAACAGAGACTCATAAACAATAATAAGAGGGGGCAGCTTCCACTAAAAATAACCATTAGCTAATGCATCACCCTGGAAGCAAACACTAAGCCTCAGAAACATATTTAAATAGTTTTCACCTTAACTTCTAAATGCTCATCGAAATCAATGATCATTTCTGGGAAAGAAGATAGTTAGAAGTCCAACCAGATGGCAAAATGAGACCCCAAAGCCAGGCATTTGAGGGGCTGTATTAATTCCAAGTTTGAATTTACAATAATAACTAAAGAGACCTGGCTGAAAAGGAAACATTTAGGAACCTCTTTTATTAATAAAATCTTCAACTACATAGTAAGTTTGTTTTTAATGCCTGTTGTGGATTAATTATGTTAATCCACATTAATTATAACCAGCTCAAATAACAAAGACATCACCCAGAATAATATCTCTCACTCAGTGTACTGTCTTGTTTTGGTTTTGGCCCATAACCCAAAACAAGTATTAAAGTCTTCTCTGATAGCATAGATTACTTAATAATTAGGAAAGATCATGCATAAATGCTGAAAATGTGCACAAGGAAGAAATGAAAGGCTGGCCAGACTTAATAGGACCTTGCTTATCCCAGGTAAGCCTACCTCAGACTAGGCCACCCACTGGAATTTTGGGCCCACAGGTAAATTTTAAGATCTATATTCTCTCCTCTCCCTTTCCCTTTTTCAGTCCCCAGAAAGAGCTCAGTCATGTATCTTTGCCTTTTATGAACTCCCAGACACTAAGGACAGAGCCTCCATGAGAATCATATGTGTATCTATAAGCTGACCCTGCAGAAGACAGATAAAGACACAGATGCATAGCCATTTTTACCAGCAACCACAAAAAAGCAGTTAGCATGGGGTCTATTAACCCTCTTAATGGGCTCTTTTTCTCTGGTTTCTCCCACCCAATCTACCCTGCACACCTCTTCCCAAGTATTATGGTAAAAGACCTCCTGCTTCACTCTGCAAACACGTTGACCTTGCATCTAAGGCCCTGGCATCTACCAAACATTCATCTGACTCTTCTTGATCATCAGCGCTTTATTCCAGTCAAACCGACCCCTCCCATCCCCCTGCCGGATAGACACCTCCTCCACCTCCTGCCAACACCCACACCAAGCCCAGCCAGCCTCCCAGGCCCCACTCAGGTTTGACCTTGTGATGAAGCTGATGGCTTCTTCCAGTTCCCTCTGGCTCTGCTTTCTCTGGGCTCAGAACAATTATTAACGTTTGACTCTTAATATATGTTATCTTGTACCTTATACTGCCATTGAGATTTTCTCCTTATCTCAGTTGCAAGCTTACTGAAGGCAAATACCACTTCTTATGCTGTTTTATATCTTCCATGATACTTAGAGAGATGGAAACTTATTGTCCCTTTCCTCCTATTTCATATTGCTTTAAACCAGGACAGTGTGGGCAGAACCAAGTTGCATAAAGAAAGAGCCAGTAATCCTGTCTTTGCTTCTGCAAGTACCAAATTGGCATCAAAATAGTGGTGCCAAGGTAGTAACTCCACCCTCTCTCAAATTCTTGAGTCTTTTAAGACTCTGAACTTCCTTCACAACTGAAATTGACTGTAACTCAACAACTCAAGAGACCATTTCAATTCACATGTGCTATGTGTAGGGTCACACTACAGCTCTGCTTTGTGCTCACAATACCAAGAAGGTCCTGATTACAGAGAGTAAGACTGTGACTGGTTATGTGCTCCATAATTTAAGGTGCATGAAAAGAAACGAGAATGGGATCACAGAGTAGCAACAGGAGTAATTAAAGGGCTGGGAGAGAACAGCTAAGGAAAAAAAAAAGGTAAATGGAATTGGGATTAGACCAAAGAAAAGAGGTCAGGGTAATTATGGTCTTTAAGTGTATGGTGGGTTATTTTAAGGAAATCAATAATCAGCTCTTTTCCATCTAAAGGACAAACTGGGGAAACATTTGCTTTACATGTACCAAGAGATCTAGGTTAGATAAGCTTATAGCTATAAACATAGAGGTGATTACAAATGAGACCAGGCTCTTGAAAGAGGCTATACTATATCTATGGTTAGAAAATATTTATGACAGAATAAATGGCCTTTCTATTCAGGATAGAAGAGCACTTACCCTTTTCGGTATGGACAATGTGATAATGTTACTTTCTTGACCCATACAGCTAGATCAAATCACAGAGATTACATTGCAATGAAAAAAGCATCAAATTTATCATTTTATCAGCACCTAAAGTACCATTTTGGAAATGAGATATAAACATGAAGAGTTAGTTCTTATAGCATATAAATTAGATAATATAATTTTACTTAAAAAAAAACTAAACACAGAAAACTCTTAATCTGTGTATTCAACCCACACACCCCTCAGTTTTCATCCACTTTACTCCATGAAATCCTTGCACTTTATAAATACACATATTCTACATGGAATGATCCTTGTCTGGTAAACATCTTATAAACCTGAAGATGGCAAAAATGGAAAGTGCTATTGGAGATGGGATGCTTTTCTCAAGCCCTTTCACAGAACCCTGTCTTTAAAGACTAATTCTTGAAAATTATATTGCAATTCATTGACATAAGTAGAAGTTGTAACCCAGATTTTCTAATAGTTTTAGATAAACACTTTAAAAATAATTTTGATGTTCATGGGCTATGAACATCAAAAGGTAGCATTTCCCACACCCTCTAACACACAGTTAAGACTCTCATTGCGAAGTGGCAACAGTCTCTATTAAGACATATTCTGTATGCAGACTTCTGCCAATGCTATCTTGAGAGATGAGCTCATGTGATCTGATTTTTAAAAATTTCCACAGACGTCCAATGTTCAGAAGTCTTTTTAAAACTATGTGGCTATAAATAACATACAACACTAGTTCCATTTTTGAAATGGAATAAAGTTACTCTAATTAATGTTTAAAATGCCATCTTTCAAATGACAGTAGGAGGGTTATGGCTCCATTCATTTCCGGCAGGAAGCTTGCTTCCCCAAATGAAGGCCAGCGTCAACTCCAGACACACCCCTGTCTCCACCACCTTGAACAAAGCAGCCCCTACCCCTGACCACAACTAGCATGCTCCCCCTTTCCAGTCCTGGGAAGGTTATTGTGTTTTCTGGAGCATCCGTGTTTTATCATATCTTGTCCCCTTCTTGGCAACATCCCTGGACCATTCAGCTCTAGGTGGTTTCTGCAGTCTTGGACTCATTGCACCTGTGCTCTGGACCACTCACCTGCACCTGTCCTGCTACCAGCCATGGCTCCTCTAGTAAGCACACCACTTGCCACCAGATCACATGCTCTTTAGGGGTAGGCATCATGTTATAAATACCTTTCAGACCTCCATAGCCTAGGATGGTGAATGGACAGATGATAGATGCTCTATAAACATTTTACATGGTAAACATTTGAAGGCCATCAAGTGTCGATATTCCCAGATTGATTTATGCCACAAATTAAGTGACTTTTAGTAAGAAAAGAATGCAAATCTGCTCTTTGGAATAATGAAGTCCATTTAGCGGACTTTTATTACAAGGAAAAATTAAGTGGCTACTGTAGTTTCATCCTTCACACGGCAGCTCAAATTTCTCTTCCAGAAGAGGTGGGAGTGGGGTAGGAAAGCCTTTCCTGACCACCTGCCCATCCCCCCACCACAAACACACTGAGATCCTCCTGTTACAAGCTCACATTTTTGCCCAGGCAGATCTTTTCATTTTCCCTTTATTGCCCCAATGACAGTTGGTAAGTCATAGTTTTATGATTATTTCAATATCTGATTAATATCTTGTCTTAGTCCATTCAGGCTGCTATAACGAAATACCACAGACTGGGTGGTTAATAAACAATTGAAATTTATTTTTCACAGTTCTGGAGACTGTGAAGTCCAAGATCAAGTTGACAGCTGATTCAGTGTCTGGTGAGAGCCCGCTTCTTGGTTCAGAGAGCAGTCTTCTCATTAGGTCCTCATGTGGCAGAAGGGATGAGGGAGCTCTTTGGGGTCTCTTTTATAAGGGCACTAATCCCATTCATGAGGGCTCATCCTCATGACCTAATCACCTCCCAGAGGCCATACTTCCTAACACCATTGGGGATTGGATTTCAACATATAGGGTTTGGGAGGAACACAAACATTCAGTCTACGGAATACCACTATGAAGGCAGAGGTCATGTCTAACTTATATGTATAACCTGATTGTGTATGACTTATTCTTGAGTGCCTCGGCACTTGAAAAAAAAATATTTGTTGAGGGACTTCCCTGGTGGTGCAGTGGTTAAGAATCCGCCTGCCAATGCTGGGGACACGGGTTCGAGCCCTGGTCTGGCAAGATCCCACATGCTGCGGAGCAACTAAGCCTGTGTGCCACAACAACCGAGCCTGCACTCTAGAGCCTGTGAGCCGCAACTACTGAGCCCACGTGCCACAACTACTGAAACCTGCGTGCCTAGAGCCTATGCTCTGCAACAAGAGAAGCCACTGCAATGAGAAGCCTGCGCACTGCAACAAAGAGTAGCCTCCACTCACCACAACTAGAGAAAGCCTGCACGCAGCAACGAAGACCCAACACAGCCAAAAATAAAATAAATAAACTAAATTAAAAAATACATATTTGTTGAATAAACAAATGTTACTGTTTATCCTCAGAATTTATTGTATACCCTATAGGTTAGCCATGGTTTTCATTATTGATAGTCGTTTGACTGCAGTCTTCAGCTTTGAACTTATGGGTGCAGATAAATTATATATCAGGGAGTTCTATACCCTTGCTTCTTTTGCCCCATTCAGAATTTCATAGGACATATCTTGATGCTGTGACTTTTTCCATCTCCATATTACTAGTCGGTATGTTTAGAGCTTAAATTTTAAAAAATATTTATTTTATTTTATTTATTTATTTGGCTGTGTTGGATCTTCATTGAGGTATGGGGGATCTTAGTTTCCCCACCAAGGATTGAACCCTCGTCCCCTGCATTGGAAGGCGGATTCTTTACCACTAGACTGCCAGGGACTTCCCTAGAGCATAAATTTTCATATCTATTTTTTAGCTGAACATTTCCTGAATTCTATATTTAATGATGCTGTTCTAAAGAAAAGCCCAATTCCTGTGAATTTCATAGGCCATGAAGGGCCATGACCAGGGAATCCTTATCTGGATGTTTCTGAACAGGCTACTTATATACTCTCCCCCATGCCAATATCCCACTACCAATTCAAAGCCCATGTCCAACAAAGCAGCGGTCCTCAAATTTGGTGAACTGGTTGGAAATGCTAGACCCTGACCACTGAGATGCCGATCAGGGAGACTGGGGTGAGACCAGGAATCTGAATCGTTAACCAGCATCAGGGTTACTCTGGGGTAGGTGCTTCTTGGATCACACTTTATCAACTCTGCACTAAATGGTTTTATAAGTTGAAGCTTCTCCAGGTAGCTTTCACACCATATACATAGCTCCTGATACATCACATCTACTGAGGTTCTCCCACTTCTCATGAAATGTTCAATGAATAAAGAGAAGCTCAGAGTTTTAGAAGTTTTGAGACACAGCAGAAAGGTGATCACTGGCCCTTAGGTACGCTGTAACACTCTTTGCTGGCGGGAAAGTAGGACTGACTCGGTGGCACTGCACAGCCCACTGGAGGCAGGTGATGGGGCCCTGGGGGGACCTAGAGCGAAAGGCTAAGGGGAGTTTGTTTGAGTCACAGAAGGACCCTTGAAGTTACCTCACAAATGCCTTTCCATCATGGAGAAAGGTGACTCAAGTCTCTCTTCTTGGGTTTAATGTGGATAAGAGGGTTTTAGGGTGCTTACCTCATTTGGGAATTGGTTGATCTTATCAACCAAGGAAGAATTCCAAAAGAAATCCTACTTTTGCCCTGTAGCTGTCACTCAGTAGACAATACCACTCTAGAGGCTATCAAATCCCTTCTCAGATTAAATCAAAGAAAAAGAAATGAGGGACTTTCCTGGTGGCACAGTGCTTGAGAATCCGCCTGCCAATGCAGGGGACACGGGTTTGAGCCCTGGTCCAGGAGGATCGCACATGCCGTGGAGCAATTAAGCCCATGCACCACAACTACTGTGCCTGTGTTCCAGAGCCCGCGAGCCACAACTACTGAGTCCATGTGCCACAACTACTGAGGCCTGTGTGCCTAGAGTCCATGCTCTGCAACAAGAGAGGCCACTGCAATGAGAGGCCCGTGCACCGCAGCGAAGAGTAGTCCCCACTCGCCGCAACTAGAGAAAGCCTGCGCGCAGCAATGAAGACCCAACACAGCCAAAAATAAATAAAATAATAAATTTATTTAAAAAAAGAAAGAAAGAAAGAAAGAAATGACCATGGTAGAGTCAATTCTTACAGGATACTTTTCAAATTGCAATCAAAATTCACTAATTCAATCTCATTAGCGGCAGGCAAACCTCACCATAGCAGTTTAAAAGTCGGACTACATTTACATAAGTGCAGTTTTTCTTCTTTTCAGTAGATGTCATGATTATAATATGGAAAAACATTTGAGTCCCAAGACCACACTAATATCAGAATCACTGCTTCCCAAACTTTTCCAATTTCACTCATGTTCCACCTTCACTATTTTTTTGCCATAGTTTTTGTTTCCTTAATGCCTTTAAAAAAATCAGCTCACCTTTTTTTCTTTTTTTTAGGTAAAGCAGACATTTTTATTCATTAGATTTAACGAGTTGATATTATAGTCTTTTTTTTTAACATCTTTATTGGAGTATAAGTGCTTTACAATGGTGTGTTAGTTTCTGCTTTATAACAAAGTGAATCAGCTACATGTATACATATATCCCCATATCCCCTCCCTCCTGTGTCTCCCTCCCACCCTCCCTATGCCAGCCCTCTAGGTGGTCACAAAGCACCGAGCTGATCTCCCTGTGCTATGCAGCTGCTTCCTACTAGCTATCTATTTTACATAAGTCCATGCCACTCTCTCACTTCATCCCAGCTTACCCTTCCTCCTCCCGTGTCCTCAAGTCCATTCTCTACGTCTGTATTTTTATTCCTGTCCTGCCCCTAGGTTCTTCAGAACCTTTTTTTTTTTTTTTAGATTCCATATATATGTGTTAGAATACCGTATTTGTTTTTCTCTTTCTGACTTACTTCACTCTATATAACAGACTCTAGGTTCATCCAACTCACTACAAATAACTCAATTTCATTTCTTTTTATGGCTGAGTAACATTCCATTGTATATATGTGCCACATCTTCTTTATCCATTCATCTGTCGATGGACACTTAGGTTGCTTCCATGTCCTGGCTATTGTAAATAGAGCTGCAATGAACATTGTGGTACATGACTCTTTTTGAATTATGGTTTTCTCAGGGTATATGCCCATAGTGGGGTTGCTGCACCATATGGTACTTCTATTTTTAGTTTTTTAAGGAATCTCCGTACTGTTTTCCATAGTGGCTGTATCAATTTACATTCCCACCAACAGTGCAAGAGTGTTCCCTTTTCTCCACACCCTCTCCAGCATTTACTGTTTCTAGATTTTTTGCTGATGGTCATTCTGACCAGTGTGAGATGATACCTTATTGTAGTTTTTTTTGTTTTTTTTTTTTGCGGTACGCGGGCGCCTCATTGTTGTGGCCTCTCCCGTTGCAGAGCAGAGGCTCTGGACGCGCAGCCTCAGCGGCCATGGTTCACGGGCCCAGCCGCTCTGCGGCATGTGGGATCTTTGCAGACCGGGGCACGAACCCGTGTCCCCTGCATTGGCAGGCGGACTCTCAACCACTGCGCCACCAGGGAAGCCCCCTTGTTGTAGTTTTGATTTGCATTTCTCTAATGATCAGTGATGTTGAGCATCCTTTCATGTGTTTGTTGGCAATCAGTATATCTTCTTTGGAGAAATGTCTATTTAGGTCTTCTGCCCATTTTTGGATTGGATTGTTTGTTTTTTTGATATTGAGCTGCATGGGCTGCTTATATATTTTGGAGATGAATCCTTTGTCAGTTGCTTCATTTGCAAATATTTTCTCCCATTCTGAGGGTTGTTATTTCATCGTTTATGGTTTCCTTTGCTGTGCAAAAGCTTTTAAGTTTCATTAGGTCCCATTTGTTTATTTATTTATTTACTTTTTTATTATTTTTTTTTTGCGGTATGCGGGCCTCTCACTGTTGTGGCCTCTCCCGTTGCGGAGCACAGGCTCTGGATGCGCAGGCTCAGCGGCCATGGCTCACGGGCCCAGCCTCTCCACGGCACGTGGGATCTTCCCAGACCAGGGCACGAACCCGTGTCCCCTGCATCGGCAGGCGGACTCTCAACCACTGCGCCACCAGGGAAGCCCCCTTTTGTTTATTTTTGTTTTTACTTCCATTACTCTAGGAGGTGGGTCAAAAAGGATCTTGCTGTGATTTATGTCATAGAGTGTTCTGCCTATGTTTTCCTCTAAGAGTTTTATAGTGTCTGACCTTACATTTAGGTCTTTAACCCATTTTGAGTTTATTTTTGTGTATGGTGTTAGGGAGTGTTCTAATTTCATTCTTTTCCATGTAACTGTCCGTTTTCCCAGCACCACTTATTGAAGAGGCTGTCTTTTCTCCATTGTATATTCTTGCCTCCTTTGTCAAAGATAAGGTGACCATATGTGTGTGGATTTATCTCTGGGCTTTCTATCCTGTTCCATTGATCTATATTTCTGTTTTTGTGCCAGTACCATATTGTCTTGATTACTGTAGCTTTGTAGTATAGTCAGAAGTCAGGTAGCCTGGTTCCTCCAGCTCCATTTTTCTTTCTCAAGATTGCTTTGGCTATTCGGGGTCTTTTGTATTTCCATACAAATTGTGAAATTTTTTGTTCTAGTTCTGTGAAAAATGCCATTGGTAGTTTGATAGGGATTGCACTGAATCTGTAGATTGCTTTGAGTAGCATAGTCATTTTCACAATGTTGATTCTTCCAATCCAAGAACATGGTATATCTCTCCATCTGTTTATATCATCTTTAATTTCTTTCATCAGTGTCTTATAGTTTTCTAGGTCTTTTGTCTCCTTAGGTAGGTTTATTCCTAGGTATTTTATTCTTTTTGTTGCAATGGTAAATGGGAGTTTTTCCTTAATTTCTCTTTCAGATTTTTCATCATTAGTATATAGGAATGCAAGAGAATTCTGTTTATTAATTTTGTATCCTGCCACTTTACCAAAGTCATTGATTAGTCCTAGTAGTTTCTGGTAGCATCTTTAGGATTCTCTATGTATAGTATCATGTCATCTGCAAACAGTGACAGTTTTACTTCTTTTCCGATTTGGATTCCTTTTATTTCTTTTTCCTCTCTGATTGTTGTGGCTAAAACTTCCAAAACTATGTTGAATAATGGTGGTGAGAGTGGGCAACCCTGTCTTGTTCCTGATCTTAGTGGAAATGGTTTCAGTTTTTCACCATTGAGAACGATGTTGGTTGTGGGTTTTTCATATATGGCCTTTATTATGTTGAGGTAAGTTCCCTCTATGCCTACTTTCTGCAGGGTTTTTATCATAAATTGGTGTTGAATTTTTTTGAAAGTTTTTCTGCAACTATTGAGATGATCATAAGGTTTTTCTCCTTCCATTTGTTAATATGGTGTATCACATTGATTTCTGTATATTGAAGAATCCTTGCATTCCTGGGATAAATCCCACTTGATCATGGTATATGATCCTTTTAATATGCTGTTGGATTCTGTTTGCTAGTATTTTGTTGAGGATTTTTGCATCTATGTTTATCAGTGATATTGGCCTGTAGTTTTCTTTCTTTGTGACATCCTTGTCTGGTTTTGGTATCAGGGTGATGGTGGCCTTGTAGAATGAGTTTGGGAGTGTTCCTCCATCTGCTATATTTTGGAAGAGTTTGAGAAGGACAGGTGTTAGCTTTTCTCTAATTGTTTGATAGAATTCGCCTGTGAAGCCATCTGGTCCTGGGCTTTTGTTTGTTAGAAGGTTTTTAATCACAGTTTCAATTTCAGTGCTTGTGATTGCTCTGTTAACATTTTCTATTTCTTCCTGGTTCAGTGTTGGAAGGTTGTGCTTTTCTAAGTATTTGTCTGTTTCTTCCAACTTGTCCATTTTATTGGCATATAGTTGCTTGTAGTAATCTGTCATGATCCTTTGTATTTCTGCACTGTCAGTTGTTACTTCTCCTTTTTCATTTCTAATTCTATTGATTTGAGTCTTTTCCCTTTTTTTCGTGATCGGTCTGGCTACTGGTTTATCACTTTTGTTTACCTTCTCAAAGAAACATCTTTTAGTTTTATTGATCTTTGCTATCATTTCCTTCATTTCTTTTTCATTTATTTCTGATCTGATCTTTATGATTTCTTTCCTTCTGCTAACTTTGGGGTATTTTTGTTCTTCTTTCTCTACTTGCTTTAGGTGTAAGGTTAGGTTGTTTATTTGAGATGTTTCTTGTTTCTTGAGGTAGGATTGTATTGCTATAAACTTCCCTCTTAGAAATGCTTTTGCTGCATCCGATAGGTTTTAGGTCGTGGTGTTTTCATTGTCATTTGTTTCTAGGTATTTTTTGATTTCCTCTTTGATTTCTTCAGTGATCTCTTGGTTATTTAGTAGTATATTGTTTAGCCTCCATGTTTTGTATTTTTTACAGCTTGTTTACTGTAATTGATATCTAGTCTCATAGCGTTGTGGTCAGAAAAGATACCTGATACGACTTCAATTTTCTTAAATTTACCAAGGCTTGACTTGTGACCCAAGATATGATCTATCCTGGAGCATGTTCTATGAGCACTTGAGAAGAAAGTGTATTCTTTTGTTTTTGGATGGAATGTCCTATAAATATCAATTAAGTCCATCTTGTTTAATGTATCATTTAAAGCTTGTGTTTCCTTATTTATTTTCATTTTGGATGATCTGTCCATTGGTGAAAGTGGGGTGTTAAAGTCCCCTACTATGATTGTGTTACTATCGATTTCTCCTTTTATGGTTGTTGGCATTTGCCTTATGTAGAGAGGTGCTCCCATGTTGGGTGCATAACTATTTACAATTTTTATAGCTTCCTCTTGGATTGATCCCTTGATCATTATGTAGTGTCCTTCTTTGTCTCTTGTAATAGTCTTTATTTTAAAGTTCATTTTGTCTGATATGAGACTTGCTACTCCTGCTTTCTTTTGATTTCCATTTGCATGGAATATCTATTTCCATCCCCTCACTTTTAGTCTGTTTGCGTCCCTAGGTCTGAAGTAGGTCTCTTGTAGACAGCATATATACAGGTCTCGTTTTTGTATCCGTTCAGCCAGTCTATGCCTTTTGGTTGAAGCATTTAATCCATTTACATTTACGGTAATTACCGATATGTATGTTCCTATTACCATTCTCTTAATTGTTTTGGGTTTACTGTTGTAGGTCTATTCCTTGTCTTGTGTTTCCTGCCTAGAGAAGTTCCTTTAGCATTTGTTGTAAAGCTGGTCTGGTGGTGCTGAATTCCCTTAGCTTTTGCTTGTCTGTTAAGGTTTTAATTTCTCTGTCAAATCTGAATGAGATCCTTGCTGGATAGAGTAATCTTGGTTGTAGGTTTTTCCCTTTCATCACTTTAAATATGTCCTGCCACAGCCTTCTGGCTTGCAGAGTTTCTGCTGAAAGATCAGCTGTTAACCTTATGGGGATTCCATTGTATGTTATTTGTTGCTTTTCCCTTGCTGCTTTTAATATTTTTCCTTTGTATTTAATTTTTGATAATTTGATTAATATGTGTCTTGGCATGTTTCTCCTTGGGTTTATCCTGTATGGGACTTTCTGCACTTCCTGGACCTGATTGACTATTTCCTTTCCCATATTAGGGAAGTTTTCAACTATAATCTCTTCAAATATTTTCTCAGTCCCTTTCTTTTTCTCTTCTTCTGGGACCCCTATAATTCGAATGCTGGTGTGCTTAATGTTGTCTCAGAGGTCTCTGAGACTGTCCTCAATTCTTTTCATTCTTTTTTCTTTATTCTGCTCTGTGGGAGTTATTTCCACTATTTTATCTTCCAGGTCACTTATCCATTCTTCTGCCTCAGTTATTCTGCTATTGATTCCTTCTAGAGAATTTTAAGTTTCATTTATTGTGCTGTTCATCATAGTGTGTTTCCTCTCTAGTTCTTCTAGGTCATTGTTAAACATTTCTTGTATTTTCTCCATTCTGTTTCCAAGATTTTGGATCATCTTTACTATCATTACTCTGAATTCTTTTTTAGGTAGACTGCCTATTTCCTCTTCATTTGTTTGATCTGATGGGTTTTTACCTTGCTCCTTCATCTGCTGTGTGTTTCTCTGTCTTCTCATTTTGCTTAACTTACTGTGTTTGGGGTCTCTTTTTTGCAGGCTGCAGGTTCGTAGTTCCTGCTGTTTTTGGTGTCTGCCTCCAGTGGGTAAGGTTGGTTCAGTGGGTTGTGTAGGCTTCCTGGTGGAGGGGACTGGTGGCTGTGTTCTGGTGGATGAGGCTGGATCTTGTCTTTCTGGTGGGCAGGACTGCGTCCAGTGGTGTGTTTTGGGGTGTCTGTGAACTTGTTATGATTTTAGGTAGCCTCTCTGCTAATGGGTAAGGTTGTGTTCTTGTCTTGGTAGCTGCCTGGCATGGGGTGTTCAGCAGTGGAGCTTGATCTTGTTGAATGGAGTTGCGTCTTAGCATTGAGACAGAGGTCTCTGGGAGAGCTCTCACCAGTTGATATTATGTGGGGCTGGGAGGTCTCTGGTGGACCAATGTCCTGAACTCAGCTGTCCCACCTCAGAGGCTCAGGCCTGACACCCGGCTGGAGTACCAAGACCCTGTCAGCCACACGGCTTTGTTGTTCATTACATGGTCTGTAATCATGGAAGTGCATCTGAAAAAGGCAGCTGAAGAGTCTGCTTTGGTATTCTGAGTCCCACCCAAGCCTTCAGCTGGCCCTGGCCTCGGTCTCTGCTCTCAGTCAGGCCTGCACTCTCCTTAGGCAGGATAGAGACAAATAAATCTCATTTTTATGAAGTACAATTATTTTAAAAGGCAAATGTATACCATTACTGTAAATCAAAACTTCCAGGGCCACTTGCCCTCTATATAAAGTATCTGTAGAAATAAATAATTAAATAATGTGATTCAGTTTGAGCTTTGATGCCATTGCCTGATTAAGGCCCTGTGCCTGACAGCTATTCTCTCTTTGTTATAAAGATCTTCTGCTTCATGCAGTTAGAAGGGTTGAAAAAAATATTGAAGAGAGAATATTTTTTCCCTGTGTGAGAAATGCTGTATCTGGGAACTACAAAAATAATTTTCTCCTTCCCACACTTAAGAAGACATTGATTGAAATCAAGCCTGGGTGACCTGGATTTAATAATTTGGAAATAATAATCTGTAATTAGTAACAATCAATGATAAACATTTCTTTCATTCATTCAGCCATTATTATTGAGTGCCTAATGTAAGCTAGGTTTTCTCCTAAGGCCTGCTGTACAAACCCGTTGGTGCCTACATTCTAGCAGGGGGAGACAGGCAACCAACAAACCACACATAACTTAAATCGTATATAAATACATATATATGTAAACACACACAGATACACATATACACATGTATCCATATCAGTTGGTGTCAAAGATGATCTCATTGTTAAATGTCATTTGAGAAGGGACCCAAAGGAAGTGACGGAGGGCGCCAGGCACATATCTGGATAAACAGTTTGTCAAGCAAAAGGAACTGTAAGTGCAAAGGTCCTGAGGCTCTTCAATGCTTGGTTTGTTTAAGAGCAATCAAACAGGTCAGTGTAGCTTGGCAGAGGGAGCCAGAAAGTGCTGGGACATGATGACTGGGAGTAACAGTGAGGAGGGGCCCTGAAGGTCAAATTAAGGTCTTTGGCTTTCATTCTGAAAGATGCGGGAATTCTTTGGAAAGGTGACAGGATCTGGCTTTATTTTTAAGGATCACCTTGGCTACTGCATTACGAATAATCTGGGGAAGGGGGACAACGGCAGATGCAGGGAGACCCAATACCATTATTAATCCAGGCAAAACATGATGGTAGCTTGGAGTAGGATCATTATCTTTGGGATAGTGTGAACGGTCAGATTTTTGTATATACTATGAAGATAGGGCCAAAGGGATTTGTTGGTGGAACACTTGCTTCATGTGAAAGAAAAAGAGGAGTGAAAATGACCCCAACGTTTTTAGCCTGAGCAACTGGGAGGAAGGTCTTGACAACTGCTGAAATTAAAAGACTGGAGGAGAAGGTTAGGGGGTAGGGATGGTGCCGGTAACCAGGAATTAGGTTTGAGAGGCCTACCGGAGATGCTGAGAAGGCCTTTGAAGATACCAGGCTGGATTGCAGGGGAGAGTAATCAAGTTGGTATTTGTCAGGGTACAGTTGGTACTTGTAAACCATGAGACTAGATGAGGTCACTAGAAAGTGGACATAGAGATGAGGTCTGACCACGGGGTACTCCAAGGGTTCAGGGTCAGGACGTGAAAAGAAACAGCAACAGGATGAGTTCAGTGCTTGCTTTAAAAATGCTTGAGGAACATTTCCGTTTTCCTCCCTCCTCTATGATATAAACACTCCCATAACCTTTGTTGTACAAATCATCTTCTTAGAAAATGTGTTCTTCTTTGATCAAGCTGGGTGAACTTCAGCGTTCCCTTTCTCAAAAAGTAAGCTTCCATGGACACAAAACAGAGCTCTCAGGAACTATAAAGAACTTGAGATTTTTACCTGCAAGCTAACAAGTTAGCCTGCCCTGATTTCACAGATGCTGGCAGAAGACATGACACTCCTGGGTCAGAAGCAAAAGACTTTTTTTTTTTTTTTTTTAAAGAAGCCAGGACTTCCCTGGTGGCGCAGTGGTTGAAAGTCTGCCTGCCGATGCAGGGGACACGGGTTCGCGCCCCGGTCTGGGAGGATCCCACATGCCGTGGAGCGGCTGGGCCTGTGAGCCATGGCCGCTAAGCCTGCGCGTCCGGAGCCTGTGCTCCACAAGGGGAGAGGCCACAACAGTGAGAGGCCTGTGTACCGCAAAAAAAAAGAAGCGAAAGACTTTATGACTCAGGGCGAGTAACATGAGCTTCATATTTGTTACCCATTCCCCATGACCCCCCAAATCCCTCAGAGGCAAGAGAAGCAGGTCACCAGGATGCTGCTCGTGCAGGGGGTTTGTGTCACTGAGGAACCCCGAGCTCAGGAAGCCCCAATCTTTCATAATGAGCTGCAAGCAAATCTATCCAACCTTTGTTCTAGAGGCAGACATTATCTTTATTATACTAGACAGCAAACAAATCCATCCCCTACTCCAGAGGCAAACACTATCTCTATCTTCCAAGAATGTTCACTATACAAACATCCTTGGAAAGATAATTCAGAACAACAAGCTACCGGCGCCTATGCTCACAAGAGACCCATGGATAATTATCTCCCAGCAAGAGTCAAAATTGTTAAGCAGCGTATTTTGGAGAAGTCCTGAGCCTTTATCCTATTTCACTTTGGAATTGAAAACCTTATAATCTAAATTATATTTAGTTGACTAGGTAACACTTTAACATGGTGCAAAATTCAAAAGATAAGCTACACAGGATTATTCTTTTATCAACAAAAGATGGCATGAAAGTGGTTTCTGATTTGCTGTGCGAAGGGAGCACATTTGCATCAGACTTATTTTTCTTGCATCCTGATTAATTCTTCCATTTAATCAATTTCCAAATGAGTCAGATTCTCTAAATAGGTACTAAAAGCCCGAGCTCAGCACTTAGGGAATATAAGAAATTGCTTCCATTTTACTAGAGCTTCATCAATGTCCACTTGAGTCGGAAAATAACCCACATGCAGTGGGTTATATCCAGTGGGTTAAGTGAAAGCTAAGGGTCTAAACCAGCATAAAGAACTAAACAGCAGCAACATCTCACCCAAGCGCTGCCTGACAGTAGCCTTCAGCACAAGTTCTCTTATCTGTTCCATCTGCCAGGCAGACGTGTAGCTCTGTAATCGATGACAGATAGCTTTACTTACACTCGTTCTTTTCAAAAGATAATGTTGCTGTCTAGTAAGCATTTGAGGGCATATATCATAGTAAGCACTCAATAAATCTTGTTGACTAGCTATGCCATTAGAAACACTTACAAATATTCAAGTGACAAAGAAATACACGGTTACTGGTCATTCATTCATTCAGTCAGCTTTCCCCTTATTGGGCACCTAATACATCGGGCATTGTTTTAGGTACCAGGTACACAGTAGTAAACAAAACAGGCAAAAGGGCTTCCCTGGTGGCGCAGTGGTTGGGGGTCCGCCTGCCGATTCAGGGGACACGGGTTCGTGCCCCTGTCTGGGAGGATCCCATGTGCCGCGGAGCGGCTGGGCCCGTGAGCCGTGTCCGCTGAGCCTGCGCGTCCGGAGCCTGTGCTCCGCAACGTGAGAGGCCACGGCAGTGAGAGGCGCGCGTACCGCAAAACAAAAAACAAAAAACAAAAAACAGACAAAAATCTCTGCCCTCGAGGGGAGCTTACTCTTTAGTAGGGGGTAAAGATACATGAATAAAATACACTAAATAATGATAAATGTTAAGGAAAAAAGATACAGCAGAAAGAGATATGGTATAGGGAGCAGCTGAAATCTTATACAGTATAGTCCAGGAAAGGCTCACTGAAAACAGAACATTTAGCTAGATAGCCCTTCTCAATCCTCTGGTCCCTGATCGTTTCTAAATGCTCTAGAACTTTCTGGAAGAAAACTGGATCTAGGGCATTATCCTGAAAAAAAAATGCTCAAGATAGACAACAATAATTATAATGAACAATATAATGTATCAACAATGTATATGATGAACTGTGTATATAATTATACTTAACTTAAATTTAATCAACTATTAAATATGTAGTTATTAAATATTAAATCTATACCACTTAAACAGGTTTCTTATTCTCTTATAGAGCATGTATTATAATCATGATGCAGACAAGGTGCTACATTAATAAATGATCATTGGGGCTTCCCTGGTGGCTCAGTGGTTGAGAGTCCGCCTGCCGATGCAGGGGACACAGGTTCGCACCCCGGTCCGGGAAGATCCCACATGCCGCGGAGCGGCTGGGCCCGTGAGCCATGGTCGCTGAGCCTGTGCGTCTAGGACAGGAGAGGCCACAGCAGTGAGAGGCCCGCATACCGAAAAAAAAAAAAAAAAGATCATATCACTGGAACAATAGCAGAATGAATGGATAGTATTAAAAAAAAACCACCTCTTTTAAGTTAGTGGGATGGTTGCTGCTAATGGGCAAGCATGAAAAACAAAGCCACTGAGTACTGAAGATAAAGAAGAGCTCCATCCAGAAGCCTGCAGCCATATTTTATCTCCATTGGGTTATTATAGAGAATAACAGAAGCTTTGGGGATCTCCTTTTCTTTTAATTATAGAATCCATCCATTAATTAAATCACTTTCCCCATCTCATTACCAGATGGGCACATTTTCCAAGGTTACAAATGGAAATTAGGTTCTACTTCCTTGAGACGCTGGCATCGTTATTATTCAGTTCCTGCCTTTTGCCCTTTCCCAGGGGAATTCCACACACAATTACAGAGCTTCAGCCATTATCTGGATGCCAAACACTTTCGAATCCTTCTTCCCAACACAGACCAGTACCTCTCGAGCGCTAAGCCTATGAGACTCTGTATGGACCATGTGGGCTCAGCCTCAATGTATCCCAAACTGAACTCTCTCCCCACACTAGCCTATCCAGTGCTGCTGTATATCCTTAGTTGGTGGCAACCATCTGTCCACCCAGGCAGTCCAACTGGAAACCTGGATCCTTCTTCATTCCTCATATTCAATCAGTCATAAAATCCTAGCAACCTTAACTTTTTAAATCTGTCCCTGAGTCCCTATCACACCTGGTGCCACCTTACATTATTTCCACCTTACTACCATTCTATCCCCCTTCTGCATCTATCTCCCTGCCCGTAGTCCACATGCTATATTTCTCTCCATCACAGCACTTATTACTCAATATAATACATGTTGCTTATGTATATCTCTTCAAATACCCCATGAGTTCTCTGACACACAAACACGTATGTGTGTCAGCACACAAACAGGCTGTGCTCTTTCTTTTCTCAGCATTTAGCATAATATCTTGCATGGAGTATGTGTTCCATTAACATGTACTAATTGGATACATAACTCTTGGACCATCAGATCCCAAGATATCAGACGTTTCAGGAAGTGATATAGGTTCACCAACAAAATTCCTGCTCACCAACCCTGACCCTGTTCCAGCTAAACCTATGAAGACGTGGACTGCTTATGGGTTTAAGTTTGTGTTATGAAGTCTAATTCCTCCACTGCAACCCTGTCCCACCTTCATACTTGTCTAGCTCTCATGTAAGACGTTCAGTGTCCTCTTTGTCCCTCCTCCTTCAAAATCCATTCTTAGTAAAAGAGTTCATCTCTGCTTTTTATTTCCACGGGTATTTGCATCTTAGGGTTTTCTTTCTAATTGCGGAAAGCCCCCTCAGGTCCCATTCAAGAACTACGAGGCTTTGGCACCATGGTATATGTATGAAGGACAGCTGGTAGGAGGGAGGAGAGACAATCACCCGGAGATCCTGACTCACCTCGTGGTCAGAACCTGAATGTTCCTCCTCCCGCACTCAGCCAGGTCTTGACCAAAAGCCCAGGATTGTTTTAGCAAATGCTCTCCACCCAAAATCCTCCATCCTGGGGCATTAGCTCACAATCGGAACATAACATCTCTATTTTGTTTTTCCTTCCAGTTTTATTGAGACATAACTGACATACAGCTCTGTATAAGTTGAAGATGCACAGCATAACGATTTGACTCACCTACACCATGAAATTATGACCTCAGTAAGTTTAGTGAACATCCATCATCTCATACAGATGCAGAATTAAAGAAATAGAAAAAAAAATTTTTTTCCTTGTGAAGAAAACTTAAGCTTTACTCTCTTAACTTTCACATGTAACATACAACAGTGTTGATTATATTTATCACATCGTACATTACATCTCTGGTACTTATTTATCTTATAACTGGGAGTTTGTACCTTTTGACCACCTTCATCCAATTCCCCCCACCTCTGCCTCTGGGGACCGCAGTTCTGATCTGTTTCTCTGTGAGTTTGTTTTTGAAGTATAATTGACCTGCAACACTATGTTAGTTCCTGGTACACAGCACAGTGATTTAACATATCTATACATTTCAAAATGATCACCACGACAAGTCTGGTTACAATCTGCCACCACACAAAGGTATTACATAAATATTGACTGTAGTCCCCACGCTGTACATTTCACACCAGTGGTTCATTTATTTTGCAGCTGGAAGTTTGCACCTCTTAATCTCCCTCACCTATTTCTTCCCCACACCTTCCTCCTCCGCTCTGGCATCCACCTGTTTGTTCTCTGTATCTATGACTCTTGTTTCTGCTTTGTTATGGTTGTTCACTTGTTCTGTTTTTTAGATTACACATATAAGTGAAATCATACAGTATTTGTTGCTGTCTGACTTATTTCACTTAGCATAATACCCTCTGGATCCATTCATTTATTCTTTTGCAGATGGCAAGATTTTATTCTTTCTCTGTGACTGGGTAATATCCATTGTATATCACATCTTCTTTATCCACTCATCTATTGATGCGCACTTAGGTTGCTTCCATATCTTGGTTATTGTAAATAACACTGCAGTGAACACAGGGGTGCATATATCATTTTGAATTAGTGTCTTCATATGTTTTTGGATAAATACCCAGAAATGGAATAGTTTAATCATATGGTAGTTCTATATTTTATTTTCTGAGAAACCTCCATACTGTTCTCCATAGTGGCTACACCAATTTACATTCCCACCAACAGTGCACGAGGGTTCCCTTTTCTCCACATCCTCGCCAACACTTGTTATTTGTGTAAAAATGACACCTCTGCTTTAGATGTAACAGAAAGAAAACAAAACGGTTGTTTTAAGACTTAGCTGCAGTCTGGGCCACTTAGGTTAGGACGAAGACAGCATTCTTCAAGGAGATTTTTGTTTCCTCTGGGAAACCCTCCTAATGAGCTTATAAAACGTAGACACCCTAAGGTAATTTAGACTCCTGATCTGACAATGAGGGAGAAGGAAGTTGGGGTCCCTGGGATGGAGGGGTGAAGAGCCTTTGTAGAGAGAGGAAGCCCTACCAAGATGGTAGCAGATGAAGTTCTGAATAAGTATGAGAAATGGCCCTCATCTGTACTTTCTGCTCAATTTTTCTGTAAATGTAAAATTGCTCTAAAAATTAAAGTCTATTAATAGACTTTTCCAGTTAATAGAAAGAAGGAAGGAAGGAAAGAAAGAAAGAACTGAGGGAGGGAGGGAGGGAAGAAGGAAGGATGGAAGGAAAGAGAAAGCCTGAGAATACTAGGCAGTTGTCTATCCTGTGCTATAACTCCCTCCATTATCCCAGACATTCAGTAAACTCTGCTGAAAACAGCTGCTTTGTGAAGTGGTACTTTGGGAAAAGGAGGAAGAGAAATGGTGTCCAGTATGGGGTGAAGCCATGCGAAAGGCACAGCACTCATAAAGGGGAGATGAAGAATTTGGGAGCGGCAAGAATTTAGAGCAAAAGGGGACCACAAGAATGTAAACTTCGAGGAATCTCTAGAGCTGTGTTGTCCAATACTATAGCTACTAACTACCTGTGGCTATTGAACGGCTGAAATGTGACTGACTAAGTCCAAACTGGGATGCACTGTACGCTAGTATGAAAAAAAAGAATGTCAAATATCTCAATACTTTTTATTTTAATTACTTGTGAAATGATACTATTTGGGGTCTGTAAGGACAAATAAAAAATATATTATGAAAGTTAACTGCACCTGTCCCCTTATACCTTTTTAATATAGCTATCAGAAAATTCAGAATCATGTATGTGGCTTGCATCATGTTTCTACTAGACAACACTACTCTAGAATCTTGGGGAAAAGGCATAAACTTGCTAGAGTATAAGACATGGGGAGCTTAAACACTTTCTTTGGATAGTAAAAAAAGGGGTGACCCCAGTAAGTTGGAGACATAAGACAGCAGACTTGACAGATAAAGTATGCGAAAATACAAATTTACAAGAACCAATGACATTTATTTTAGTAAAATTTTGTTTAAACTAAAAATAATTCCTATGAATGACGTGTTCTCAAAATATGATGTAATTTATAAAAAAATTCAACTTTTCAGGAACATATTGATAGCATGAAACAAAGTACATATGGTATAACTTTCCAACATAAATAACTTACATTCAGTCCTTCGATTTAAACTAGAAGGAAAACATGGAAACTTCTACCTCCCGGGGGATAAACGAATGTGTCTTCTAATATCTTGATGTGTTGAACAGTGACCACCCAGAGACTAACACTTTGTACTTTCAACTAGAAATATAAACTACATACAGGGCTGCCCTTGTTTACTTTTTTCTGTTTATTTCATACCAAACCTACTCCTTAAGCCATGTCTCAGGAAATCTATGAACAAAAAATAAAACAAAATATAATGCCTGACCCCAAGTAAGCCAATCTGGATGTAAGCAGAAGTTATATTTTTTTCTGAAATGCTACCTAAAAGGCTCTAATTCAGTACCTCTGGGTTCTGTATTATGTAGAGATATGGTTATGTGTATATAGAATTGGCAAACTTCAGACCTGGGGTGATTTAAATATCACGTGGTCTAGTCTCTTTCTTTTACAGATAAGGACACAGAGCCACACAGAGGTCACTTCCCTGAGACCATAGAGCTGCTTTAGCGGCAATGACAGGACTTAAGGCACACAGAGTGCGGACACAGTCAGTACCCTGGGTGTGACCCTGATGTTTCCTGATAACCAACTTGGGTCGTCTGAAAACTGGGGATTTATCGTACTTGCTCATAGGGATTTCCAGGAGGATCAAAGACTCTCTCTATATATGATGCGCATTATAGCCTTTGTCATCTCTGTCACGCTCAATGGGAGCCAAACTCATGCCCTTCCTTCCCCTCCACCTTTTTACCCGAGCTATATGCCAGTGCTCTTTTTCCTGAAAAGGTTACACTCAGTGAAAGAAACAGCTGTGGACTCCAGAAAAGCTTTTGCCCGCCGCCTTTGATCATGTATTTGAGGGTCTCTAGGCAGCCTGGAGCTTACTTGAGAGACCCCGGGGACAGCTGGTTAAGATGGCAATGCTGACCCTTTGTAGCCTAAGGGGCTCAAAATGAAACACGGTTTCCAGGAATGAGTGTAGGTACCACGTGCAGAGCTCAGAGTAAAGCTACAGAGCAGGCTCATAGCCTTGCCCCTCTTCCGCCTCTTCCAACATCACTGAACCCCAGCCTGAGCTATCCAGACATGCCCTTAGCTCAAGTAACATATTTCTCAAATAAACACACAGAAACTACTCTCTTCTTCCTTGGCCACTTGGCCATGCCCTGGCTCCAGAATAACAGGATAGCACATTTCATACGTAGATGCCAAGAGTTGCACACCCAAAAAGGGGGGCTTGTTAACAGAAATCAACCACAGATGGGTCACTTCTTAAATGGGAAGTGTTTTCCTGCTTGGAGACCTTCCAAGTGTTCTTGCTTAATTCTCACTTCTCAACACACACACACACACACACACACACACACACACACACACGCACAGAAGCCAGTGTCCTAGCACCCCAATCTTAAAGTTTTCCAGTCCTCCTTTAAAAAATGGCTTTGGGACATGGTTACTTTGAAGTAGGAGTCCCTCATCTCAGTGAAAAAGAAATATAAAATACAGATAAACAGCAAGGTCCTACGGTATAGCACAGGGAACCACATTCAATAGCCTGTGACAAACCAGAATGGAAAAGAATATGAAAAAGAATACGTAAATATATGTATAACTGAATCACTTTGCTGTACACTAGAAACTAACACAACATTGTAAATCAACTATACTTCAACAAAATAAAAATTTTTTTTTAAATTTTTTTAAAAAGAAATATAAACTTGGGACTTCTCTGGCAGTCCAGTGGTTAAGACTCCATGCTTCCATAGCAGGGGTCACGGGTTTGATCCCTGGTTGGGGAACTAAGACCCCATATGCCGTGTGGCACAGCCAAAAAGAAAAACAAAACAAAACAAAACACAAAACCCCATTTTCATTGCTCTTCCACAATTAGTCTCCCCTCCTAGGATCAGGAACCTCAGTGAACACCCAAAGGCAGTGTACTGCTGGTGTTGGGGGTCGGGGGAGCTCAGTCTCCCCCTTAAGTTTAATCCATTCCCAAATTAGAGAAGGTGAGCAATTCCAAGGTCTGGGAGCACATTCATTTATCATCTGGTGAACTGGTGTGGAGTTAAGGGGATGGGGCAGCCTCCAAGGCAAGGACATGGCACACAGCCAGGAAGCTGGAGGCTCCATACCTTTGCAGGTGAAACATTTGATGTGGAAATGTTTGGTCTGGACCCGAAGCACTTCACCCTTGCACGGCTCCCCACATTTATGGCAGTGAATGACAGGCTTCTCTGACGGGTGGTGAGGGTCCTGAGGGTGGGCCACTGAAAGAAAAACAAAAAAAGATCCATGTGAGTAGAAAGCATTCCTACAAAAGCAGTCATTGTGGTCACGCATAAATATACCCAGAATTTTAGTATCAAATGAGCCACATATTGATTCAATAAGCACCAGTGGGGCCTCTGCCCCCATGTCATAGTTATGGGGACACACAGATCAATAAGAGAGCTGTGGCTTTAACAGTCCGGTGGGGAAAACACTGGGCTTGTTCCTCTGGCAGCCAGAAGTCTTGTCTCTTCCTCCCAGACTTCTCCAGGACTAGGTAATTGGGTCATTAAGTATATGATCTTATTTGGTTCAATAGTGTACGGTACGTCCTTATCTTGATTTAGAAAGTGCCTTCCAGCCAGGAGTTCACTGCAGACTGTAAGTTCCTTGACAATGAGGAGCGTTTATTAAAGTTCGTATTTTTGTGTTTCTCCCCGTCTTTACTTCTCCTTCTTTCCCCAGCTCCTCTGAACTGCAGAACACTCGTGCACCAAAGGGCTCAGTTAGCATTTATTTCCTTCTTAGTTAGCAGGCACTGGCTAGTTCCTCGTCTCCAAAGAGTCATTCCTGATCCTCATTTGGCAACTCAACCCGTTGGATGTCTATTACGAGCCTCCTATTGTGTGCACAGTTCCTGAGTGGCTGAGAGTCCACCTGCCGATGCAGGGGACACGGGTTCGTGCCCCGGTCCGGGAAGATCCCACATGCCGCGGAGCGGCTGGGCCCGTGAGCCATGGCCGCTGAGCCTGAGCGTCTGGAGCCTGTGCTCCGCAGCGGGAGAGGCCGCAACAGGGAGAGGCCCGCGTACCGCAAAAAAAATAAATAAATAAACAAACAAACAAACAAATAAATAAATTAGTAACTACGTGGATTTCTCTGAACCTCAGTTTCCTCTCCTGTAAAACAAAGGGAATTGGATCAGCGGATTTCGAAGATCTTTCCAGGCTCTAAAATCATATGATGGGGCTTACAGGGATTATTCTCCCAGTTTCCAGAGTGTGGCCTTCAGAGAACAGAAGTTATCGTGACTGCCGTGCCCCAGGAATAGGATTACAGGCTCCTCTTACAAAGGATCAGGAGAGTAGAGGCAGCAAGGGGACACCTGCTTGACGCTACCCAAGGATCTTCACTGAACCTGCCGTTTGTCCAGCCAGAGAACGCAGCGAGGCGTTCTGTGCTATTAAATTCCTTTTCTGATTTGGGTCCTCAGAAGGAGGAGCCGTGTGATATACAGAAATGTATTACATAAGTACCTACATGAGCGTGATATGGGATAAGAACAGTGAACCTAAAATTAATCAGCCGACACAAAGAACAAAGATGATTTCTTTTTTCAAACGGTAAAACCAGGTTGGACCGGGGGAGGGGGGTGTGGGCAGGTATTGCTGAAATTGAATTTAGAAAGCACCTCACAGCAAGGAGCTCTCTGTATACCACGAGTATAATAGTGCATTGTTCCCCTCAGACCACTGTAATGTTCTCATTTCTCCTGGAAAGAGTTTGAATAAGACAGTCCAATTAATCCATTACTAGTTAAATTCTCAGAAACAAGGTTCTCCTTGTGAGATTTAGACCAGGAGCAGGTGTAGTTTCGGGTTAAACTCCTGACCTGAAATCTCTGCACTGGACCCCAAAGTGTTCGGCAAAGGTATGAACATCGTGATACCCCTGCATTTCCTTATCTGCCTGCTGGGATCTCTCTTGGAAACCCGTATTCACAACAGAGGTCAGTACTATCTAAAGGAATTAAGAAGGGGTTTCCTTCCAAGATCTCTAAACAACCACTGACTTTTAAGATGATGTGTAACAAGGCCAAAAATCTATTCACCTGGGCATTGAAAAAAGAGTCTCCCTTAACAATAACTGCTTTATGTAAGGTGTTTCGTTTGTTTGTTTCAACCTCCTGCTTCCTATAAGAATGGAGGAAAATAACATTTACGGAGCATCTGTCTGCTAAGTGCCAGGCACGGTGCTAGGTGCTCACATATAAGTCATTTTATTTCATCCTCACCACCCCTCCCTCAGTGACTTGGGGGAATACTGTTCCCCCTTGACAGGTGAGCAAATCAAGCCTCAGAGAAGCTTAGCAGCCTTCTCAAGTAACGGTAAGTGGAGGCTCAAAGATCTACACCCAGGGCTTTCTGACTCCCAAGCTCATGATCCTCTTGTCTAAATCAGAAATTTAGAAATCAGAAATTATTATAAGTCCAGCGATGATCGTTGTTAAGTCAGGCAATAATTTATTTAGCCAGGCTCAAGTGCGGTTCTAAAAGCAGCAACTAGGACTTGGTTTAAAGGCTTATGCACTGTGTCCAGTAATATATTGCTAGCTGAGCATGGCACCCAGGTGGTAATCCTCAAGGTGGCTCTGCTGATCCCCTATATCAGAACTCCCTGGGCCATGTATTGAATATGCAGATTCCTCAGCCCACTGAACCAGGGGTGTGAGTCGGGGACCTGTTATTTTCGTAAGCTCCTCAGGTGATTCTTATGCATACTACAGTTTAAGAACTACTGTCCCCTTAGAATTCAGACAATACTGTTAAGCAAGTTACAGAGAAGAGTTAGAGTGAAGAAAAGTAACCCACAAGACCATCCACCTCAGAAACAATATTAGAACACAGTGGATCTCTTGACTGTGAGGGAGAAGGCATTTTTGGATGAGAAATTGCACTGCGGTTTCTCTGGACACTTGCATTTTTTATAGCTAAGCAAGCCAGCTATGCTGAGTAATGATGAGGGAAGGAAAATATCCTTTCACTTCTTGGCTCTTCCCTTTGCCCTCAACACAGGTGCCAATGCCCATGCTGGCACCAGTCACAGAAGTCAGAACTGGGCTCAGCACCTGCATTTTGCAGGCATTTCCCTTTGGAAATATATATTACACTGCGAAATCCTCCATGCCCAGAGATGACCTTTATTTTCACCCAGGGATGAGCAGAGACTACATCACGTTTACTTGCCTTTCCATGATACATCAGCCCAGGCAGACGCTTATCAGAACCACCTACTTGTGAAGAAATGGGCTCTGCTTGTTGGAGGACAGAATCCAAAGACCAAAAGAGACTCAGTATTTATTTTATCCCAACTCAAATCAGTAGAGACAAAAGAATCTCTCCGCTTTTTAAAGATCAATAAAGAGGTTTCTTTTACATAACTTCCTTTGGCAGTTTGGTTAATACCAAATGTATATTCTTTGGCTCAAGCCTACATTTTTGAAATGTGCTGAGCCCCTTGCAACATAAAAAATGACATTAATTCTGTACTCCTCTTATTTGCCAACTAGCTCTGCTGCTAATTTTTACTTGATTGCTCCATCCTTCAGAGCCTGGGTGGTCCCTCCATATTCTACTGATAGGGAAAATGAGGGGCAGAGAGCTTACGCTCCTTGTGCCCAAAGTCAGCAGCAAATTATTGACAGAGGTACACTCAGCACTCGGGCTTCCCAAGTTTTTTCTGCTGTACCAAGTAGTCAGTGATTTACCCCGGAATTTGGGCAGACATGGATAAAATCTTCCATGGCTCACCAGTTTGTCGCTAAAATAAGAATAATACGATGAGAAACCAAAAGCATGGTTGCATATCTCCTGAATAGTGAGGAAATGTATATGAAGAGCCAAGAATTTATTTGCCTGAAAAGGTAAAGGGATTCGTCCACTGCATAATATCCAGTTTGGAGGGATTCTGGAGACTCAGTTAAAACAGGCTATTGCAAGGCTAACTGAGGAGTTTCACACTGCCTTTCACAGTCAAGTAAAGCAGGTTAGCCTCATCCCTGGGACTCCAGCATAGAACAGAACCAAAGTTCCATTTTGGATGTGTTACTTTGGAAATGCGTATTAGAGATCGCAGGTGATGAGACTGTGTGTGTGTGTGGGGGGGTTGAGATCATTAAGGAAACCTGTTACCTTCAGTGCCCCCAAGCAGAGGACATTAAAGGCTGTAAGAGGAAAGCTGAAAAGATTAGGTGGAGCCCCTCCTAATATTCCAGAACCAGCCTCGTCTTACCCAAGTTCTTTCCTTCTGAGGGACAGACCATGCAACTAGACCAGCAGAATCAGAATATCTGAGACAGCATATTTGAAATAAAAGTCTCCTTAGCAGGTGACTATCACAGCCTATGACATCCTCAGTATGAGTTATACCTTGCCCCGGGTTATCTGAATTATTCAGAATCTCCCAGGTAATAAATCCCCCTCCCAAGTACGCTTCCTTGTCATTAGCACTGTCACTCCCTTCACCAGCCTTTGAAACCACACAGGCTTGATGGCTTTCAAAGCCCTTCCATCTACATTATCTCATGTTACTCTCATGAGAGCCCAACAAGGTAGGAAGAGCAGAAACTGTCAAGCACGTTTTACAAATGGGCAAACTAAGACTCAGAGGAACAGAGTGACTCACCCAAGGTGACACAGCCATGAAACAGAGAGTTGCCAATAAACCAATGCAGTGCTCTTTACGCCCGAACGATCCCCTGATCACTGACGCTTGGAGCCTTGCAGCCATTCTGATCCCACCCTCTCTTTCATCTCCCACGAAATTCTGTCCACTCTCACATCCCTTAGTCATCCCTTCTCTCAGCACATGAATCCAGTCTTCAACCCCTTTTTCTCAGATTGCTGAGAGTTCCCTGCTCCCTGGCTCCTTCTTCTTCAATGTGACCTGCAAAGAGTAGGCAACTCAAAGGAGTGGGGCATCACTCCCCACTCCTTAAGTTTGGGCTGTGCTTGGTGACCTCCTTCCAGAGGGGACAGTATGGAAGGGGGAGTGGGAGAGAAACTTTACAGCAGACAAATCTGAAAAGCACTACCTCACTCAGGTGGTCAAGGTCAACATCAACAAGTCGTGTTGATAGCATGTACCTTTGATATGATGTGATGAAAACTAGTACTTTGCCCCTGTGACCTTCCTTCCCCCCAAACCTCATAATCCTAGTCTAATCACGAGAAAATCCCCAAAGTGCCAGACCAGTACTCGTCAAAATCGTCAAGATCATCAAAAACAAGGAGGAAAGTTATATCGTCACAGCCAAGAGGAGCCTTGATGACTAAATGTAGTGTGGTATCCTGGATGGGATCCCAGAACAGAAAAAAGACATCAGATAAAACCAAGAAAATACAAACAAAGTATAGACTTAAGTTAACAGTGTGTCAGTTTTGGTTCATTAACTATAACAAAAGAATTATATTAATGTAAGATGCTACTCATATGGAAAACTAGTATACGGAAACTCTGTACTATCTTGCTGAATTTTCTTTAAATCTAAGACTGCTCTAAAAAATAAAGTCTATTAAAATAAAAACAAAATAACTTCCATTATCTCTCTCAGTCCCAATCCATCAAGTCTAAAGTTCTTGGTCTCATTTCAGAGATCTTCAATAACATGACCCACAATAGCTATTTAGATATTTAAGAAGAAACTACATTGCTGAGCACTTCTCACTGTGCTGAGTGGTTTTGAACTCTGGCAGGCCAACCCCAAAGATAGACACTAAAATCCTCTGCTGTCCATTCATATAAATACACAAGTGAGGCCTCCTGACCACTTGGTCAGTCATCTGAAGCTTCTCTGAAGCTCTCACTGTAGCTTATAGTAATAAAGTATTTCATTCTCCTCCAAGTCCTAAAGCACTAAATACCTGCACTGTCACCCAGCACTTAATTTCCTCTTGTTTTGTGTTTATTTTGCTTCTGTTTCACAGTGCATCAATCCTGACCCTACAAAATTGCAAGCTCAATGGTCAATTCCTCCAGGTTTCTGGGATACTTCTGATTTCAAATAATCTGAGTTGTTCTCTCTGTACTTCTCAGTTCAATTATTGGATCAGGGAAAATACGGTTACCATCCAATACCACTATTGGAGCGTCTCCCATATGAAGCTACAGATTCTTGAACTTATGACATCTCAATATGTAACTCTGTAACACCATTCTATTATTGTAACAAGTACAATTTATTGAACACTTACTATGTTCTAGGCCCTGTGTTAACTGATTTACACTCGCAATCACAGATAGTCATCACAACTGCCTTTCGGGGGTGCTGTTTTATTATTCCTGTTGTGCAGAGGAAGACGCCAAGGCTAGGAGTCAAATACCTTGTTCAAGACTTATTTATGAAACAGAAACAGACTCACAGACTTAGAGAATGAACTTATGGCTATCAGGTGGGAAGGGTGGGGGGAAGGGATAGTTAGAGAGTTTGGGATTGACAGGTACACACTGCTGTATTTAAAATGGATAAGGGCTTCCCTGGTGGCGCAGTGGTTGAGAGTCCGCCTGCTGATGCAGGGGACACGGGTTCGTGCCCCGGTCCGGGAAGATCCCACGTGCCGCGGAGCGGCTGGGCCCGTGGGCCATGGCCACTGAGGCTGTGCGTCCGGAGCCTGTGCTCCGCAGCGGGAGAGGCCACAGCAGTGAGAGGCCCGCGTACCGCAAAAAAAAAAAAAAAATTGTATAAAATGGATAACCAACAAGGACCTACTATATAACACGGGGAACTCTGCTCAATATTATGTAACAAATGGGAAAGGAATTTGAAAAGGAACAGATACATGTATATATATCACTGAGTCACTCTGCTGTACATCCGAAACTATCACAACATTGCTAATCAACTTCACTCCAATATAAAATAAAAAGTTAAAAAAAAAGATTACACAACTAGGAAGTCGTCCGACTACAAAGCCCACGCTCAGAAGCACTGGGTAGGGGATTTCCACAGGAAAGTGTGATGCTGCACAGAACGAAACCAAGCTGGTGCAAGGTACTAAATTCTGATCACACAGCTCAGGAGCAGTGAGCACCCAGCTGCACCATAATCCCAAAGGCAACACCTGCTAGTAAATAAGCGGATGGGAGATAACACTTCAAATATAAAAGAAGTTATTCCAGGCTGCGGCAATTTATGGGGTAAGAACACTTACAGGGGAAGGGTAACAGAGCGAGGGGATGCATCCAGCCTCCACCCTGAGCAGAGGCCTGGGTTGGAAAACTGTCTGGTTAGGACTGGTCTGGATTTGCAATCACAAAAGGATTTTCTGCTGGTAAATTTGGTTTCTGTCTAAAGACAGGGACAGGAATCCTATTATCCTGGGAGTCTACATTTCAGAGGAACTGCTTCACTACTGAGAAAGCTTTCTATGCTTCTACCCCATTAGCTCCCATTTAATTGTAAACACACATCACAGAGATGTGTTCTCCCGCCCTTCCACCGCTTTTCTCCGCCTCCTCCCTTTCTTTACGCTCAAACGGTACTAGTGTCGAGCCTATAGGAATCGAGCAGCTCAGGAGTTTAAATAAATGCGTAGAGTGCTTAATTTGCAGTTTACCCAGAAGTCCATTTCCTACTGTGGCAAGTGGTAGTTACGGGAAGCTACCCACTGTTACCATGTCAGTAGTTGTCCAAAATGACCCTTCTCTTGAATTGGCTTCCATGACCTAATTTCCTTATACCATGTCAGTCTGGTGGTCAGGATTACTGCTTAGCACAAAGCACACGGCCGCCTTGGCACAAACACTCCCGGCGGGCAGTAGGATGGCTGTGTTCTAGCATCCTGCCACTGGTGGCTTTCCGCTCGTAACAGATCCCAATATCTGATTTGCCTTTTCTGAGGCAACGCAGTTTGTCTCTGCTTTTCCTCCAAACGTAAAAGACACCGTCACCAATGGGTCAGCTGGGATCCTGATTATAGCAACAGCCCAGGCTTTAATCCAGTTAATCTGATTCCCCCAAGGCAAAGAGGTACTAGGATTATAATAATTCAGCCAGGAAATTTCCTCCGTGTAAATCATGATGCTTTTGCCCTGCTGTGTGTGCTACACCTGCCTTCTGGGTCGGAAGGTTAATCTTAGAAAGGGATTTACCATCAGTTCGGTGTCTTCTCCTCCTGCTTCTAAAAGAGTGTCTCCCTTGACACACCGTTTGGTTGAGATGACTCACTGAGGCCACTCCCTTCTTTGGCCTCCCCTAGCCCTTCTCTGACAGCACTTAGTCATTTAACTTTGGAGCACAGTCACTGGTAGAAAGCCACACCGCTCCCCCTGAACAGTAACTCGAAAGGACCCTGCAGGAGACCTGACTCCTAGCCCTGCCTCTCCTGACACGAGCCTCTGCTTCCCCGAGACCATACAGAAGGGCTAAGAGGGGCTTCCCTGGCGGCGCGGTGGTTAAGAATCCGCCTGCCGATGCAGGGGACACGGGTTTGAGCCCTGGTCCGGGAAGATCCCACATGCCGCGGAGCAACTAAGCCCGTGAGCCACAACTACTGAGCCCGTGTGCCTAGAGCCCGTGAGCCACAACTACTGAGCCCATGTGCCGCAACTACTGAAGCCCGCGTGCCTAAAGCCTGTGCTCCACAACGAGAGAAGCCACCACAATGAGAAGCCCGCACACCACAACTGGAGAAAAGCCCGTGCGCAGCAACAAAGACCAAACACAGCCAAAAATAAATAATAAATAAATAAATAAATTTATTTTTAAAAAGAAGGGCTAAGAATGCCTCACAGGTTGAAGTGGGGACAACACGAGGTCATCTCCTCGTGGGCCAGTGCCCACAGCACCGGCCTGGCACACAGATGCCCGAGCCATCTGAATGTTGGGAAAGACTGTCACTAACCCTGGAATGAGCAGGAATTTCTAAAGTTTAGAAGGAATTTCTAAATTAGGAATTTCTAAAGTTTCTAAAGTTTCTAAAGTTTAACAACAATACCTTCTGAAATGTGATACAGCCTCTGAAAGTCACCCAGGGATCTCAAATTGTCCCTGCCCCAGCAATTCTACTTAGAATTGGATCAAGTCAAACACTTGGGCTGTGGCCGCAGCCTGGACCCTGCTGGCAGACCACCGAGAGACAGGGTCGCAGTCTAACAGCATTTAGGCCTAGGGTCCTGGGATGGGGTTTCACTTAGGCCTGGTGGCACCACCATTGCCTTCTCCCCCGCTAATTCCAAATCCAGACACATGAGAGGGGTTTAAAAAAACCAAAAAACCAAGATGTTAACTGTAGTGTCCCTGTGAGGTACACACTGAAGTCTGATAACAGCACAGGAAGCTTCCCAGCTGTCTTTGCTTTTTTTTTTCCTGCTTCTACTTACTGCCCAGGACACACTGGGAATTACTAACTAGTTAAAAATAGCACTTAAGACAAACGAATGAAAACTGTTAATATGTGTATGGTACTTCACAATTTACAAAAGGTGCTCAAATATAATATCTCCCTTGATCCCATCAACCTCAGATTGACCTCACTGAGCATTAGCAATGTTAAGGACCTTCCCCCCAAGAGTGGTGAGCTGGTAGGTCTCTTGCCTGCTGCAGAGAGCTGGCCTTGCACAGCTCTGCCCAACGGTGCGCTCAGTGACTTCACCTTAGTGGCCTGAAATCAGCCACGGGGTGGGTATTTACACCACGGAAATCAGCAAACTTTACAAATCAGGGCTTCGCCTTGTGCCCGCTCCCAGAGACGGTTGTGACACGTTTACTAGCACACCACCGTGCCCGAGGTCACCTGCTGGTAAAAAGCAACATGAGGCTTTTAATTCAGGTGGTAGTAAATTTCAAAACCAAGACTTTGAACCCTTTCTGAAGTGGCCCTCCCACTCGCACTCTGTGAATAAACATGCACAGTCACCTTCCCCTGGGTCTCTCCAGCGTCCGCAGGCCTATGGGGAAGATGAAAGCAAAGGACTTGAGTTCACAGTATCCAACGTGCAGAATCAGACATGATCTTACAAACGCTGGAACTACACTTTAGGTATTTAGGCTCCTTTCAGAACTTCAGTTCTGGCTTGTTCAAGCTTTCTGTATGACATAACTCTGCCCCATGTTACCTTTGCAAAAAAAGGCAAGCACACATCATCTATACTTGTCACCTTGCCAGGTATTTTCCTCGTCATCCGGGCAACAGAGAGCCTGACCCTGGGTGGTTCGATCATTCTCTCATTTAACTTCAGGGATTCATCTGCTGGAGTGGGGGAAAAGAGATTATTTCCTAAAGTTTAGCAAAGTTCAGACTTAGTGAAGTCTATCACTGGAAAAGAAAAAATATGTTTGAAGTTCAACACGCGACCGGTGGGGGAAGAGGACAGAGACGTTACATAAGTGTCTCCATTAAAACTCCTAAATGCAACTTTCCAACGCTTGGGAAATAACTTCTTAGCAACAAGAGTCAACAAATACTGACCACATTAAGAGCTGCTGTGTGTCCTGTGTTGTTCCAGGCCCTATGGGGAACTCTGGAGACAGACCTCCGGTGCCCTACCCAGTTCTGTGCACAGCACACAGGAGGCTCCCCCTGAGGAGGTGGTCAGTGCTGAGAGAAAACCACTTGGGAGCTGTCCTGGGAGGTTTATGACTGTAGGAGAGGCACAACGATATGCTAGGACTTCTGCATGGAGAAGCGTGCGGTAGGTTGGGACGAATAGCTGGAGAAAGTTCCAGGGAGGAAGGAGTGGGATTTGAGACCGTGGTACGCGCAGAATGTAAATGGTGACAAGGGGAGGATAGTTCAGGGAGCAGGGACAGCGTGAGCCAGGGCCTGGAGGTGGGAGAGCCACGGTTAGTCGGGCAGCCCTCTGACCCAGAGGCTTCGTGGGCAAGAGCAATGGAAGGCGAAAGCGGCAGAGTTTCTCCCATGACATTTGTGTAAGTCCCAGATCCTGCCCTCAAAGAGTTTACACTTTTACGGGGTAGGTTAGATGGAAGGAGGTGGAGGAAAGGATAAACAGACAGATAAGGAGATAGAGAGAGACGAGGAGAGAGAGAGAGAGAGAAGGAATATGAGTGGGAATAAAAGGTAGAGAGTAAATCGTGTGCTGAAGTAAAAGTGTAAAATGAGGAGAGAGAAACCAAAAAAATTTTCAAGAAGGAAGCATCCTTCCAGCTGGGTCTTTAAGGCAGGGTAGGAGGGCAGGATTTAAATGAGTAGGAAGGAAGAGGAAGGCATCTTAGATGATGGAGGGGTGGGACGGGGTATACCTGGGGACCGTCAGGACACCTGGTTTGGCGGAAGCACACAGTGCGCAAAGGGCAACATGGAATAGAAGACAGTGAACAAAGTTTGACCTGCGCATCCTTCAAGGACAAGCTAAGGAACAGACTCTAAAGGTTCCTTCTCTCCCCCAGGTGGAGGTCTTGAGATGAGTGATATAATCAGAGTATAGTTGGCCTATTTCTTAGGAGCTGAGTTAGGACTGGTTTTCAGCTCACAGTGCAGGCAAATGGGGAGCCACGCACTATGACATGATGGCTTTCAGCGAGGGGTCCCCTCCAGCGTGAGATGGTCACAGTCCTGATTCTGGTCAGCCAGGCCTGGTGCGAATCCGGGCTCCACTCCTCTTAGCTCTGTGATCATGGAACAAGTTACTTTTCTTCCCTAAGCCTCAGTTTCCTCTTCTGTAAAATGGGGATAAAACCTATTCTGACACTTACAAGGATAAATGTATGTAAGGTGCTCAGCACTTTTCCTGACAGATAATGAGTGTTCACCAAATGGAAGCCATGATGGTTCCCATGGTGTTTCAGTGTGGGGATACGGTGAACTGTAGTTCAAGGTCCTTGATCATAAATAAATGACCATGCGCTCCGCCTGAAACACAAATACGTTGAATTTCCAGCTCTGCTGTCTTCTGTGACTTTTAGCAATGGACACCTACTCTTCTGCTGGGTAACACCCAGTGCATGTTCAGTGCACCCAATGAATCTTACAGTTTTCGGTGTCATCATTTCAGTTTAACCCGTAAGACTCTAAAGAGCAGATTTTGTTTTATCAGCATATAGTTCCCACATCCTAAAATTTACCCATTTAAAGTGTACAATTCAATGTTTTTAGGTATATTCACAGAATTGTGCGACCATCACCACAAGCAGTAATTCTGGTATTTTTTATGTTTTTATCACCCCCAAAAGAGACCCCATACCCATTAGCAGTCACGCCCCCATCCCTCCCCTGCTCAGCCCTGGGCAACCACTAATCTATTTTCTGTCTCTATTGATTCTAAGCAGCAGGTTTGACTAGTGTCCGTTAGTCTCAGCTTCTCAGCATCCACAGAGCCATCAGAAGGAACAACTGAATACACACACACGGGGATTTCCCTCTACACACCTCACACCTTACTGATGCATGGAAGCCTCCCCACTAAGGTATATGTTTGTTTTTCACCAACACATCCCAACCTGACAGGTGCCCTCATTATCACTTCATTTCTGCTGCCCTCGTGAAAAAGAGCCCATCAGAAGAAAAAAAAAAAACTGGATGAGACACCATCAGACCCAGTTCACGTCTCATGTGGGAGGTTTCACAAACACAACTTGCCTAGAGGTATGTCAACACTGGAGATTTGCCAGAAAATTAGAAACAAGAGGATATGCCTCTGAGTAATTGGTCCCTCAACAAGTAGGGTGCTAGGAGGGGTTTAGGGGACAGTTGGGAAGAATGCACAGGGTCTGTCTTCAAACAGTGTGGGCTTTTGACTCATGTTCAATCCCTTTGCTACAGAGCAACCAGAATGATCTTTTAAGGGCATTATTTGAACAGATCATACCACCAACTAAGGCCTCTAAGTAGCTTCTGCCACATTATCCAAGGCACCCTACGGTAGCCCACGGAGCCCGCCCACCTCCCTGGTCTGTTCTCATGTCCTCTCCACGTCGCTCCCAAGCTCCAGTTCCTGATGCTTCAAGATCTCCACATGCGGGCTTCCCTGGTAGCGCAGTGGTTGAGAATCTGCCTGCTAATGCAGGGGACACGGGTTCGGGTCCTGGTCTGGGAGGATCCCACATGCCTCGGAGCAACTAGGCCCGTGAGCCACAACTACTGAGCCTGTGCGTCTGGAGCCTGTGCTCCGCAACAAGAGAGGCTGCGACAGTGAGAGGCCCGCACACCGCGATGAAGAGTGGCCCCCGCTCGCCACAGCTAGAGAAAGCCCTCGCACAGAAACGAAGACCCATCACAGCAAAAATAAATAAATTAATTAATAAACTCCTAACCCCAACATCTCCTTTAAAAAAAAAAAAAAAAAGATCTCCACATGCCCCTTCCCTTCCAGAAGGCTCATCCCTCTGGTATTTGCAAGGCTGGCTCCTCCTCTTCTGGTCTCATCCTGAAGCACCTCTCACATCAACCCTCTGAGAGCTCCCCCGGGACCACCCAAGTCAACTCGGTTTCCCTGCTTCCCTGCTACCCCCATCTCTGTTTACTTGCTTTATACTTACCACAATCTAAACATTCTGTTTCCTTCTTTTCTGTCTTCTTTACTACAAGGTTACTACCACTGTATTCCCAGGGTCTAGCACAGTTCCTGGCACAAGGTCTACGCTCTGTAGATGTATGTTCAGCGTGTTCATTCACTTAACACTAGCCTGATTTTCTGTCTCTTTTCCATAGTAACAGCCTTTGGGTGAAATCGAAAGTTGGTAAAATGCCTTGGCGTCACCAATCGGATGTATCAATTAGGTAATTTTGATGAAGGGATGAGCTTACTGGTGGACCAGTTTCAAATCAACTCTGGCTAAGCTTCTCTCTGAATGAGAACCGCAGTTCCAGTCGAACTGACCTGGGGCCAGGAGCAGAGGTGGCACCCGAGCCTTGGAAAATGGAAATGCAGTGTTCCCAGAGCAGGACACCACATGATGATGGGGAGGAAGCCAGCAGGGGCTGCTGCACCGTGGGTGGACAGTTTCCTCGGCAGGAATCCTGGGCACACCTGGTTTCCAGCCTCAAACATTTTCAAACAACAATCCTTATAAGGTCCACATGTTCCTGCACCAGATCATTGTCAGCCATCTCATTTCATTCCACAGCAGAAAGATGAACTAGTATCATGAGCTTGCTTGCCCAGGGGACGTGGGCTTCAAGAACCCAGCCAGTAGAGCTCCTTGATGACTTTCTATCACAGGACAGTCGTAGGAACGACTGGCCCCAGGAAGCCACTCGTGTGGTCCCGGAGCAGGGTGGCACGACAAAAGTTTCCCAGGTCTTGCTCCGCTTGAGGTGAACTGGGAAGACACTGGCCAGCAGAAATGGGTGGCTCCTTAACTCACCTGTCTAGCTCTGCTTACCTGCCCGGGTGCTGAAACTAATCTGATCACTGAACTCCATCCCAATGAAAACGTTGTCCCGCCAATTTTACTCAGTCCAGAGGTACAGTGATAACAATAGCTGCAAAAGCAAACAATTGCTGAGCTCTTGCTAGGTTATTTTAAACGCCTTAGAGTATTGATTCAACCCTCACAAGAACCCTATGAAGTTGGTACAACTGATATCCTTATTTTCTGATGAGGAAACCGAGGCACAGGCAGGGTTAAGTGACTTGCCTGAGGTCACACAATTAGTAACAGTGGAGCTGGGATTTTAACCCAGGCAGTCTGGTTGCAGAGCTCCCGCTCATAAATGCTACTCGTTTCCAGGCAAACCTGTAACATCCCGAAGGCTTCGGGGATAATCATACAAAGTTACCAAGGTAAGTGGAACAATTGCACCACGAGGGACAAATGAGAAAGAGATGAACACATACAGGGAAGGGTTTCACACGTTCAGGCTCTGGACCTGTCTCTCCTGAAAATCCCAGCGGAAGGCAGTTTGACTGCCTCTCCATCCAGCTACAAATTTAATTATTCTCACCGCCTATATTTTCGTTTTATTTTCTCTGCAAGGGATCTTGGGTCATTCCCTCTGGCTCTGGGTTGTGCACCTACCCTGCTATTTAAATAAACTTTAGAGATCAACAGACGTTTGAGCAACGTTTCTGAGCTTTTTATACAAGTTATGTCATTGAAATGAATCCTGACAATAAAGATATGAAGAGGGTAGTATGGGTTTTCTCCCATATGTTTTAATTTTTATCAAAGTTTAAGAAACTAAAAAGGCTTATATGCATAAAAACCACATATACTGGGCTTCCCTGGTGGCGCAGTGGTTGAGAGTCCGCCTGCCGATGCAGGGGACATGGGTTCGTGCCCCGGTCCGGGAAGATCCCACATGCCGCGGAGCGGCTGGGCCCGTGAGCCATGGCCGCTGAGCCTGCGCGTCCGGAGCCTGTGCTCCGCAGCGGGAGAGGCCACAACACTGAGAGGCCCACGTACCGCAAAAAACAAAAAACACACATATTTATAAGGCACGATGGCAACTGCCTGCCTCTCCACCCTCACTGCTCTGAGCTCACCATAAGCAGATGCGTTCAACTTTTGGTGTTTTTCCTGATCTTCATCGCTCTGTTTCTTAGTCTTAAGAAATTCTTACTGCTACTCTTATTGCTACATTCTCATACCAACTCAGTCACTACTTATTAACATCTTGTTCTTACTAATATGGCTAAACCACATTTTCAATTAACTGTGGTCAGCGCTTACACTTTGAGAATGTAATTATCGTTCGACTAGAACCTGCAGTGCAATCTGTGAATACAGCCCCTTTCTTGTACAACTTTTTTTTTTCTCCTAGATGTCATCATTTCCTTTTCTCCCACTAGCCTGGTTTCTGATGAACAATCCATCATGTTTATTTTTTTTAATGGTTTTTGTTGTAGATCTAACCAATAATTCTTTCCAGCGCTCAAACTTATCAGATAACTTATCAAACCTCCACACCCAGAGAGAAAAGTGGGTGTTCTCAGTGCTATTTTCACTGAAGAAAAAAATCAAATCTCACACAGGTGAAGAGCTTGGCTCTACGTCCTCTAGAGACATGATTCATCTGATAGCAACCCCAGCATTCACTCCCTGGCAGCACTGCCTCTGGGGAAAGAAGATGTGCGGGCTGTGGCTGCACAACTCCAGAGGGGGCCGCTCCCCCGCACGAGGATGAGAACGGGGCCCTGGAGGGAGGTGACACACAGATCCTGTAAAGAAAGGGAGGCTTCCCACCTCATCTTCAAATACTGTTCCTCATGGTCTTGCACTGCACTGGTTCCCCACCCCCGGTAGTATCGTATGGGACACTCTCTGTCCTTGTAGGTTGCCGCTCTCTGTCTGGCCATGTTTGTTTGATTCACGTTTAGCACCTGGCTTCTCTGCCTACCTATTAAGCAAAGCCACCATATCAGTGCCACCTCACCGTGGTCCCTGGGCTCTCATGTTAAGCACGGCCTTTCCCTAGGGGTCTCTCCATCACTGCCGCACCTGCCAACGGCAAGAAGCCACTCTGGTGCTCTTGTTTCCTAGTCCAAGCTCTTTTTGAGTCCTGTTGCATCTTGCAGGAGTGCCTCCAACTCAAGATAGGAGTGATGGCAGACACACCCAGGACCCAAAGAAAGGTTATGCTTTTCCTGCTCCACGGGAGGCTTGCTATGACAACTCACCTCTCAGACATTCCAAGGGAGGGGTGAACTCTCTCCAAAGCCCCTACTTTACAATATTTCTTGAAATACTCTGATATGTCAAAACTGAATGCTATATAGCACATGGTGCCCAACCAATGGAGGTGAAGAGCTGTTGCACTGATGATGGGTGACGTGGTACCAGACAGACGGCCCAAGCCCTGAACTTGTTCTACTCTCCCTGGTTGTGATGCAAAAACAAAGGGACCAGGTGAGCAGAGAGGTGATGTGGAATCATACGGGGAAATTCTTCTAAAGGAAAAAGTCGTTCCAGAAATATCAGGCTTAGATGCTAATGAGGCCTGAATGGGGGTTTCCTTTGGACTTTCTGCTGAAATTCAACCATGTAGCATTTTACTCTGAATTTAACAGCTGGGTCAGTCCTTAATTGACCCAAAAGATGACAAGCACCCCAAAAGAGGACACCAAATTCTGGCCAACTTCGGTTTAGGATAAAATGATCACTAAAAGATTCCAAAATTATTCTGTCAAAACTTTTCCAGTTGCAAGTGAAGAAATCCAACTTAACCAAAATGACCAAAATGCACTATTGTAAGTGTCCAGGATAGAAACATGGTTGCCCAAGAAAGTACCTTGCTCTGTTTCCATCCAATAAAACTTTAGTTAGTGGAGATGTTCTAAACCAATGGTTTTCAAACTTCAGGTCTTGACCCATGAAACAGGATATCAGTTCAATGGATCATGACCAGCTTAGTTAAAAAAAAATAGGAGAGGCTAGAAAAGAACAGAGAGTAAAGGTTAAGGATTGCTTCATGTGACTTTTTCTGTAGCTATTTATATGCATAAGTGCACAAGTCTTGAGTCTTGATGTGTCAAAATGGATTTCTTACTGTGGGTAGGTTTGGTGAGCGCTGTGTTAAGCCCCAGACCACAATCGGAAGGCCCTTTGGCTGAGTCCTGCCCACAGACATGTTTTGTTTGGCCTACACAAAGATTTTTTTGAAGAGAAAGTTGAATCATTTGCCAACATTTAAGCATCTGGAGATTTTACATAAAAACCCCTATTTCTAGTCACTCTTGGAAATTGGAAGGCCTGGCCATGTGGCCTACATGCCTCCATTCCTAGTTTCGTGGGAACCAGGATAGAGCAACAGAGTGGCTTTTTGCTGTAGAGGGGTCCCTGCTGTCCAGTTTGTCCTAATCTCCATTCATTTGGGTCACCTGCCTGATTCTTGGAGGCATCTGTATGTACAGCCTTTGGTTCTAACCATCCTCAACTCAACCTGACCTGCAAAGCCCTCCATTTACCCTTCCTCACGTTCACTGCAGTCATGTGACCAATAGTAGTTCCTGCCAAACTCAGCTGGCTGCGTTTCCTGCGTTGCTTCTGTTTTGCCAGTTGGAAACCTTTCTCCCATTTCCCCTTCATCCACTTGTTGCACTCCTGTTCAACCTTCAAAGCCTTGCTTGCCATGACCTCCCAGGAGAGTTAGTCACTCCCTGCACTGCAGCCCCGTATTACTTTGAGCTCTCTGCTGCATACATTTCACATTATATCATAATCATTTCTGTGTTTATGTTCCTTGCTAGAATGTGAGTGCTTTCAGGTCAAGAACTACATTTTATTTGTTTCTATACCTAGACTGCTCATCTCTTATTAGGTTCTGAATAAACATTTAAACAAGGATAACCACCTCCTGCACCCATACGCATCCTTCATCCGTTCAACATTCACTGAGCACTTACTATGGAGCAGACACTGTATACTGAGTACGAATTGAATTAAACACCATCCCTAACAGGAAGAAATTAACAGAACCCTTCAAGGTCAATCTTAAATGCTTCCTTTTCTGTAAAGCCTTTTGTGATTCATTTGAAACACTAACTCTTCCTTCCTTTGAACCCCAAGAGAATACCATTTATACCCCTTCTGATCACCTTATGTTGCCTCTCTTTTCAATCAGCACCCCTCCCCACACTGGCTAATTCATTAACCTACTGAAGGTAGGACCTTTTCAGTGTATCAGGTTACCCCCGATATGCCTTGTGGAGAGTAGACCTCAATAAATTTGTGATGCGCTCAAGAAGCCCGTTGCTATGGTTCATTGCTTCAGGCTGGGCTCTTCACACATGGCAGGACTGGCAGTGTCTTCCAGTTGAGCAGGTACAGCACCACTGAACCCAGTCCAGCAGATACCATTCCCACTGAGATGGGTGGTCCTTGACGGCTGTCCAGACAGGGCTCCCACGAGTGGCACACAGCAATCCAGCAGACACTCATCTAGCTCCACGTGTCACTTAGGGGACCCTCCACAGACCTGGGAACCCGCAGCTCCTGCCATTTTTCTGAGGGGTACTCAGCTCTCTCTCTCATTTCCCATCAGATACTCCACAGTGAAATAACCGTGCTACCTTTTTCTACCATTCTCTATTTGTCTTAATTTTTCTTGTTTCTCCCTGCACAATGTTTCAAATAGCATTGTGAATACAGACTGTTGAACAATCAATGTTGTTGAATGACAAGACAGAATCCAGACATCTAGAATACAGACCGATATAGTGGAGGTGGGTGAAATGCTCCAGGTTTTAATACTATGTTTTAGCTCCTTAGAGACTATCCTGGCTCCTTTGAAACTATCTTTTACAAAGGATTCCAAAAAGGTGTATGAACCCCAGTAAAAATGTTCACCTAACCCTTCTAGAATTAGGAATGATGGTTACAGAATGGCACTCCTGTGTCATGACTCCCTGCCTTCCCCAAGTCAAGCTGAATGCCAACTCACTCCCAGGGAAAGGCACCTTGTAACTTCCTCCCATGCCCACTCTCTGCCCATCCAGTGTCATACACTGACAGCAGTCTCCTGGCCACTCAGATCTCACAGAAGGTCTTTTTTTAAGTGAACTATAGCTTTATTCTACGATGCAGGAGAGTCAGAGTGAGAACAATGCTCTTGGCCTTCTCTTTGCTGTCTGTGTTGTAAGCAAGATAAGTTAGCAAAAGAGAATGGAGAGGCTACTTACATAAAAGTTCTCACTTCTCTGCCTGGAAGGCTGATCATTTTACCCACAGAAACCATGGATTACCTAGACAGTGTCAGAGTATGATCCCCGGACCACAAGCGTCAACATCACCTGGGAATTGCTAGAAATGCAAAACCCCAGGCCCTTCCTCAGACTTACTGAATCAGAACTCTGGGAGCAGGGCCTAGAAATTCCTGTTCTTACAAGCCTTCCAGGTGGTTCTGATGCCTGCTAACAGTTGAGAACCACTGCCCTAGATAGTAATTTCCCTGAAACTCTTAAGAAAACCAGCATCTTCACAGTTAAGTCCAAGTATTCAAATAAGTCAGCCTATTGGATTGCAGTGGGACACAGAAACTCAACCCTGGGGCCCCTCAGGGCACACTGGACCATAATAGCATTAATCATGTCAGTGTGAACACAAATACAACGTTTCAGAGAAAAGAGGTCATGCATACAAATATTCACCCTCCCCACTGTTAACGAAATTTGCCCTTGAATACACAGCTCCTGCCAGTTTGGGATAAACATACCTCTCGGTATGAGTCACCATCACACCAACACACAATGAAATAGGAAGCTGGGCTGGTTTCTACTGTGGTGTGCCCAGATCAGGCTCAACCACAATGGGAAGAAATCCTGCACCACTCACCCATCACTGAACCTTCTGAAAGGTCCTCTGACTCTCTAATGCTGGCCCAGGAAAATACTCAGCATTTCGGCTTTGGCCTACGAGATGCAAACACTATGAGGGCCCTCCTGCTTGCCTCCCAGGACCTGTGAATATGATGATGACGCAGAGGAGCCCCCTCCTCACAGAGAATCGGTGCACAAGGTTTTGCTCTTGGTAGGGTGAGTCTCACTGAGGATGTCTTTTCTGCAGGACTTTGGAAAGTCAAGTTCTTGTTCTTTAAAAAAGGGTTTCTCCTAAATGCCCATCGACAGATGAATGGATAAAGAAGACCACCCATCTCAGTGGCCCAACCAGCTGAGATGTTCTCAAGAGAGGGTAAATTTAAGTCAATGTGTTCCTTCTCTCAGATTTCTTTCCACATTCAGCCTTAAGTCTAATTGTGGAAACAAAGTCTTTTTTTTTCTCTCTGGATAAACATTTTTAGACGTCAGTGAGTAGGTGGCAGAGGGCAGGGATTTGTTGTGATTTTTTTTGTTTTTTAATGTGAAGTTCTTTCCCTTACCGTTAGAAATCCCATCACCCAGACAGCCCTTCAGTTGTGAAGAAAACCGGAGCAGAGCCGTACTTCCTAGTGAGAGTAGTACTATTTCGTTTATAAAACAGTAAGAGAAATTCACACTTGGTTTTTTTTTCCTCTCGAGTGGAATATGATGACAAAACTGTATCTCCTCTCCCTCCAAAGATTCAAAGTTCACAACTGAGTTGTGTGCATAAGTCACAGATCAAGACAATGTATTCTGAAGCTTATAGCATCGTGGTGTCTCCTTAAATCAATAGCTTCCCTTTATACCTTACTTAGGAAATATCCCTGTTATTGGTGTCCCTTGAAAAACTTGGGGCTTTTCAAGTTAAGGAAAAATGAAGAACCTAGACAATTCCAGGCACAGGTAGGGGTGGGGTATGAAGCATCAACCTGGGAAGCAGGGTTGGAAAACTGAATCTAGGAGAAGCTATTTTACACCAACAGGGGGCCTGGAAGGCAACTTGGATGGATAATGAATTATTATACTGCAGAGAACGATCTGTTCTCAGACTTCCCCAAGGATGGAACAGAAATGGGTTTTGATTACATTAGGCAGTGTGCACGCGCCTGAGTGGGTAGTGTCTGTGTGGGTGTGGGTTTTGGAAGGAGTGGGATGGGGGGGAAGAACAGATACCATTAGAGGCAACAACACGTGGCAACTCTAAAGGTTGTTTGATAAGACAATATATGAAGTCATCAACTCCTTAGGGAGAGACAGACACTCTTCCTTAAGTCATACAGGTGATGATTAAATTGTTGTATAATTTCTCTGGTGTTTACTTAAGTGTTCAGAGTAACTCTAGAAGAACATACAGAAGGGGTGGGCCTTTGTAAAGCACTGTTAGGAAGCAGAACTTGAGTTAGGTCTTGGGCAGATACAGAAAAGGAGACTATATATATTTCTTACCAGGACAGGAGGGGCAGAATGACCCAGGATGGAGAAGGAAGATACCGCCATGATTATTCAAATAGGAAAAGTGTGGGGGGAGGTACCATAAGTACAATTAGCACAGATTCTGGAGGCAGATAGGCCTGGGTAGAAAATCAGCTCTTCTACTTTCTCGCTAAGTGATCTCTGGCAAGTTTCTAAACTCCTGTGAGCCCCCTCTTCCTCATCTATTCAAGGGGAGGAGTACCACTGACCTTGATGGTTTCAAAGATTAGAGACAATGTACGTAAGGCTTTCAACACAAAGCCTGCCAGTTAGTATATTTTCAATAACTGGCAGATTTAATAGTAACATTAAAAACAAAAACAGAACCTAGTGGCAGGGCAGGAATAAAGATGCAGACGTTGAGAACCGACTTGAGGACACAGGGAGGGTAGGGGAGGCTGGGACGAAGTGAGAGAGTGGCATGGACATATATGCACTACCAAATGTAAAATAGATAGCTAGTGGGAAGCAGCCGCATCACACAGGGAGATCAGCTCAGAGCTTTATGACCACCTAGAGGGGTGGGATAGGGAAGGTGGGAGGGAGACGCAAGAGGGAAGAGATATGGGAACATATGTATATGTATAGCTGATTCACTTTGTTATAAAGCAGAAACTAACACACCATTGTAAAGCACTTATACTCCAATAAAGACGTAAATAAACAAAGAAAGACATAAAAGCACACACAAAAAAAACAAGATTGTCTTAGATAGCAGTGGGGAGGAGGTAATTTCAGGACTTGGGGAGAATCCTCAATGATTAGCAGGAAGCCTTGAACTTTACCTTGTCACTCATTTAGGTTTCTGAGCTGGAAATATGATGACATCAGCGTCCTAAGAGGATTACTTTGGTGCCAGTCTGTAGAACACATCTGAGACTCGGTACACCGCTGTTCTCAGAAGTTGCTAAGAAATAAGACTGCTCCGTGTGTGTGTGTGTTTGTGTGTGTGTGTCTCACATACCTGAATGTCAGGTGGAGGGTGAACGTCTCTCCACTGAGGGTGAACTACAATGAGTTTCACTGGGTCCTGCTCGACCTTAAAAGCAAGTTGGGGGACTTCCCTGGTGGCGCAGTGGTTAAGAATCTGCCTGCCAACACAGGGGACACGGGTTCGATCGATCCCTGATCCGGGAAGATCCCACATGCCATGGAGCAACTAAGCCCGTGCGCCACAACTACTGAGCCCACGTGCCACAACTACTGAAGCCTGTGCGCCTAGAGCCCGTGCTCCACAACAAGAGAAGACACCACAATGAGAAGCCCGCGCACCGCAATGAAGAAAAAGTAGCCCCCGCTCGCCGCAACTAGAGAAAGCCCACGTGCAGCAATGAAGACCCAACGCGGCCAAAATAAATAAATAAATTTATTAAAAAAATAAATAAAAGCAAGTTGGGTCACCTAACAGTGACAGAAAACTTCTGAGAAACAAAATAAACAAAAAATGATTTGCTCAAATGTAGAGCTCTGTCCTTGATGTGACTCCCTTGCTGCTAAATTTTTATCCTCTTACATGATTTCCAAACCCCATAAGGCCCCCCTTATTGTTTAAATAAATGAGTGTTTACACAACGTAATCTCTAGTATTTGCTTATTCGTGTTTTCTCTAACAAAAAGGAATAATAAATCCCTTTTGTGTTCATTTTTAAAACTTGTACTAGAACACACATAAGCTAGACAATGACAGTTTTTAAATGAGTAGAGTGGGCTCTGGAGTTGAGGCTGATGAAAGTGTATTCAGAAAGACAGGTACTGACTGATAAACCCACAAAATCTCTCCTGATTCTTTGTTATAGGACACAGCAAGGGTAAGACGCCATTGAACGCGTCAGAGAAATAACCATTTCATCAAGATTCCCAGATCAATAAGTCTCTGCAACTGGAAATGGGTGGGCACCTGGTTAGGAGAAGAGAAGAGAATGAGGGTCAAAGCATGTTGGTAAATGTCATTCCACACCTGTAGAGGTGTGATCTGCCAGCATGCTTTCTTTCCAGTCAGTGTCAATCCCAAGCCGAGAGATACTTGGAAACTTTACCTAGGAGAGAAAATGGTGGTGCAAATCAGTGTGAGCTAAACCATCTCTAAGTGGTGAGCAACAGGCAGTCTATGTCACTCCTTCAGAGGGCTTCCCATGTTCCTCAGGATGGATGCTGCCGTGATCCAAGCTCGTTCAAGGCTGATTCGTGTCAGCTCCAGGAGAAAGGAAGAAGCTAGACCTCTCTGGCAGCAAGAGAAAATGGAGAGGACTAGAAAGGTCTCAGAATCAAGAAGACACAGGTTCTGGATCCAGCTCTGACAACAGGCCAACCTGTTTCAACTGTGAGAATCTACGATGGGCAGGCACCAAGCTATGAACTGGAAGATTAAAGATAGAGACACAGGGCTGCTTCTGAGAGGCTTGCTGTCTAGTGACGGAGCCAATGGGTGTCCACACACTGTAGTAAATGCAGACACTGAGCCATGCTCCCCTTTGATGGAACACAGGGGATGAGCGCTTGGTCCAATTACCCGCTGTGTGATTTTGAGCAATTTACCTACCCTTTCTGAAGCCCAGTTTTCTCACTCTAGGATGAATGTCTGGACTGCATGCTTTCCTGTGCCCTTCTCGCTTTAAAAGTTATAATGAAATTCCTTTCTTCCCACGGAAGCGCTTGTGTACCCACCAAAAACCCTGCCTTCCCCTGCTGTTGGCTGAGTTCAATGCAATCAGGAAGCTGGGAGACAGAAGTGGAGACGGACACAGACCTCTAAATAAAAAAGGAACAGCCTTTAATCAGTGGCTAAGGGCTAAGATAATACTAGTATGTGACCTCTCGGTGCCCTGTCCAAAGTGTTCCAGTCAGAAAGTGGCTACTGACTTGTAAAGCAAATGTGAACCCAGGCAATCCGAGCTTTGGGAAGTCTGCAATGACTTAAAAAGAGCTGCTATTCGGGGACCACTGATCTATAATACATTCACCACATACAGCAAGTCTGGAGCTTCCATGGACCCCTGGGGGATGGAATCGGGAAGTGGCTTTTACAATCCCCTTTCCCATCACTCATAAATTACTCCTGTTGGGGAAACAAACTCAAATCCATTAGCAATAGAGATTAGAGCCAGGTTGTTTCTCTCCTCTGTGGGAGAGGTAAAAATGAAGAGACCTGACCTTGATTAAATGTCAACATATTTATCTGTTACTCTGAGTGTTCCTGGTATCACCCCAAAAAGAGAGGAAACATTATTAGAGGCACCTATATTCACACCAAATCATTTCACTCAATTACCCCTTAGTCCATGAAAAACCAAAGCAAAACAACGTGATTTATGAAACATACACAGGAGCAGAATGGATAGAGCAGAAGCTGTTTCTCTTTGTCCTAAGGTGTGGTCTTAATACACTTAGCTGTCATGATCCTATTTCTCCATCCATCCATTAGCATCATAAACCTGAACTGAGTTTCCAGCAATAGGGATCAATTTGAGTTCAGCACGTTCACCTAATATTTATTCCCTGTAGGGGCTTTACGAGAAAGAGATAAAGATAAATCACTGAAATGTTCAAGACAGCCCCCAAAGAGCAGACATCTGTGTTTATGGAGAAAAGTACGTCCACAGTCAGAAAATGTGGTAGAATAAATCCAAGCTTACCAAAAAAGCAAAATTAAACGGTGGTTACTCACACTATCAAATCATGTTGTAAAGGTCCCGAAGACATATTAAGGGAAAAAATCAAGTCACAGAAAATGATCAAAGAATGATCCTTTTAAAATACTATCTATCTATCTATCTCTCATCTATCTATCTTATTCCTGTCTAGGTCTAAAAGGATGCACAGTAACTATTAACAATTTTGCCTCAAGAGAGAAAGGGGAGTTGAGGTGTACAGGGTAGGGGCAAGGAGATTTCATCTTTCACTCTCTAGTCTCCTGTGACATTTCACTTTTCTTAATGTAAGACATATTTATGTATTACGTGGATAATTAAAATCAAACACCGTTGTGCTCTTTTATATTTCCCAGATAAACAAATAATTTAAACTACAATTCAATTCTGAAAGATTTAACTTCCATTTCAGGACCACACCCAGTGCATAAATACTGCACACCTGTGCAGAGCATGATTGCCCTCTCCCTTTTCACCTTCTTCTTAAGACATAATCTGCCACCTTTGACATGTTAAGCATCCTTTAAGGTGTTTGGAGGAGTGATTAGGGATGCCGCTGAAATGACAGGTTATTAGAGTGGCACACCTGGAACCTTTAAGACAGCCCGCTTCGAACTTCCAGCCAGTCCAGCTAGGCTTGGGCAGATGCCCAAACAGCACAGACGTGGTAGAAGGGTCCTTTCATTACACATCTTCATTAATTTATTGATTTGGGTGGGGGGTAAGTGAGGAAGAATGGAGGCTAGGATGAGGGCAGGAAGGCAAGGCTCAAACACAACCAAAAATTCAAAATGCAATGTCAGGCAAAAGAGACGCACGCCCGGGAGCTCGGCTGTGCAAACACTCCAGAAATAGGATGTGCTTCTGACGACACCGTAGCTAAATGAAAGGTTCTTGATGAAGTAAGTCTCCCTTCTGTGGAAACCCAGACATCACAATACAGATTCTTACACCAGGAACATGTCTGCCCGGCTTTCCATTGATCATCCCCCATTAGGTGGCCGAGCCCTGAAGCACCAGTCCAACTTCTGCAACCATGCACAGTGATCGATATTTATAATTACCTTTCTCCTTCACCATGGCAACCAGGGCCTTTGGCGAGCACCGCCGAAGGAAACAGGAACAAAGTCTAGGAGTGGGAGCGCCCCTAGGCAGGCAGATCGGCTGCGGCAGAGGCAGCGAGGCAGAGCCGGGGCATCCACTTGCCAAGTCCGGGGCTTCTTTCTAAAATCCCGCCCCCCGTCTGGAAGGCCGAGCTCCGGTGCCCGCCCCAGCGATCGCAGCCGAGTGGTGGCCGCGCCCTGCTGCGGGGCGGGGTGGGGTGGGGGGGCGCTGCCCTTCGGCCTCAGCCACTCACTACAGCTGCTGCTGTAACAAATGCAAAATTCCAGTGTCCTAATCTCTGGTCACTGACACCACGTAGCATTCCTCGTGCCGGGAAAACGGGCATCAAAATGCTCTGGAGCCCTGGCCCCCTCCCGGGGTCTGATAAATGATTGCCAGAAGAGGGGGGCCGAGGGGCAAGCCAGGGACTGTTCCAATAAGGAAAACTAGTCAATTGTTAGCTTATTAGTCTCCTATTACTGCTGCTGTCAATTCAGCTTCTTTCAGACCAACTGAATAGATAAAATTAGCCTTGGCAGCTCACGCAGCTCAATATCAAAAAAACAAACAACCCAATCCAAAAATGGGCAGAAGACCTAAACAGACATTTCTCCAAAGAAGATATACTGATTGCCAACAAACACATGAAAGGATGCTCAACATCACTAATCATTAGAGAAATGCAAATCAAAACTACAATGAGGTATCACCTCCTGCTGGTCAGAATCGCCATCACCAAAAAATCTAGAAACCATAAATGCTGGAGAGGGTGTGGAGAAAAGGGAACCCTCTTGGACTGTTGGTGGGAATGTAAATTGATACAGCCACTATGGAGAACAGTAGGGAGGGTCCTTAAAAAACTAAAAATAGAGCTGCCATGTGACCCAGCAATCCCACTACTGGGCATATACCCAGAGAAAACCATAATTCAAAAAGAGTCATGTACCACAATGTTCATTGCAGCTCTATTTACAATAGCCAGGACATGGAAGCAACGTAAGTGTCCATAGACAGATGAATGGATAAAGAAGATATGGCACATACATACAATGGAATATTACTCAGCCATAAAAAGAAACGAAATTGAGTCATTTGTAGTGAGGTGGATGGACCTAGAGTCTGTCATACAGAGTGAAGTAAGTCAGAAAGAGAAAAACAAATACCATTTGCTAACACACATACATATGGAATCTAAAAACAAAAATGGTTCTGAAGAACCTAGGGTCAGGACAGGAATAAAGACGCAGACGTAGAGAAGGGACTTGAGGACACGGGGAGGGGGAAGGGTAAGCTGGGATCAAGTGAGAGAGTGGCATGGACATATATACACTACCAAACATAAAATAGATAGCTAGTGGGAAGCAGCCGCATAGCACAGGGGGATCAGCTCAGTGCTTTGTGACCACCTAGAGGGGTGGGATAGGGACGGTAGGAAGGAGATGCAAGAGGGAGGAGATATGGGGATATATGTATTCATATAGCTGATTCACTTTGTTATACAGCAGAAACTAACACACCATTGTAAAGCAATTATACTCCAGTAAAGATGTTAAAAAAAAAAAAGTGAAAGGGTAACCTTTCTATTTGTATTGTAGAAACTGCAATTTAAATCTATGCAAGTAAAGATGTGTTAAATTCCTACCCCCCAAAATAAATAAATAAATAAAATTAGGCTTGGTAGAAAAATAATGCTAGTGGTGCCTTCAAGCTCATTTTCTTCAACTTTTAAGGTCCTGGAGGCTGAATTATAATGAAAAATGAATAATGACATTTAATTTGTGATTTGCCCTGCTGCTCCCCGACCCCTTTCCTGAAATGGGAGGAGTGGGGGACCGACCAGACAATGAGAGGGAGCCTGGGAAGAGGCTCTTTCAGGATTCCATTCCTCATCCAGGATCAAATTCAGGATCAAAGTAAAAATCTGAATTATCCAAGTAGGATTCTGACTTCCCCCTTCTCCCTGCTTCTTTAGAGTTTTCTACACAAGCCCCTCTTGGGCTGTGTATATGTGAGGGAGGAACCCTCCCAGCCACAAAGTGAAGGGCAGTCACCCCTGCACCGCTCACCAGCCTAAGTCTGATCCGGCAGTGGCTTTTGATTTCTGACCCGCAGGAGCACACGCTGGTCTCACGGGAGCAGGTGACTTCCGGGGGGCGGGTGGAGGCTGGGGTCACTAAGCCGACGCCCACCCCATTCCAGCACCTGTCTCCAAAATCCAGATTGTTTGCTTGCTCTCCCCACCACGTGGGAGAGATGTGATGAGCAAGAGACACAAAGGCAGATGCGGTGGCTCGGAGAGAGCAGCAGATGGACAAGCCACCCTGCAGAACCAGAACGCACAGCCAGGATTCGACTGTTTTACTGCAAATATTGTACCGTGTTGGGTCTAAGAGAGCTGGGGTAACAGAAAGGAATGAAGTCAATCAACGTGCCATCATCTTTGTTTATAGCTGAAATGACGTTGGGTGGGGCTGGTTTTCTGCCGGGTAACAGTGGCAGAGCTCAAGCAGCTGTGACATTCCTACATCTGTGATTCAGGGCTTTACTATTAATAGCCTGGGCATCTCTGCCTGTAAGAAAGGGCTAATAAGGCCCCTCCAACCCATTGGTCGTCATTTCTATGACACAAACTTCTCCCACGGTCCTCCCTGACCCCACTGCAGCCCCATAGGGTCATGTTTTTCCTAAGTCAGCAGCCAGCTGGAGTGTGAGCTCTATAGAGCCTTTAAGCGGCTTCTCTAACCTCCATTCATAAATAAGAGCCAAGCATGAGAGCAGCACGACCTCAGGTCGAGAGGGATGGGCACGGCTCAAGAGCAGGAGGGGACAAGCCCTTTCTATCCCCGAAAGTTCACGGCTAGCACTGCACGGTCTACTTCTCCCATCTGTAACACCCTCAGAGCCTGCAAGGAGATGCGGACAAGCAAAATTAAACTCAGAGAACTGGAATTAGTTCGGTGCTGTGAGCCTAGCAGGTGAATTTATTTTATTATATTTTTGCTGCATCAATAGATTAGCCCCTCACGGAGGCACTCCCTCTCTCACCCTCTCTCTCTCCCTTCCCGCCCCACACCCCATGGAATGTGACACTAAAACACCATTGTGTTTCTAGTCCAAACCAAATCATACATAAATATTCTGGATACTGTAAATGCAATTAGTTCAATGTCTCTTTTATTCAGGGTGACCATTTTTAATCCTGAGATTTCAGTTTATTAACCAAACTGATTTATTACAGCTCTGAACCTACCTGTATACCTTTGTGGATAAACTGCACAGAAACCCTGGTTGAGGAAGGCTCACTGGCCGCTTTGGAGACTACGCCAGCAGAGTAACAGCTGGTGCCTGTTCATTTCCTGAGAAGCCTTTTCCAAAGGAAAATACTACATAGTGGTTCAGAGAGATTGCCCCCCTCCTGTGTTTTCCATGGAAAGAATTTTCCTGTACCACAGTCAAAGTGAATGAGTCACCAGCATTTAGTTGCTAAACAACAGTCATATAGCTAAAGTCCCCCCAACAGTCAGACACTTTACTTTAGGATAAAAGCATCCACTCTACACTTTTAAGATAACCAAAGAGGGTATTACTAAAGTTATTTTTGGAATGTGGCAGAGTAAGACCAAATTGTTTTTGTCTCCAGCCTCAGGGCCAAATAATTAAAAGCTTTGAGAACAGAAGCAAAGCATAGATATTTTCTACTTTACAGTTAGTTAAAGCTACGAGAAGTGCAGCAAAATAAATGAAGGAAAAAATAAAAAATGTACAGTTCATAAGACAGCAGGACTTTTTACTGTTATTTCTAGAGAAGATTTCCAAAGAACTTATCTCAATCTCATTCCACTCAGATGAGATAAGACTTCATAATACAGACACCAACCCGTGGGTTCATTTGTTGTTTTATTCCCCCAAACTGACTCACTGCTGCCTTGTCATTCACTCACAAAATGAAGCCAGGGTTGTCCACAAGTGACCAAAGGACAGAAACCATTTTGTTGGAGAGAGAAGCTTTGTGAGCACACAGCCACTCTTGGCAAAAAATCAAGAGTACATCACTTCCAAAGAAGCCATGCCAATTAAGAGGGAAATGTGAAAACCAGAAAACAAGCAACCTGATGGAGTCCACATCTTCGCTGCTCTCTCCTACAGAGCCACGGATTGCCTATGGCCTGTGCATCCACAGGGCAGGAATTTCAGGACCCCTCCATGGCCACCCATCCTTCAACACCTTTGGACTCATTGGCAGAAGAGTGCTCAAAATCCTCTCTAGCAGAATCCAGCTGAAGGAAAACTTGAGAATGAGTCTGTTATTTGCTTCCATTTAACGTTCACATCTATCAGCCTCACTGCACATATTTATGGGGCATCTACGGCACGTCAAGTACTGGGCTGGCAATACCAAAACAGGAAGAGAGAAACCACTGCTCTGGAGGTGCTTACCATCTAGTGGAGGAGATGCTCACACACAAAAACTCTCAACCCAGTTAGGAAGGTGGTAAGACAGAAGTGGGGGGACTTCCCTGGTGGTGCAGTGGTTAAGAATCCACCTGCCAATGCAGGGGACACGGGTTCGATCCCTGGTCCGGGAAGATCCCACATGCCATGGAGCAACTAAACCCATGTGCCACAACTACTGAGCCTGTGCTCTAGAGCCCACGAGCCACAACTACTGAGCCCACGTGCTGCAACTACTGAAGCGCCTAGAGCCCATGCTCCGCAACGAGAGAAGCCACCGCAATGAGAAGCCCGCACACTGCAACAAAGAGTAGCCCCGGCAGAAGTGGGTGCACAGGGTGCAGAGCAGTACTGAGCCCAATCTGGGGAGTCAGGAGAGGCTTCTAGGAGGAGTAAAGAAGTAAGAGAGGGCTGACAAATGAAGAAAGGGGGAAAGATCATTCCATGGCCTCCCCTTGGGACGAGGTATCAAGCTCACTGTTCAAGGGGAATGGGGAGAGGTTCAAACTAAGGCCAGGGTGGCAGATCATGGAGGGCTCTGAATGCCACACTAAGGACGATGGACATTAGAAGTGATGTGATGAGAGTCTCAAACCTGAGCTACCTATTTCTTTACCAATTAAGTTCAAAATACTTTGGGTGCATTTCAAAGTCTGCCATGATGTGTTTCCAATCATACTGCCTCCTTCCTCCAAATTGGATTGTGTTGGTGTGTGCATGTCCCGTGTTTAGCAGACATGCCCAGAAAGTGTCTATGTTTATTAGTGTACTTAAATATTTCCCTGAGAAATAGAATAAAATGACAGCCAGGCACATCCCGCACATAGCACTTTAAGTAGCACAAAGCATTTGGGATTGGCTTATCCTCCTGTAGTAATGGCTTCATGTCCACAATGAGGCTGTGAGCTCCATGAAGGGAAGGAGGTTTTCATGCTTTGCTAGACTCCCAAGAGTGCAGCCTGCAGACCTCCAGGGATAAAAAAATACGAGGGATGCTTTAAATGCATACACCTAGTCCCATCCAAGGTCTGATGATTCAGATTTTCGGGGATGAGGCTGGAGCTGCACCAGCTCCTTAAGTGTTGAAGGACCACTGACTGGCCTAGCACATGGGTCTGCATCACAGGAAGTAAATGAACATGAAATTTACAAACATAGCTATAGCTCACGCTGCCACATCTAAAAAACAACCTCCATCTTCTCAGTTGGCTGAAATAACAATCATCCTGACATTCACTGCAATCTTCATGAAAATTTATTAGTAGTGATGATTCCAAAGTTTCCTACAGTCTGACACAAACTCCTAAATGTCTGATCTCTCTTGATCCCACTCTCATGTTTTCAACGGGAATTCTTAGGATTTTTTCCATGTGAATCTCACAGAATCAATTCCCAGCAAAATTCTTTTCCATGAGTTCTTCAAGTAGAATTATTTTACATTTGTATCCAAAACTTACCTGTGGTCCTTCTCAGAAGCCAGTTCTGAGTTTGGACCTAAACAACAGGTTGCAGCTTAGGAAAAATTACTAAGGTATATTTAAAGCTCTCTATAAATAATCCACTAAAGATATAAACTGCAGAGGGAGCACAAAACAAGCCTTTTTCCTGAAAGTGTACTGGAATCTATTACTGGAATTCAAAGGATCTTTTGATAGTACAGAGAGTTTCATGAATTTTAGCCCAATTTCAGGCACACGAGAAGTTCACACAAGAAGTACAGAAATACCGTTGAATTACTTGGGGAAAAAGGCTTTTTTTCCCCCTAACAATTTACTATTGGCTTTATCTTTTCCCCTTATATTTTCTAGGTAGAAATACAGCTATTGGGAAAGAAAAACAGTCATTTCCTATCATCTGGAGCTGTGATGCCTTTCCTAGCAACACCCCCTTCTTTCTGGTACTTAATGTCACCAGTGCTCTGAATTTTACTACACTGCAATGGAGGACTTATATGTCTATTTTTGCAAAAGATTGTGGGCTCTCTGAGGGAAGGGATCACGTGTGAATATCTGTATTCACATAGTGATAGGCACAAAGTAGGAACGTGATATTTGATGAATTCTAAGGAATAAATGTCACTGGCTTACCATAGTAAGTCAAAATGCTAAGTATTCATTTTTATATCAAAAAGGCTGATTTAAAAATCTTACTCAAGTAAATTAAAAGTAAATTCAGTCTCTTATATATAAATCAATTTAGTGGTTGCTTGAAAGTATTTGCCAAGATGCAAACCAATAGTTCACCGTGAGGAGAAATGAGTTGAAAGGAACTTAACCGGGTAGCATCTTACAAAGTCTCCTTAATAACTAACCCTAAGTACCACTTTTGTTGCCATTTACAGAGGGTTTATTATGTGTCAGCTACCATTCTACTCTCTTTACATTCATTTATCACCTCATTTAATCCTCCTAACAACTGGATAAGATAATGTTATTATCTTTACACTTGAGGGAAGAGGCTTGTCAGAATCCAAAGCCATGGGCCCTCCCTTTGCTTTGTTGGGTCTCTTGCTTTGTTGGGCCTTTTGCTTTGCTGGGTCTTCATTCCACAGAGGTCATGAAAGAGTCTCCATTCCCCTGTTCCCAACTACACACACACACACACACACACACACACACACACACACACACACACA
>NW_021703781.1:66833295-66897797 GCF_005190385.1 Monodon monoceros
ACACACACACACACACACACACACACACACACACACACACACACACATTTTTTGAGTCAAGATGCACTCAATGTACCTCAACTTCTTTGGCGTTTCCAGAAGACTTGACACAATGGAAATGATGTTCCATTTTGCCTTGTCTGTATAAAATGATCTTCTCTCCTGATACCTTAACCTTCATTGGCTCTTGGGCGTCTTATGATAGGACCTGCCAGGTGAATCGCATCCCCTTGGCCTGTTGGGCTCATCCTTGGCTGGACAGGGGAAGATGGTTTGCCCAGACCCACATTCTCGTGTCTTTGAAGTTGCAATTCAATCATCTACCCTGTCTAATTATCCTCAAGGAATAGCATTCCTGTGGTCTACATAGAGAGACAACTAAAAACATTTTATGGGGGGTGGTCACAGAATTTTTGCAAAGTTGACAAAGCCTCCATTTGCCCCCTTCACTCTAATTAGGCCCTGGCACACTCCCAGAAAATAACCTCTCTCACATTCTCCTGGGACATTTCAGCCATCGTCTGAGGGACGGGCCGAATAAAGCATGCAAAGTGCATGGCCACTAGTGCATGTACTGCCACAGGAAAAACAGCACTGTCACCCAACACACATCTCTGTGAGCTCCTCCAGCTCTCAGGACAAAGAGAGAAGGGGACCTGCAACCAACCCTCTGGTTTGTGAAAAACTATAACTTGTATGAAAAAAAAAAAAGGCATTAGCTTCACATTGAGATGAAAACTAAAGTCCTAAGGCAGACTTGTCCAAGGTTACACAATTACTTGGAAATGGCCAAAACCCCTGGGGTCTTACCTCCTACCTGTGGTTATTTTGTCATGCTAACTGGCCACACAGGCAACCTTATCAAACAGCCAGGATTTGAGTTCCAGCTCTGCCACAGGCTCAGGGACCTCAGACGTTATTTTCTCTCTGGGTTTCAGCAGTCTCATCTGTGGACGGTAGTAACATGCTCCACTTGTGAGGTTGTGGTGAGGACAGGGCTGGCTTCCTGGGCGAGCGACCTGGGAAGCTGTGTAGGAACCTGTGCTCAGATGGGCCCTCCATTTGGTTTAATGCTCTGCTCTTGTTATATTGAGATTTGTGAGAATTTTATCTTTGAGCTTGTGTTTTATAAGTGAGGTTGGATGGGACAATGGAGCATGCGTGTGCGCAGACGAGAGAGGTGCAGGATGTGTGTCTGCATTCCTGCTGCCCCCTTCACAGGTGGTATTTGCGATGCCCCCTGAGCTCCCAATTCCAGTTGAATCGTGATGCATGGGGATTCAGGGAGTGCAAGGGAAGTGTGTCACATCTACGACTGAATAAACAGCAGCGCTGAGAGGTCACTTTCCATCCAAACCACAATGCAAAAAAGAAGGCAAGGGGTTCAAGGAAACACAAACGACCAAGGGACCCTATCATATCCTTTCTAACTCATGTAACTTCCCTATTTAGCCAACCACTTACACTGAAAATGATGACATAGAAGCAAAAGGAAAGATAGGACAACCTACTGCCCCCTTTCCCTTCCGTCCTTCCTTACCCATCAGTAAGCCAAAGGTAGAGAGTGTCGCTAGAATGCACATGCATCCAAGAAGTGAAATAAAAACAGTTGAGCTATTTGGGTGCAGAATTCCCACGCTTCTGGAAAGAATGAAATACATATGCATCTACGATCTATGAAATATAAATTGCGCAATTTCACAAACGAGTTCAGTGCTCTTATATTTGAGTTTAAAATGAGCGGTGCACAGTGTAAACATGAAAGGTCAAACTTCATGTCAACAATTTAAAATTTTACTTTATTTAGGACAACATTAAATACCAAATAAAAACATTATGACAAGGTGAGAAAGAGACTGTGGAATAAAGAAAAAAAGCTTTATATTGTAGTACCTTTAATGGCACTTTACTCCTGCACTTTGAACCAGGGGTCTCACATTTTCCTTTTGCACTGGACCCTGCAAATTATGTACTTGGTACTGGGTGAGGCTGAAAGAGGCTCTCTATGAAATGAAAGGGCCTGGCATCCAGAAGGAGCTCAAGGAAGGTAATATCGATTGTTATTACTTAGTTTCTCACTGCTTCATCAATTTACAACAAAAAGAGGATAATGGAAAACTGTAAAGCTCAAGTTTTCAAAACCATTTTGGGCTATAGGGAGACTTTTCTTATCAAATGTGGGGAATTTTACTTACAATGCCTTAAAGAATTTAGACCCCCTCCTGATACCTTGACACATGACCTTTGCTGCCATATGAAAAAGGCAGTGTGATGCCAACCATCCAAGAAACACTGGACTTCAAGGTTAGGAAACCTCCCCAGGAAGACAAAGTTAACCTCAGCCCACTCATTCATTCAGGAAATACTTATTGAGTGCTTACTAAGTGTCAGGAACTGTTCTAGGTGCTGGGATATTGCTGTAAGGGCAACAGACAAAAATCCTTGCTGTGATGGAGCTTACATTCTAGTTGTGTGTGTATGTGGTTGATATAATAAAATATACATATATATATCATATGATATAGATGATAGAAGTGATAAGTATTATGGAGAAAAATCAAGGCTGGAGAAAGAGAGTTGAGAGGAAGGAGTTGTGGTTTGAAGTGAGTGGCCGAGGAAGGCCTCTTTGAGGAAGTGCCATTTGCACAAACCTGAAGGAGGCAGGGGAGTAGCCATACGGATATTTGAGGAAAGAGCATCCCAGACAAGTGAACAATAAGAGCAAAGGTCTGAAGGAGGGAGGTGACCTGGTGTGTTCAAGGAGTGAGAGCCGGAGTGAGGTTAGAGAAGAGGAAGAGTTAGGCCCCTCCCTATCAGTCACGTGAGGACCTTGGCTTTACAGTGAGTGAGGTGGGAAGCCATTGGAGGCTCTGAGCAGAGACAGTTGCATGATTTGATTGTCATTTCCACAGGATCCTTCTGGCTTCTGCGTGAGACAGGAGTGAAGGGGAACGGGCACAAAATGTTGAACTAGTGCATGAAATTTAAAAAGAGCTCATGTTGTGTGATGATGACACAACAGAATGAGATGAAGAAAAAGATTACACAAGTAAGAAGGGGAAACTGAGGACCAAGACAGGATCAACAGGAATGAATGAGACATCAAAGAAGAGAGCAGACACTGATAAATATCTAATTCCTAGGATAGAAAAAAGTTTGAGATGATCTCAATGAATGCAGAAGAAAGACCCTAAAACAATGAGAGACAATCAATAGATGTGCAAAATAAAGGAAAATGAAAAAACTTACGTCCCAGAAGTAGAGAATTTAAGAAGCAGAAGATATATTCAGAGATCTAATACACAAGAATTTCCCTGAAATAGAGATAGATCTGAACGTGCAGATTTAAAGAGTGTAGAGATACTATTTTAACAAAGTTTGATACAGAATGCTAACTCAAGGTCTTAACCTAAGCTTTTGAACTTCAAAGGATATCATTCTCCATATATCCAGACAGAAAAAGCCCATCACTTATCAAAAGAGAAAAACTCAGGCTAATCTCAGACTTCTCAGTGGCAATGCTAATGCACAGAAGACAGCGGAGCAATACCTGAAAATCTCGAGGGAAAGAAAGTGTGTGTCGCAAGAACCTTTCACTCAGCCCAAATGTTGTTCAGACATAAAGGCAATGGACAAACCAACCACAAACACAGAGGTGGTCAGGAAATACAACACCACGAACACTTCTTTGGAAAATAGCTTCACATCAACATCTAGTCAATGAAGAGATGAGTGAGATGAGTCAAAATAAACTCAGGAATGCAAATACTGTAGTAAAAGGACTAGTAGTGAGCAGTGAATTCTATTAAATATGAAACTGATAACCCAATTACTGGATTATGGTTATGAAAGAGAATGGGAATGCTCTTTTGAGCAAAGAAAGCAAAGAACAACATGAAAACAATATTATAACTAACAAATATCAGGAAGTGGGTAGGAGAGACGTATGAGAGAGATACTGTCCTTGTCTTCACAGCAGGAGGAGATGACTTGCACCGGACAGTCCAAGATTCTTGATCTAGACATCTCACAGAAGCACCCGATTGCTTCATCTTTGCTTAGAGATTATGCAAAACCTAACCCCTATTTGTCTACTTCATCTCCCATCACTTGGACTTGGTAAGGCAAAGGGTATCACAAGGCAAACGTATCTTCAGGGTTCTAAAAGGGAGCTAATACACCTTTACCTTTTTATTGATTCTTTTTTTTCTTTTTTTTCAGATTCTTGGTTCAAGATCCAAAATTGTTTCTCATTTATTTATATCTAGGATTTCCATAGTATCTTTCCTCCAGAGAGGTTGATGAATGAAAAAGAGATGACACACTGGTTCCAAGGATACCTACATAGAGTTTTAGTTTTCTTTCCAGTTATTGAGCCTGCATATTTATGAAAATGCCATGGAATTTCTCATGACAAGACTTTCATTATCAACATAGAGTCACTGCCCAGAGGTAATGATATGCCTTGGGGGATGCTTGCCCTAATCATTCCTCTTCTGCCCCCATTCAACCCCTCTTCTGAGTGGGCACTGAACAACATGACTTCACGCTTTGGCTGTGGCTGACTGGATCATAAGTAGACACTGGATGGGGACGGGGGACCCATATCTCAGCTGGCCAAGCACTTACAATGTATATCCTGCCTTGAGAAAGAGGAGCTGGGTCAATTAGGTTTTCACTTCTGGGACTCTGAACTAAGAGTCATATAGAAAAGTCCTAGTCAGGGGCTGGTACATGTATTAAAAGATCAAGTAAGGCCAGGCCAGGGGCAGGCTTCATAGAGACATGTGGATACCACAATTCCAAGGGGTAAAGTGTCAGAGGAAGCCAGTTGGGAGGGAAGAGAATAGGACATTCCCCCAAACTGAACAGATGGTCCTGGAGCAGCCTGGAATTCTATGCTTCCTGAAGCCTGACTGCTCAGCATTTCCTGGGTTCCTATGAGACCTCTCTATGTTCTCACACATATACATTCCTCCTTCTTTTGAATGCTCGTATCTCCTTGGCATTCACCTCTAAAAGTCAAACCTGGTTCCTAGAAACATCAAATGAGTGAGTTAACGCCCCTGAAAGCTGCTAAGTGCTTCTTCCTTTAAAATACGTCAATAAGGCTACTTGGTTTAACTCTGGTCACAGGGGTCAGCACAAACAACTGCCTCATAAACCAATATGCCCCCAAAAGTCTTTTAAGACTGCAGTTATGTTTTGGGGGGAAGGATGTGATTTATGACATTGATCAAGCTCTGTAGAAATGAATCATTTTATAATAATATTCCATTTACATATATACATGGGCTTTCATTTTAAAAATTTAAACAGTTTCACATTGCTACAATTGCACCAAAGATTGTGCTAGTACTATATGCCATATGGCTGTATTTTTGAAAGAGGTATAAAAGGTAGTTTTATTCCTTTCTTCCCTTCTCACCATTCCCCAGCAAGATAGAAAACACTCTGCATATGTATTGGATTTGTTGAGGTTTGGGGAGATTGGAGGGAGGACAGGAAGGGAAATATTTAGAACTTAAATTCTTCTTGGTTTTGGATCTGAATTATACACTATATTTTTCCCTTCCTGAATAAAATATACTAAGAGTGCTGGGCATTTATCAATATGCTTCATTGACCATTAAATTTACACACAGAAAAAAGCAACAAAGCCATAAAAACAGCTTTAAGCCATAGCATCACACAATTGAAAGCAAAGTGGGCAAAATTCAGGAAAGAATGAAAAGAAATTACCACTGATTCATTAATTATGCATTTATTGAACATCTATAATACATAAAACTTCATAAAGCTGACTGATATATAGATCGAAGATGCCTAGATTAAGCCCTCAGTGAGCTTACATTCTAGTAGGGCAAGTAGCACAAGTACTTACATAACTTTAAGGGGAAGTAGAAAGGGATTGGAATCAGAAGTACTGAGAAAATGCTATAAAGGTTTGAAGAAAGGAATGCTTGCCGTTTAGCAAAAGAGATAGAGGAAAGCTTCAAGTAGAATATGGTCCTCCCCAAATACAGGAAGAGTTACAGAAAGTTGGTTGGGCTCAGCATCTTTTCACCAGTTGCTACAGACAGGAAATGAACTAGACCACTCCTGGTATCCAGATAAAAGAGCTAACCAAGAAACGTGTTGAAAGTAGCTTCTCGTGTCCTCTTCAAAATCTTAAAATAGACCAACTGAACCATGATCTATGCAAGATCAAGTTCAGTTGAAGTATTACTAAACAAGTATTTCCATCAATGATAATATTGTAGCAATTGATGGCTTCAGTGATGGAGCAGTTAATTATTAAGTAGCCAGTACCCCTGCAACAGGGCTGGCTACCAACTGGTTACAGAGTTTGAGTGTCACTTCAAGGACAAGTCTGGCCTGAGGAAAAGATAACAGATGAATGTATCCAGCTACATATTAGAACCACATGATAGCCCTTCAGGGAAAAGAGTGATAGGAAACAGAACTGGGAATTGTCCCACACAAAGAGCAAATGTTAAACACCCTAGAATATTCTAGTGATGTCAAAAATGACATTACAACATGATCCGGGGCGTGACAGACATAAAGAGAGAAAGCTGGGTGCTGGCAGTGGCTCCAACTATGTGACTTTTCTTCCCAAGCCCACCTTTATCCACAGGGGACCTATTTTATGTCATGAGAATGCTCCCTCTCCACTGGCCCACATGCAAACCTCTGTGAGCTGGATTTTCCTGGGCACTGTGAGTCAGAACATCTCTGACATCCTCTGATTCATTTCAGTTGCTATCTATGGCTACAGAACTTGGAAGAGGAAAAATCTTTAAACAGCAACCGAACAAAGCTTGGGGGCTATCCTCAGGCACCTGTAGCAGAACAAAACAAGCTGACTAAAGTCACCAAGTAAAGAGCCTACCTTCCTTTGTGCAATATGTTTGCAAACCTTTAAGTTGTAGGGATATACGAGGTTTTGAAGATTAAGATACAGGGTATAAACAGGCATGAATGTACACGTGGGATTTTTCACGTTAATGAAAACCGGTTATTTCATAGTAGGGGAATAGTTTTGACTTAATTTAAAATTGTATTAAGGGCAATTTTAATGCAAAATTGTGTAGTCCCTGGGGGAAACAGTTTGACAGTTCCTCAAAAAGTTAAACATAGGGTTAACATATGACCCAGCAATCCCACGCTTAGGTATATTCCCAAGAGAATTGAAAACATATGTCTTCTGTCCACACAAAAATTTGTATACAGGTGTTCCTACCAGCGTTATTCATAATACCCTAGAACAGAAACAACCCGAATGTCCATCAACTGATGAACAGATAAACAAAGTGTGGCATATCCACATAGCCATGTAAAGGAACGAAATACTGATAGCATGCTACAACATCGATGAGCCATGAAAACATCACGCTAAGTGAAAGAAGCCAGACACTAAAGGTCATGTGTTGTGTAATTCCAATTATATGAAATGTCCAGAACAGGTACATTCATAGAGACAGGAAGCATCAATAGATCAGGAGTTCCCAGGGGCTGGGGAGCGGTGGTAACAGGGAGTGACTGCTAACAGATACAGGGTCGCTTTTAGCAGTGATAAAAATGCTCTGGAATTAGATAGTGGTGATGTTTGCACAACTTTGTGAATACACTAAAACCCACAAAATTGTACATGTTAAAATGGCATATTTTTATGGCATGTGAATTATAATCTTAATTTTTTAAATGTGTGAAATATGTTTATTTACCAAGCACAGCATTTATTATACACTGGAGAAACAAAGCCCGCTAAAACCACTTTGCTGCAAATAAGAACCTTACTACCTGGCAAAGAGAGACATGCAGACAAATAGATATAACCAAGCATAAAAGCGCATAAAGGTGGAAATACTTATCCATAAATGGGCATTTGTGTGGTATTCCCCAAAGAGGGGACATCTGGAGAAGATTCAAAGGAAAGTTTCACCTGAGCTGAATCTCAAACTAAATTAAAACAATTTTTGGTAGTCCTTTGGTCTTCTCTTCTACAATGTTAAGCAGGGAGAAAGGAGACCAGTTCTTCATCTAATTTCACCTCTAATTTATCCAACAGATCTGGGGAAAGTCACTTCACTTCTCTGGGCCTCAGTCTCCCACTCCCTGGAGAAAGGTGTTGATATCAAAGTTTTATTTCCATCCTTAAGAAACATCTAGAATTCTAAGGCATACCATAGTTCTTCTAGAGTTCTGGCCTATTTAGATTTGAAGGTCCCGTGAATTCTGATTTTGCATTCTGAGTGTGGTGTCTTCTGGAGGTTGAGAAAGGAATCACCCGCTCTCCTGGCTACATCACAAATAGCGTCACAAATAGACTATGCTGCTTTCCTGTTGGCAGCCTTCATCTTGCGTCCCAGAGCCATTCCAGACTCATGGCTGATTTACTAAGTTAATAGGCATCTCTGATGATAAGCACTGGGTCATACCCCAGATTCATTAGGATCACATGATGCTAAATCAGGGGTTTCTGTGAAGGTAGTCCACTCTTAGTAAGAATAAAAATATTTTTAAAGCCAGGGGAAAATACCAACACCAAACAATAAACGTAAACAGATTGCCTTACCTTCTGACTTTAAATAAGATTCGTTTTTAAGTATTAATACATATAATTAAAACTAATGGGGCATTTCAGCATATTCAGTTACTTAAGGAAGTAAATTAGATGGGAACATTTCCTGTGAAAATAAGTTACTTGTCCACATTCCTAGGCCTAAAAAAAAAAATAAATAAAAACAAAGAAACACATCAAAGCAATAAGGCTGGACCAAGAAGAGAGAGGTAGTGGAACTAAGTGAAAAATGTCTTCTATTTTTTTCTTTCGAATCTCATTTCACTGAGATATTTTCTTTCTACTCCTATTCTGGGTATGTCTCCTCTATTTTCCAGCTCAAATCCTACTTTCTATTTCCCTGGCCATCCCAGGTCCAAGTTATCTTTCCTTGCTTGGAAAACTAATTGTATTTATTACCTAAGAATTTACTTCACTCCTCCCACATTTGGGGTGGAGAGAAGAGGAAAGGGGGAAATAGTTATTGAAAAGCTACTAAGGCTAGTTTATTTTCTTCTTTTATATTTATATTTTATTTTAGTCCTCTTATTATTACTGCAGTGTAGGTAGTATTATCTACATTTGATAAGTGATAAAACTGAGGCTCAAAGATATTAAGTATGGTGTCCAAGTCACAACATCTAAAATGAGTAGTGCTGCACTTTGAACTTGGCAGGGCAGCCTGACCCCACAGCCCAGAACTTGCGGTCACTGCACCAAACTGCTTCTTCCGGCCTCAGCTACTTGAAAGCAGGGGGATAATTTTACACCCACTGTATTCTAACATAGCGATTTGATTTCTACAAACATCTGTTCATTCATTTACTCATACACTTACAGCCTCTTTCCATACTAGGTACTATAATACAGTGAAAATAGAAATGTGGCTCCCTCCACACTCTCAGAGAGGACCTTGCAGTGTGCTGAGCGAGAGAGGCTTATAAACAGGTACTTCTAACAGAGATGCATGGGATGCTGTAGAGCACACAGGAGGATGAGGGAAGAGGTAAGACAAGCCTGCCCAGAGGAGGAAAAGCTTAAAGCAAATCCTGCCTGAGAGTCAGAGGAACCGGGAAGGCTATGTCAGGAAGCAGAACAGCACGGAGACAGAAGGTGAAAGGGCCCTTCAAACGTCTGTGACAAAGACCTCTGGTGTGAGTGTTGGGGCAGAGGGGGGTTAATGATTGAAAATGTGATAGAAAGGCAGGGTCTGACCGTCAAGGGCTTGACACCCTGATTCTGGGAAATATGATTAAACTAATGGAACAGGAAGCTTTGGGAAGTTAACAGGGGTTATTGATAACTACAAATCAATGAAAAATTCAGGCTGTCTAATGCTTTACCACGTAGCTGAAATCTCCAATCTCTCCTTCCATGCCCTCCCAAGACTTAGAGGTCGTTTACCACCGATCATTTCCCACCTCAACAGAATAAAAGTCAAAGTAAGACTACTGTTTTGAGGGAACCACATCCCATCAACAAACTGGACATGGCCCTGGTGGCCTGGTGTGGTGGAGGAACTGAGGCCATGACCGAGCACATCTCCTTGCCAACACCAGATTCCTGTCACCTCTTTGTGTCCAGACAGCCACTCGTGTAGCCATCGGCGAGGACAGCAGGGCTGAGGGGAGGAACCGGATATTCCTTCTTGTCGCATCTTCTGGGAAACATTATTTTTCATGGCCAGAAGTCAAACACCCCTCTCAAATTTAAGGTGGGGTGGGTAGGGGTCTTCACCATTGAGTCTGAGATTTGCAAAGTATTTAAAACATTTTTCCAACACAGCATCTCAACATTACCAGGAAAATGCGATAGAAAAGCTCCACAGAGTCTTGGAAGGTGTGCTCTTCAAACTGTGGACAACAAAAAGTCCCTTCTAGCCTTTGGGCCACAATGTCCAAGACCTCCCCCAGGCCCTTTGACAGAAATGTCTGATCTATGGGGTTGGGATTAGTAACAGCAAACGAGATGAAAAGGGACACAGAAAGTTAGAGAACCACAGTGTTACATGCCATGAACAATATAACAAAACAGGTTGCTACCACTTCAAGAAGCAACAATGTATTAATCACCAGGGAGGGGACTGCCAACTCTACTTTGGTCCCTGGTCTCCAGTCCAGAACATTTTGCTTTGGGATTTGGACTCAGCTGACAACATAATCATTGAACCCTTTCAGATGACCTTAGGGCTTTTGATAGCAGCACCAGTCTCCTCTTGCTTGTTTGTTGAGAAGGTAATTGCCCTAAATATGCCTCTTTCATTTGTACTAGACCCAAAAGCTCAGAAGGTCAGAAAACAACACAGGTTCACAAACTTACTCTAAGTTCCAACAGTAAGGTAAGGAGAAAACCCCATGCAGATAGCTTGTAATTAGGAACTAGGAAAAAGAAATATTTGCTAAGTTTCCTGGCAAAACCAATTTATTTTATAAGAGAATCTTCAAATTTGAGTTGTTAAAGTACTTCTTTAGAACTACTAGTTACAAATTTTAAGTTTGCCAATGCTCAGCAGATCTCATGGATGACCTGTCCTTAAGCTCCTAGGGCTAAGGCCTTACCACATCATGGTTAAGACCATGAACTTGGGTGTCAGGCCAACCTGGGTCCAAATCCAGCTCTTCCACTTTCTACCTGTATAACTTTTGGCAGGTTTCTTAACTGCATATGCCTCAGATGCCTCATCTGTAAAACAAAGATTCAAGTAGTACTGGCTTTGTTGAGTTATTAGGAATATTAAATGGGGAAAAATTATAAAGCACTTGGCACAATGTTGGAGACATAGCAGTCCCTCAATGAATGACAGTGGGTCTAGAGTGGTATTGCATCCACAATCAGAGATACAATCAGATCCACATGTAGAAGCTATTTTTTACATTCACTGATATATCTTTGCTGTGTCTACACGTCCCAGCTTCTTGCCAATTCCTTTCCTGTTCTTTTTTATTTTATTTTATTTTTATTTTTATTTTTTTATTGCAGCATGCGGGCCTCTCACTGTGTGGCCTCTCTTGTTGCGGAGCACAGGCTCTGGACACGCAGGCTCAGCGGCCATGGCTCACGGGCCCAGCCACTCCACGGCATGTGGGATCTTCCCGGACCGGGGCACGAACCCGTGTCCCCTGCATCGGCAGCCGGACTCTCAACCACTGCGCCACCAGGGAAGCCCATCCTTTCCTGTTCTTAAATGGGGAAAACAGTTCCTTCTCTAGTGACTTCTGGGGGTTGTTTTGAGCATGACAAAAGAGAAAGACACATAGGGGCACTTTGAAAAGCGTGGAGCTCTGCACAGCTCAAAGCAGGAGCGAGCACCAGACAAAAACAGGAAGCTGCAACATCTTGAGGTCTTTCTGGCAGCTGCAGGAGGCCTTTGCCAAATATCCCTGAGCATCCTGCCAGGAGCTGCTCCTGAGCACTGTGAGGCTTTGCTAGCACAGGAACACACATGACTGCAGGAGGGTGAGCTTCCTTCAAGCACCTGTCCTAAACAGGATACTTCAAGCACACTTAGTAGCTTCCTGGGAACCCCACTTCCTGTGCTGTGTTTATACTCCTGGGCCCCAGCAGCACAAAAACTGGACCTCTATTGCTTCACAGCAGTGGAAGACAAAATCATTATTTTTTAAATTTAGCAGATGCTTGTGCGTGCCACTATATCAAACACCTCTGACGTGCATGTTCTCATTTAATCCTTATAATCAATGCTGTCCTTAGATCCAGGCAAGCAGGGACCCTACCGCTAAACCAAACCTTCCTCAAAAATGTCTAAGTCCCTTCTTATTGCCTGAGACCAGCTGGGGACAGCAGTGCTATCTAGGCAGGGCAGTCCAGCCTCCTCTTTGGAGCACTCTCTGATGATTCTCTATGTCTCTCCCTTGCTGTGCAGGGGGTTGACCAGAGGCCTGGAGGAGCTCTAGCCAACCAAGGCCCTGGAACTAGCTCTATTCCTGGAGGGGAGTTTGGTGAATAATCACTCCCTGAGGCTGGCATGGTATTTCTTTACCATGATTGAGCAGGATTGGACAGTTGACACACTGATTTGGGGTGACTCAAATTGTTTATGTAAACAGGGGCCCCACAAAAAATATTTGCCCAGGAAACCATATGCCCTAGGGGCAGACCTGCTCATAGCAATCACGTAAGGTGTGCGTTCTTCAGCATACCTTACAGATTGGGAAACTCTCACTTGGAGACACTAATTTCCCAAAATAACACATTTAGTAAGTAGAAGAGCTGGGACTCAAATTCTGAAATGTCCAACCCCAGAGCCACACACTGAACTAATCCCCCAGGTTTCCTTATCTGCCTCCACTAAGATACTGATATCCCAGTGGTGGTTACACTTTCCTTTACCCAGGCTCTCTTTGATACTGTTTATTCTCTTAGTCTCTTGTGATTGAAACTACTGACAAGCCATTGTCCAGCACACGCTCCATCAACCACAGTTTACCTGGTCTCCCCTTGACTTCCTGCCTTCTCTACTGGCAGACCTTATCTCTTTCCTGAGCATCAACAGCTCATTCCAAAAACATTTACCTTGAATCTCTTTTATTTATTTTTATTTAACATCTTTATTGGAATATAATTGCTTTACAATGTTGTATTAGTTTCTGCTGTACAACAAAGTGAATCAGCTATATGTATACATATATCCCCATATCCCCTCCCTCTTGCGTCTCCTTCCCACCCTCCCTATCCCACCCCTCTAGGTGGTCACAAAGCACCGAGCTGATCACCCTGTGCTATGCAGCCGCCTCCCACTAGCTATCTATTTTACATTTGGTAGCGTATATATGTCAATGCTACTCTCAGCTTACCCTTCCCCCTCCCCGTGTTCTCAAGTCCATTCTCTACGTCTGCGTCTTTACTCCTGTTCTGCCCCTAGGTTCATCAGAACCTTTTTTTTTTTTTAGATTCATATATACGTGTTAGCATACAGTATTTGTTTTTCTCTTTCTGACTTACTTCACTCTGTATGACAGACTCTAGGTCCATCCACCTCACTACAAATAACTCAATTTCGTTTCTTTTTATGGCTGAGTAAAACTGTATATGTAGAATCACTGAGTAGAAGTACCGAACTCATTCATAATTAAATGTTAGCTCCAGCAGAAAGCTACCTGTTTGGTTTTTATCCCTAATTGATGAATTAACTTTTTTTTCCTCAATAAAGGGATTTTAGGTATCCGCCAGCATGTGAATCCGACGGTTGAGAGAGGTGCTCTAAACTATAATAGGCATGGTCAGCTGGCTCTGAACCAAGTTTTTCTAGAGTGGCTTATAGGAGGCCTGGGGGCAGCGGCCACGGTTTCTCTATCCCCACTCCTTGCTCCCCTGAAAAGGAGGAGGCTGGAGTAGTGAAGTGGAGACTGTTGAGGAGTAAGAGAACCAAGGAAGTGTGAGCATCAGGAACCGTCAGCACCTGTCGGATCAGTATCCTGTCCTGCCTTGACACTGACCTGCTAGCCAGCCTCCCTCTGTCCCAGTCAAAGCTCAGTATAACCATAATGATATACTACCTTATACCTACTAGGAAAGCTAGAAGCAAAAAGTCAGATAATAGCAAGTGTTGCCAAGGATGTGGTGAAATTGGAATCTTCACGTGCTGCTGGTGGGAATGTAAAATGGTGCAGCCACTTTGGATAAGAGTCTGGGAATTCCTCAGAAGGTTAAACATACAACTACCGTATGACCCAGCAATGTCACTCCTAGGTATATACCCAAGAGAAATGAAAACATATGGCCACACAAAAACTTGTACATGAATGTTCACAGCAGCATTATTCATAATAGCCAAAGGTGGAAACAACCCAAATGTCCATTAACTGATGAATGGATAAACAAAATGTGGTATATAAATATATATATCCATACAATGGAATATTATTTAACCATAACAAGGAATGAAGTACTGATACATTCATATCATAATATGAATGAACCTAGAAAACATGCTAAGTAAAAGAAGCCAGACACAAAAGACCATATAGTATGATTCCACTCATATGAAATGTCCAAAATAGGGAAATCTATGAAGACAGAAAGTAGATTAGAGGCTTCTTACAGCTGGAGGGTGGGTATGGAGAGGTTGGGGTGAGGGCAGGGTAACGGTAAAAGGGCACAGGGCTTCTTTTTGAGACAATAAAATATTTCCAAAATTCACTGTGATGATGGTTGCACATAACAGCAAATATACTAAAAACTATTGAGCTGTATACTTTGAATGGGTGAATTGTATGATATATGAATTATATCTCAACAAAGCTATTTAAAACTTAATTGAAAACAAAACACCCCAGTGTAGGTTAACTCCCTTACCTTACCTGGCTTTAATCCAACCCTGCTGTCCTCTCTAGCAAAGAATTATCAGGTATATATTCTGTTTTCTGGCTCTTTCGGCTCATCTTCACATGTTTATAGGGACCATGTCTAATAGCCCTCTGCCTCCTGTACAAATCCTAGTACTGGTTTTGACAAAGGAGTAAGCAGCTGGGTGGATGTCATCTTCATTAATCAAGAAATCACTGTAATTTCCAAGTCTGAGAACTCTTAAGTGCAATGACTCTTGTCCTCATCTGGGCTTTCTCAACTTCTTTCCCAGGCAGATGGATGAGTGACCCCATTCTAATAACTTCACTGAAAAGAAGCCTCAGCAAGTTCTCTAAATATTATATTTCCTTTCTTTTTCTTTCCTTTTAAAATATTTCACAAGATCAGCACACCTGAGGCAGTGACAATTTAGACCTCAACTTCACTTAGGTCTCGTTTTACTAGTGGCAGTCTGCTGCCTTGAATATTTCTTTTCCATTCACCTTATATCATATGAAAGAAAAACATCTATCGACAGAGATCTTTCTTTTCCATCATACTTCCTATTACAGACCATTATTAGTACCAAGTTTGGAAAGAGACGTATTTGTTACTGAGATCATAAAATCATGGACAAAATTACCGTCAGAATATAGCTCCACAGCTGTACTTATGTTACATTCTCCATTGCTCCCACCCTCACCCCATTAATTATATATCAAGGATAGTATTTCCTTTGAAGAATACATAATGGAAGAATGGTTCTAGATAACACTTTATTACTTATGCCAATCACGAAACACAAAGCCATGTCCAGAGTGGGCTCTTTTACTTACCAAGAAGATCAAGGTTGTTCAACAAGTGCTCAAACATGCAATAGACCTCAGGATGTAGACACAACAAATGAGTGATGGTGGCCCGCCTGTGAGCAGGGTAGGGGCTCCCAGGGACATACACATCCTTGACAACCAGTCTCCTTCTGTATGAGCCCCTGGTGCTGGTTTTTTCAGATGAGGTGACTTTGCTTTTCACCGAGTTGAACAATTTCCCCAGAGACTTTAAACCAAGGAAGCAAGGCATCTTGGCACTGATTACAAAGAAGTTAGAAATAGATACCAGGCTCCCAAGAAGCTGTGCTTCTCCGCAACTCTCCTGACTCCTTATTGTTTTTTTCTCACTGCCCAGAAAAGAAGATTAAGGAAGATGTATTTAAGTGATTACCCTCAAGAGCTTAGGTAGGGCTCCATATACACAGATGATCAGGTATAAAAACAACCGCTACCAGGAACTCAAGACTATGTCAGTCAGAGACATGAATGCATATTTAAAAATCAGATTAATATCCAGAGCAAGAGGAAGGACAGAGCTGCAACAGCTGAAAGAATTCACCCGCGGCTATTCCTAGTATATTCAGTATCATCTGGTAAGAGTACTGTGAATAGCCATATCTATTGAATAGAATCTAAAAAGGCATATCAGAAAAAACTCGGGATAATAATTCCAAGTTCTCTAGTATTTCAGATCTCATGGAAGGGAGAGCTCAATTAAAGTTCTTCAGTTTCAACTAGCAACATATCTAGCTCCAGGCCACAGTAAATAATCCTTTTCATTTTCTAGAGGGAAAAACCCCTCCCCCTAGTGTCATGAAAATCTTTCTGCCTCATTCCATTAATCCAAAAGCTAATAATATTCTTAATGTTGTTTCATGTGTTTTCTGTTATTGCAGAATCCCTAGAAGAATCACATAATGGAGACAATTATCATGAAGGTAGCTGCGTGTATTAATAAAGTTATAAGCTAGCAGGACTGTCACACAGTTAGGGCTGCTGATGTACAAAGGACAACCCTGGTAATGAGTATTTACCCTCTGATATCCACTCAGTAAGGTTAAGCACAATACGTGACCATCTATAAACACACAATAGTCACAAGTCAGAGTGAATAAAACCATGCTCCTTCTCCTGTCATTGGGCTATTATATTCTAATAGCCTTTTCTTTTCGATAAAGCCCTTACACACTTTAAACAGAATTGAATTATAGAGCTAGAAACGTCTTCAAAGATAGTCTAGTCCAGTGGTTCCCAAATATCACTGTGCAGAAGAATCTTGTGTAGAGTTTTTGAGAAATGCAAAATCTGGGGCACTAGCCCAGACCACTGAATGGGATTCTTTGGAGGTGAGTCCCAGGAACTTATATTTTTCAAAGTTCCCCATACCAGGACCAACATTCAGGAAGCATTGATCTACTCCAGCCCTTTAATTTTAAGATGAGGAAGGTAAGCCTTAGAGATGCTAAGTGACTTTCCCAGGACAACACAGCAAGCCCAGGGTGAAGCCAGGTCTCCTGACTCCTAAACCATGACTGTTTCTACCACAGTCAACAGGTCCTTCCACAAAAGCTATAGAGAGATGAAGCAGAGAAAGGAAATCTTTGCTTCTTTTATTATTAGCTCCTAATCTTTAATGCAGGATTTGGTAACAGAGTTCAAGAACCAGAGAATTCAAATTTGCTAGAATGATTCTAGGCCAATGGGAAGCACGGTGGGAATGGAGGAGATCGACTCTGCCCCAAAGGCCATCCAGATTGGGCTGGAGCTGCAAGCTTCTGCACACCATAGTCACATGGTGAAATTTTTGTCCTCAAATTTTGGAAATTAAGCCCTATACCAGCATTGCCTCCAGAAAAGATCCTTCCAAGGTCTTCCTCTGAAAACAGTTTTCAAAGCGAGTGAAACAAGCTGTATGTGTTCTATTTCTTGCTTGTCTATTTTGAAGAGCCTTAGGATGTACAATGTGAGATATTTTATCAAGTGTTTCCCAAAGTATGGTTCCTGGACCAGTCTGTTTAAAACACAGATGCCTGAGGCCAATTGTAGACCTACTGCTTCTTCTAGAGTGTTTTTCTAATAAACATTGTAATGTGGGAACCTCCTCCCTAAACCGTGAATTCCTTCTTCCTGTGGTTAGTTTCCTATAGGCCTGTCCTTTGCAAACTGAGAAAGTGAGAAGGTCTGTCTGCTTATGTGTGTGTCCACGTGGCCTGTTTGTGAAACATATATATGTTTCTATGTAGAGAAGCTGGACGCAGCCGCTTTAAACATAGGCTCTAGTATATACTAACGATACACAAACATAGACTTTGGACAGATAAGATGATTTTTTTTCAAATCCAGCATCTTCCTGACCAAGCAAAAGTATAACTACTCCATGACAAAGCTATCCTGCCTTCTCGGTCCCTAAACTTGTCAAGCATTGCCCGCTAAAACGAATTCTACAGCACTGACGCAGCCGTTGTTTCCGCAGAGCATATTCAGGCCACACCTAAATTTCTGGACAAGTTTATAGATCCATATATGTAGTTAAAAAGCAGTTATATACTGATAGACTGTAAAAGGAAAAAAAGTTAAATTCTTCTTCAATAAAAGGATTATATATAAGAAGTTCTATCTATTTTATGAATTTTAGGTCAGGATGGAAAGTAAATATGAACCATAAAGAAGGCTGATGAGAGGTTGGTTTGCTTTTAAAGACAATCTCATTGCATGTAAGTGAGAGGTACTGAGGTACTGAGTTCTTTTTCAGGTGGTGGAGACAGTTAAGAATTCAGATGCTGGCTGCTTGGGAGCTGGAGTCAGCAGTGACATTGGGCACCCTTGAGCTACGTTCCACTTTCCAGAGTGCCCAGAGTTCTTAGCTCAACCTCTTCCACATAGCTCATTGTAAACACCCAGCAGAGGCCACACCTCCAGTCTTAAAAATAAACTTTCAGTGGTATCTGCCTGACAGCAACCTCTTCAGCCATGAAAGCACCGTATGGAGGAGATCCTTAAAGAAGCACCAGTGGACCCATTTCTTCCACTGCTGCACCAACATCAGCCTCTTGCCGCAGCTCATGTAAAATTACAGTCACAGCATTTACAAAGCAGTAAAGTGGTTTCTCTGACAGTTCACATGGTTATAAAACAAGGTATCACAATGCATTACACTACAAAGCTAATGCTAATTACGACTGTGTAACTTGTTTGTGTGGCCTGCATATCTTATCAGATAGGACTTTCCTAATGCTGCTAGCAACAGTTCCACTGCACCTGAACAAGTTTTTCTTCTATGATAAAAGATGAAAAGAAACTGTCAGTGGGAAAATGAATCAAGAGCTTCAACCAGCACTGAGAGGCCCTGAGCACTCTGCCTGTGCATACTGTAGGAGCTCAATAATAAGATGAACCCCAACCTCAGAACCAAGGATTTGGGGGTTGCACAGTGCTCAGGGGACAGATGCCTTAAGTACTGCTCTTAGTGCGCCAGTCACAGGTCAACCCCTGCAGCAATTCTCCACAAGTGAATTCTGACTTTAATTTACCCCATGTAACTATTTTTTTTTTTTTTTTTTGCGGTACGCGGGCCTCTCACTGCTGTGGCCTCTCCCGTTGCGGAGCACAGGCTCCGGATGCGCAGGCTCAGCGGCCATGGCTCACGGGCCCAGCCGCTCCGCGGCATATAGGATCCTCCTGGACCAGGGCACGAACCCGTGTCCCCTGCATCGGCAGGCGGACTCTCAACCACTGCGCCACCAGGGAAGCCCCCATGTAACTATTTAGGTCTTTTTTTTCCAGACAAATGTCCCTCCTCCCCCTTTAAATCACCTGCTAAGATTTACCTGCTTTTTGCTAAGAAAAAAAAAATTTTAAGAGAGAATATTACCACCTTTAAGATGGCAATTTTTATGGGATTTAGTTTTATAAGGAAATAGTTTGAATTTACAGCCTGTGGCTTCATCAGTGACAAATAGCACTACTTGTTTTTCAGTTTTGGATTTTGTTTTAATCAGAAGTGAGCAAACAGAAGAGCTTAGCAAGTCCATTGAAAACACCTGCAGTAGTTCACAGTAATCAGGATGATCTTTGCTGCTGAGCAGGACAGAGTAAGCAGAGAAGCAGCAGTTTTTTAAGTGGGAGGGTTCAGAGGAAGGGGCACCATCGACCGGACTTCCAGACGATTACGCCTCAGCTCGCTGGAGGGTCTCCCACTCCAGCAGCTACACCTGCTCCCTACCACCAGCAAGTCTTAAGTTTAGTCCTTCTGTTCACCTGCAACATTAACCTGGGCATCTCCTCCACAAAGCCCAATGTTTAAGGGGTCTTACCCATCCCTCCAAGGCAGGCTGTGATTTTCTGAGCATACTGGCACAGGCTCCTGTCTGGGTAGGGCTCCTCTGGAAGGCCTGCTTCGTCCATCACTCTGCAAGCAGCTGCCTCTCTTCCCATAATGCCACCCGTCCAAGACCTGCTTAAAACGGGACAAGCAGCCAAGCCCCCTCTTCCATATCATCTCCATTAATAATTCAGATGCTACATTAAATCTGCTAAGCATTTAGGATTGAGAGCACCAAGGCACTCGGAGGACTGAAGCGTAATTAGTTTAACAGACAGCAAGTGTCTCAGATTACCCTCTAATGATAACTCTCCACAGGCAAGATTTCCAAATAGCAATGAAAGGCAGGCTTGGAATGCCTTCAAGGAAGCAGCCGCAGACAGGGATCAGCTCAGGGATGGTCACAGGCATCCCTGGAGCTCGAACCCCGTGCGTTAGACAAGGTTGCCTCACGAATCTGTTCCACGGAGTCAGAGCACTAACGTTACTTACCACAGACCACAACCCACAAGGCTGGGGTCTCCTTCCGTTGCCAAAACTTCTCCTGCCCTGAACACACCCCATGTTCCCCAACCCTTAATTCTTTCTGTGCTTCTTTCTCTTTTCCTGAAATACCTCAACCTTCTCCCACCTGATCTTTCTGAAATTCCATCTGTGCTTAAAAACGCAGCTCAGCTGCTACCTCCTCCATCAAGACTTCCAGAATCCCTCCAGCTAGAATTAATTTCTTCCTTTCTTGTCTTCAAAAGCAGCTCTGCCGTGGGATTTATTATACCCTGCCTTGTAACACGGTTACCTGTAGACGGCCTTATTTTCCCCACTGGTGCTAAGTTTCTAGAGGTCAGGAGTCTTGCCTCTGTCATCCTGTCTCCTTCATGTAGGACTCTACACATACTAGCTGCTCAGGGCCTTGTAAATAGAATTTGACAACTCTTGATAAGTCACTGTAAAATACGAGGACACAATACTTGGATAAAAGGCAGATATCAAAGACAAAACACACTTTGGTCATTAATAACTGCTTTAAGGGTCTAAGAACTCCTGTTCCCACATATGCAGCTTCAGGACATGGTTATCCTCCTGCTGGTCAGAGCTCACCTAAGTGCCACTGGACTGGAAGGCACTCGGTGACAGGCACATGCCTGAGTGGCCCAGGCCAGCTGTGGCCACAGAAAGCTGTCTCAGTGGTTGGTCATTAGGAGACAGGTTGTTCTTGCTGGTGGGATAAAAAGCTGAGCATAGGAAAGAGAAAGCCCGGCGTCAGCACTTTTCTGCACCACCGCTGATGGAGGCGCTGGACCCGGAGCAGGTGCGCGGTGCCTGCCTGCTCCGGCCTCCCCTCTAGGGCCCTCCCAGGAGGGAGACTGCAGAGGGGAGCGTTTCCAGTGGCATGGTTTGAGGTATTCATAATTTATCTATCTCAACACAGAATAGCTCCGACTCACTCTGGCAAATCTCATGTTCACTGTCAATTTATTAGAAAATGTCAAATAATCTATTCCACCCTGAACAGCCTACTTCCTGACTATGCCATAATCAGGGCCTTTTGCTCACCGCATCTCTTCTACAGATCACTCACCTCTGCACTTAAACTTTGACTTCAGAGAGGAACTCCCTGGAGTCTGTGGTCACAAGACATATGTAAGGTAGACAAGGAATATAACAGGAGATCTGCTGATGAAAATCAGCATCAGGCTTTTCTGCATCCTTTGCTTAAGGGAGCTCTCTTCATCCCACAAAGATATACTGAGTGTCACAAGAGGACAGTCCAGGCGTTAGCTGCTTTAATGATGAATAAGACAAGGGCCTTCAGAGAGCACGGAAATTAGCCGGAGACGTGGGCATGTATATGCCTAACTATAGTGCAACTTGGTAAATCCACCCCAGTGTATAGTTAGTGCAATAAAAGACGGGAGAGGGGTTTGGTTTAGATATTTGAGATATAGTTAGTGGTACCTTTTAATTTTCTGTCTTAAAAAATGTGTTTCAGAAAGAGACGTGGTTTATGTTTCAGATTTTACATGGACAATTTTATGTATTTCTGTTACATTTCCAACAACAGCACACAAAAGAAGGCTTTCCCTCGAGGGAGTCCATGGGGCGTGTGTGTCAAGTGTGTTCCCTTGCCATGCTCTCAGTGCCCCATGCTCTGAGGTTATGAAAGTGCCTGGGAGAGAAAGGTTGGGTCAGCCTGGGGCTGGTGGGATTCTGGAGAATAGGGTGTTGGATCTGGATCTTGAAGAAAAAACTTATTAAGAAAAGAAGGGGACTAGGGTAAGACAGAAAAGAACAATCCAAACAGAATGCTCCAGAAGAAAGCTTTATTCAGATCACACAGGATGATGGAAAGGAAGATCAGGGAAAGCTCAGGTCTTAGAAGGCAGAACCTATCCGTCCACATATAAACAATTCTAGTCAGAGAATAACACATGCACAAGACACGCCCCCCAAATGCTGCTCACAACCATTCTTTTTTTTTGCGGTACTCGGGCCTCTCACTGCCGTGGTCTCTCCCGTTGTGGAGCACAGGCTCCAGCGGCCATGGCTCACGGGCCCAGCCGCTCCGCGACATGTGGGATCCTCCCGGACCGGGGCATGAACCCGTGTCCCCTGTATCGGCAGGCGGACTCTCAACCACTGCGCCACCAGGGAAGCCCTCACAGCCATTCTTTACAGTGTCAGAACTCCAGGAGAACTCTTGGCACGTACCCACAGATGCATTTCACAGTGATTCATTATTAACAGCCTCTCTCAGCACTTGTTTTTGTCCAGTTTTGTTAATCATGGCAGCAGCCCTGTGAGGTGAGAGGGTACAAGCTCTACACGGATCCCCTGGAGCTCCAACTGAGAAACTGAGACCGGGAGGATACTCCATCCCTTGAAACTAAACTCACAGTTAGAATTAGAGGTTTGAAGAGAAGCTACACTACCCAAAGGCAAATATGAGGCCTTAATATCAATAAAAGATGCTCTTAGCCATTTTGAAGTTCAGCGCTGTAAAAGGTTAGAGCACAGTGTTGTCAATGTGGTTACAGATGAACAACTACTTTTCTAACGAAGGAGAATTTTGTTCTTTCCATAATCTGGGCTGATCTGGTGACTTTCTACTGCACCCTTTATCTGGAAGGGACAATTTATTGGATACAAAATTGGGGGTCTCTGACATGAAAGATGCTTTCAGGCAGAATCATCGTCCAGGCATTGTTTCATGTACTGGTTGTCAAAATAGGGTATGCAATACGTAAAAGATAATTTATTGCAGTGTAGAAAGAAAATTTTATATATATATATATGTATATGAGATATAATATGTATAAATATATACATAATATCTTATTCTTTAACACTTTAGAATATATGTTTGCTTTAGGATGTATATAATATTAATATACAAGAGTATTATTTATTAGTAAATAATAAACATAAATAGGCATGGGGTTTTTTTACTGCTAAGGATGCAAAATCAAGAGAGTTTGGAGACCAGGGGTTATTCTAGCAAAATAAATCATAAGGAAACCAACAAGAACTCCACCAGAGGTTAGTACTAAATAATGGATGAAACCAAATCTAAAAATAAACAGAGACCAACAATGTGGTGGGTAAATGCATGGGCTCTGGAGTAAGAAAACGTCCTTCAGATTCTGGCTTTGCTACTTACTGCTGGGCAACCTCAGGGAAGTTCTTCACTTATTTAAACCTTGGTTGCCTTGTCTGTAAAATGGATATAGTAATAGTATCTACCTTATGTATCTGCTAAAGCCCCTAATAATTCCTAGAACATATGAGGCGCTCTATAAACGTTAATTCAAAGGCTGCATATTCAAATACTTATGGGGCTGAAAATAGAAATGAAAACAATTGAGGCAGTAGTTTGGTCCTAAGAGACTTGTGATACTTGTAGTAAGATGGGTGTAAAGTACGTTCCCCACCTAAAGAAGGAGCCACTATTCAGATCCAGGTATCTATTGCTTTTTTGGAACGCCAGCCAAGGGTTACCAGGTGTTCAGATTTTTATGTGAAATATCCCAAGTTTCAAACATTTGCAAGTAATTAAAAAACAAACAAAACAAACAAACAAACAAAAAAAGATCCACATCCTCCCCTCCCCCGCAAAAAAGAGAAAGAAAGCAACACATGTTCACAGGCCTATCATGGCCTGTGGGTTACCAGCCTAAGTAAGATCTATGTATCTGTTATTGCAAACCTATCATGTAAACTCTCCTACTCACCATGCTTGAACCAAACAGTTGTGATTTATTTCAGGTACTGGAGGAAGGCAAAGGGGTGGAAGAATTTTAGAAGCATTGGAAGGTTTCACGTACAAGATATTTTCTTACTTGCAGAATTGGATTTTAATTATGGCATATCTGCTATGAATCACCACAAAAGTGGCCATTATTCCCAAACAACTGAGTGTATGATACCAGCAGCACTTACTTCCAGAGCAAATTTTACCACATTTTTTCCTTGCCACGAATGTAAAAGTATGTCCTTTCTCCATTACATTATTTTCTTTATACCTACATTATATAATCCTTTATCTCTAATCACGAGGATACTATTATGAATTCTACTCTGTATGTTTCCCCTTAATTTTTTGTTTCTTTTATACAATTTTTACCTACAGTGAAAAGCATAGATCTTAGGCGTACACTTCAATGAGTTTAGACAAATTCATTCGCCCACGTAACCCACACCTCTCTCAAGGTATAGAACACATCCGTCACCTCAGAAAGTTCCCTTGTGATCTTTCCCAGTCGCTCTCCACCTCCACATCAGAGGCAACCACTATTCTGATTTCTCCCACCATTTTTCTCATTCTAGAACTTCATATAAATAGAACTATCTAGTATGTACCCTTTTGCCCCCAGCTTCTTTTGTTCAGCATGTTTTCGAGATTCATCCATGTTTCTCCATTAAGTTTTGCCTCTCACGTTTCCCCCAATGCAAAAATCATAGCTTCTCTCCAATATGCTATAAATCATAAACTGTATGTTATTATCCCATGGTAAACACCATATCATGAACTTTGGAAATGGGAACAAACGCAAAACCTACTTTTGGAGTCTCAAAGCATACCACTTTTGACACCATGTCATTGGTTGGGGCAGGCCACGATTTGGGAGCTGCCTAGGCAGGCAGTATTGGGGGTTGGGAGAACTTCAGGCTGTGTCAAATTGGAAGGCACAAGTGCTTGAGGGAGATAATCCAATGGAAGAGCTGCCTGTCTGCAAATACTGAGTCAGAAAGAGAAGTTGAAATGGGGAAGCAACCAATTATGCGTGATCATTTAGGAGGAATAAGGGAAGGGAAAGCACCCAGCCTAGGTTGAGATGGGAAGAGAGGTGGGTAAGTTTGACAACCAAGGGGCAAGTGGAGTGAGACAGGGTTATTAGTAGATAAGGAACACAAGATCATTCTAAGATCTTCCCACAAATATAGGGTATCCTGCTGAGCCACCGCTTTCTTGCATGGATTCATACACCCAGCCGCCCTGAGGATGGGCAGTGTTTATAGGAGGTGACTCCACTGGACAAGTGGCCAGAATAAAAGGAGGTGGATGCTTAGCAAGGGGGAAATAAATTTGTAATGTAAGGGGTTTTGTTAGAACTCCCAAAGGTTAGAGCTTGAGTGACTGGAAAAAAGTAGAGCCATTGAGAAAAGAGACGTAGGAAAGAGAATGAGTTAGGGTGGAGAAGGTGATAATTTCAGATGTAATATGAGTTTAAGATGTCATCAGAACATCCATGGTGTGGTAACCAGCAGGAAACGGGGCAGGCTGCTCTAGCTCCCAGGGGAGAAGTCAAAGCTGGAGGTGTAACTTTGGCAGCATCCACCAAACTGAGGGTTGGGGCCGTGGGAATGGATGAAGGAGAAAAGAACTCACTGGACCAGGAACTCCTTGAAAGCAAAAGTGGTCTCTCTCATTTCTGTGTCTGTTTCTGGGGAGATGCTTCACAAATATTTATGAACATTGGACCTTAAAACGAATACTAGATGTAAGTTATCTGGGAAAAAATATTAAAATTGCCCATGTATACTCCATTTACTGAAATTGACCCTCTGCACACAAATGCTCAAACCTCTCAGCTCATTGCACTAACTAAATGATCCAACTCAGCAGTACTTCCTAGCATTCTAATTAAAGAAGCATACATCTTATTGACTAAAATTTCCAGTAACAGCATAACGCTATTGCTTATCCTGCCAAAAAAAGAAGAGAAGCAGTTAAAAAAAAAACACTTTCAAAAGACTTCAATTCATCCTTCAATTCAATTCATCCTTTAAATGTAGTAATTAAACTTACCTAAGAGGATACAGGTTTGCAGAGAACAGATTCAGAAAAATACTGGATTCTAAAGAATGTGACCCCTTCCACAATCCGCTTCATAATTATAAATGTGCACTCACCAGTAAAAATGTGCACGGAAAAATCTGAATGTGGCATAGACCGCGATCTGTAGAAGGGAAATTCAATCAGCATTTATTGAGCATTTCTTTGTGCACAGTTCTGCAATAGGTATAAAATGGAAAAACAAAGTGATTTGCTTTTCGTTTTCTGATGAAAACCTAAGTACTCTTTAAAGGCTTTCAATATAGGAGCTCTCAAGACAAAGCAAACAAAAATAGCCTGAACCAGGATGAAGTGGATGGTGGATGTCTTCAACAGATGGATCATTTGGAGCTCTGTGTGTGTGTATGTTCCTGGTATTGTTTTATTTATTTATTTCTCAGGAGGAGAGAATGCCTTGGGACTATTAATTTTTAAACTCACATTGGCATATGGAGAAGCAGGCTGGTAGGGGAAGGATGCCGCAAAATAGAGAACAGAGCAAACGGTAATGCCTGAAGATGTAAAAGGATAGGAAAAGAGTTTTTTAGGAATAAGAATTACAAATGGCTTAAAAGATCAACATGTTAAGTGAAAAAGCAGTTATACATTTGAAGGACCACAGAATCCATGAAAGTAGATAGAAACACAGTCAACGAACATAGACTGAGGATCACAGGTCAACGACAACATCACACAAGGTTAGCTGTCCAGCCCCGCTCCTGCTTCTAACCACATCTTCCCCACATGCTGTCTCAGTTCCCCTGAGGTTTTCCCCATGAAGCTTTTGCTAACCCTACAGCTCTATGAATTTGCCTGTCCTAAATTGCTACTTCCCACCCCCAAAATATCAACATGGATTTACAATTGAGCATCAAGTTACGTCAAATACCTTCTTAGTTACAGTTGTTCCCATTTCAGCTTTTCTGTTATAGAAGTAATATACTTCATTAGAGAAAAGTTAGGAGATGCTGAAAACTATTAACAAATGGAAATAACACAGTCCTACCATCCAGAAATCACTGTTAATTCTTCAGTATATTTTCTTTCAGTGATTTTTCTATGAAAATCTTTATTTCACATCACATTACATATGCAATTTATAACTTTGGCTCACCGAAACTTTTCCCCATGTCATTCGAATCTATCGTTATGACTTTAATGTTAAAATTTTAATGGAACTATATCTTACAAGCAGTAGTTCACAAATCTCAAGTACGCAGCTCAGTGAGTTTTTTCATGTGTACAACATGTCCACCTCTCAGATCAAGATCTAAAACGTTCCTGACATCCCAGAAGGTTTCTTAATACCCGGTCAATGCTACATCTCCTCTCCCTCTAGGAAACCACTATTCTGACTTATAATAGATTAGCTTTGCTTGAATTTGAACTTCAAGATGTACGTATAGCATGTACTTATCCATGTTTGGCTCCTTTTACTCAGCATAATGCTTGTTCAATTCATCCATGATGTTGTGTGTATCAGTAGTTTTGTTTTATTGTTGGGTAATATTCCGTTGGAAAAATACACCTCAACTACACAACTAATTTATCCATTCTCCTGTTTTGGGACATTTGGCTTTTTGGTGGGGGGCTATTATAAATAAAACTGCTATGAACATTATTATAGATGTCCATTAGTGGACATACATGCTGATTTCTCTTGATTATATACCTAGGATAGAGTGGATGTATGTTAACTTTTGAAGGTACTCTCAAACACTTTTCCAAAATGACTGGTTCAGTTTATATTGCCACCAGCAATGCAGGATAATTTTAGTTGTTCCACATTCTTGCTAACATTTAGTATTATCAGCCCTTTTAATTTTAGCCATTCTGCCAGATGAATAATGGTGTCTCACTGGGGTGATGACTAATGATGGTGAGACTTTTTTCATATGTTTATCGGCCATTTTGGATATCCTCTTTTGTGAAGTAGATGTTTTTGTGAAATATGGATTATCTGCCTTTTCCTTATTGATTTGTAGGAGTTCTTTATATACCTTGGATATGAGTACTTTTCCAAACACAGTGCAACTACCTTCTCCTAGATGGTAGCTTGCCCATTCATTTTCTTAATGATATCCTTTGATGAACCATTCCTAATTTTAATAAAATTTTAATTTAGCGACTTTTTTCTTTTTTGGCTAGTGCTTGCTTTTGGCGTTTTTTTTTAAAGAAATCTTTGTTTAATGTGTGTTTATGATCATTTTCTCGTTTGTTTTATCCCAGAAATTGGTTTTAGCTTTTATGTTCCATCTCAGATTAATTTTTTAACATCTTTATTGGAGTATAATTGCTTTACAATGGTGTGTTAGTTTCTGTTTTATAACAAAGTGAATCAGCTATACATATACATATATCCCCATATATGTATGAAATATATATGAAAACTAACACACCATTGTAAAGCAATTATACTCCAATAAAGATGTTAAAAAAAGAAGACAATAGTTTAGAAGCTGTAGAAGATGAAAATGGAGAAAGTTATTAAAGTTATTATTTTAATGGATTTATTAAAATAAAACTGCACCGTGAAAGAACTTAGAATTTGCCATTCCTAGTCATCATACCTGAGGTTAGCAATAAAATTAAAAGAAATTCCTGGTAGGTTTTAAGAACATCATTTGAAATCCCCTGAGTTTCTTGGAAAAATACCATTTTTCCCAGGTAAAATAATCGTATAAATCCACTCTCACTGTTACTGATTATTACCTTACATTTTCTTTTAATTTGTTATACACATTATGTTTTCTTGAGACATTCTCTTTTCTCTCATTAATTTCCTTTCTTACTGTTGTGTTCACAGAGAGAGAGAGAGCCACAGACAGGCTATGAGAAAAAGGATTAGGTAAAGGATCTGCTGGGAAACTTCCTAAGGTCCAGCCTTCCAATAAACTTACAGATATTCTATCTAGTTATGAAGAAGAAAATTTATTTTTAGTCTCTTTGTGACTCTCAGAGCATTCATATAAATGTCTGATTTTGAAGATTTTAACAGTGTGTTGCCTCCACAGTAACATTAAAAATAACAATAATTAAGATGGCTAAAAAAATTTTTAGTGCTTGTCATGTGACACACACTGTACTTTAGCAGTTTTATTTTAATCATATGTATGTAAAATCAGGAGGGAGTTTATTTACCTTGGGAAAAATCCTCCTTACTTTTGAGACTGGTTCCCTCCCTCTGGGACCCCCCGATACATTGATGCACTGTGGTCACCCGTCCATGGCCATTGCTGGCCCCTGAGCACCCCAACGGGAAGAATCAGAGCTGATCTTCCTCATTGTTGCATCCCCAGGTCCTAAGGCAGCGATTGGCACAAAGCAGGAGCTCAATAAATAATAAATTAAATGAGTGAAATAAAATAATACCTTTCAGACCCCTTCCTCTGTGTATATTTTGACATTTCCACCAGGAGAGAAAAACTAAGAGATATCTGAGAAAAACACGAAGCTTTAGAAAACTTTTTTTTTTTTAGATCAACTATTTTACTACACGGATATGAAGTAGTAATAAATAAAAATGACAAAGTGAACAGTGTGATAATTATAAGGATATTAGAATGGGTTTGCTGTTTTAAAATATGAGGATTTTCAATACTAAATTAAAGCACACTGACCTAAACTTTCTCCATTTTCATCTTCTACAGCTTCTAAACTATTGTCTTCTTTTTTTTAACAACTTTATTGGAGTATAATTGCTTTACAATGGTGTGTTAGTTTTGCTGTATAACAAAGTGAATCATCTATACATATACATATATCCCCATATCTCCTCCCTCTCGTGTCTCCCTCCTACCCTCCCTATCCTACCCCTCTAGGTGGTCACGAAGAACCAAGCTGATCTCCCTGTGCTATGCGGCTGCTTCCCACTAGCTATCTAGTTTACATTTGGTAGTGTATATAAAATTAAGAATCTTATCCAAGGGGGCATCCCTCCTTCCCGCCTTTCCTAAAGCTACGGTCCAAACTCTTCTTTATCTGGATTTAATCAGCAGAAATCTGTCAAGATACAGGCTATTGACGACAAGCTGACTACAAATGAGTAAACAGGTATTAAAGATTTTGAGCCAAAAACTTTACTTTCTAACAGTATTCTGGGCTTTTTTTTCTTCAAATATAGGGGGAGCATGAAGATTACTAAGGAAAATCTAAGTGAAATACAATTTAGGTGGAAAAATACCCACTTAAATTCTGCATATTGTTTCTTAATAGTTAAAAATAAATCATTCCTATTAATCCCTCTGGTTCCTTTATACAAATCTAGGTCACGTCAGTCAAACACAAATTTTAAAGTGGCATAAAATCAAATCTCTTTAATTAGGTACTTCTTTTCTTTTCTTTTCAAATCTTTCTTTCCTCATCCTCCAACTAAGCAAAAATATTAATATTCTTAAACACGTTTTCAAACAGGCAATCAGGAGCAGAAATCATTTGCAGCAAGTAATACTTCTGAAGAGAAATGAGTTTTCATTCTGACTGAACCACATTAACCTGTTGGAAAATTTACCTATTGAATGACCATAAGTTTTTTCTGACTTCATACCTAAAACATATCTTGTTGAGCTAAATTAATCTTTATTGCCTTGGAAACCATTGCTCCTTTTTCAGCAAGTCTTCCATAACTGACCCTGTCTTATTTCTTTCAATATTCTAGGCCAGTGGTCTATAAACTAACGCTTGCTGTCCTGTTTTACAAATAAAGATTTATCAGAACACAGTCATGGCCATCCATTTGTGTATCATCTATGGCTACTTCTGTGCTGAAACCGCAGCTGAATAATTGCAACAGAGACCACTCAGCTCACAAAGGTTAAAATATTTACTATTTTGTCCTTTACAGCAAAAGTTTGCTTTAGGCTAGTCACATACGAAGTGTTCAAATCTTCTATTTCTTAGCTTTTTGCTCTATAACCATCTTATTCACTAGTTTCATCTGTACATCATTTCCTCAAGTATGATTAGTAAAGTCCGTGAGGGTTAGAATTGTCTCTCTATTTTATTTTATTTTTTTAAATTTATTTCATTTTATTTATTTATTTTTGGTTGCACTGGGTCTTTGTTGCTGCACGCAGGCTTTCTCTACTTGCGGCGAGTGGGGTCTTCTCTTTGTTGTGGTATGTGGGTTTTCTCATTGCGGTTGCTTCTCTCGTTGCAGAGCCCAGGATCTAGGCGTGCGGGCTTCAGTAGTTGTGGCACGTGGGCTCAGTAGTTGTGGCGCACAGGCTTAGTTGCTCCGCAGCATGTGGGATCTTCCCGGACCAGGGCTCAAACCCGTGTCCCCTGCATTGGCAGGCGGATTCTTAACCACTGCGTCACCAGGGAAGTCCCCTTGTTTTCTAAATAAAAAATGAAAGTCTGGCAAGGTTAGCTGGACATAAGACTTTTACTTAAGTGAGTCTCAATAAGTGTCCATTCATGCCAGGGCTCCTGTTACTGCACAGAAGGCAAGTTAGGTTGCCTTCGTGGCCCTACTTCATCTTCCCTCCTTGTACCCAAGCCCTTTGCCATGTAACTTTACAATGCCCACCACTTTGACCATGTAACTTGCTCTGGCCTGTAGAATAAGGAGGAAGAAAGTAACTGTGCGGCTCTGAGCTAGGCCTCAAAGAGGTCGTGCATATCTCTGTTTGCTCTTTGCCCTTCTGCTTCACTGTGATGGGGACATGGCTGGGATAACCTGCTGGTCCCAAGAGGAGGATGAGAGATGTGTGGAGCAGAGTTACCTCCAAACATGTGGTGAGCCTGCCAAACTGCCCACTGATTCAGCAGAAAGCAGCTGACCCCCGGCCAACCCTGCAGACTCATGAAAAATGGTAGATGATTGTTGCTTTAAGCTTCCAAATTTTGGAATGGCTTATGAAGCAGGAATAACTAATTGATATAAGAGTACCTTGTCTGATAATACTGCTAATACTTATATTCCTTTGGAATCTTAAAGGCAAAAATGAAAAAGGTGCAATTTTTTTTTTTTTTGGCCACACCACATGGCTTGTGGGATCTTAGTTCCCCGACCAGGGATAGAACCCATGCCCCTGCGGTGGAAGCGCGGAGTCTTAAACAATGGACCGCCAGGGAAGTCCCGGTGTAATATTTTTTAGTGACATGGTTTTTATGGGACCAAACTCTTAAAGGTAATATATATGATGTCCTTTTTCTCCCAAATATGAAAAGCAATCAACTAATCAATAAGAATTTAGTGACTAAAGAACTCAAGAACTCAACAACAACAAAAAACAAACAACCCGATTAAAAAATAAACAGAGGATCTGGGGCTTCCCTGGTGGCGCGGTGGTTGAGAGTCCGCCTGCCGATGCAGGGAGTCCGGGAAGATCCCACATGCCGCGAAGCGGCTGGGCCCGTGAGCCATGGCCGCTGAGCCTGCGCGTCTGGAGCCTGTGCTCCGCAACGGGAGAGGCCACAACAGTGAGAGGTCCGTGTACCGCAAAAAAAACAACCAAAAACCAGAGGATCTGAAAGGCATTTTTCCAAAGAAGACATACAAATGGCCAACAGGCAAATGAAAAGATGTTCAACATTGCTAATCATCAGAGAAATCAAATACAAATATCAACTCACATTCATTAGAATGGCTATTATCAAAAGACAAAAAATAACAAGTGCTGGAGAGGGTGTGGAGAAAAGGGAACCCTCCTGCACTGTTGGTGGGAGTGTAAATTAGTGTAGCCACTATGGAGAACAGTATGGAGATCCCTCAAAAAATTTAAAATACAACTATCATAGGACCCAACTATTCCACTTCTGGGTGTTTGTCCAAAAAATATGAAAACACTAATTCAAAACGCTATAGGCACCCCTATTTTTAATAGCCAAGATAAGGAAACAACTTAAGTGCCCGTCAGTAGATGAATGGATAAAGAAGATGTGGTATATATACCATGCTGTAGTGTATTTGAAAGTCGAATTATAATAGTGTATATGTGAAACTTATACAATGTTATAAATCAATGTTAGCTCAATTTTAAAAAAGAATTTAGTGCACATCCACCATGTGCTCATTACTGAAAGATACGAGATTTCTGAAAGATATAAAAATCACAGTTTTAATATTAATGAACTTATAATTCTGTTGGAGGAGATTAAATAAAATGTGAGTATAAGACTGTAATTAAGTGGGAAAATCTACAGAAACTTTGAGCTTCTGGTTAAACATGGTGCTGTGAACATTGTTTATCTCTGTGTCTTCACAAAACCCCCAAAAGATCATGAAAGGAACAACAGCGGTAGACAGATGTTGACACGATTTTGGAAGCTGGAAGGTGAATGGATGACATAAGCAGAAAGGGAGAAGCTGAAACTTAACCTGGAGGGGAAACAACCGCGGGGGCAAGCCGGGAAAGGCCCGTTATTGGAGGCACAAAGTACCACTGAAGGCAGGGATGAAGGATGAACAGGAGGATGGGATGACGTCTTTACGGGAAAGCATCAAACCTCCATTTCCCCTCCCTTTCTTCTCTCTGCCAGGAGACTGACCCTCACTGATACCAGCCAAAGATGAAAAATAAAGAAGTAAAAAGTCCCACCTAGAAAGGCCACATTGTGTAACAGAAATGCCATAGTTTTGATGATCTTAGGAAGTCAGGCCAGAAAAACTCCAGAATCCTTGGGTCTTACTCCCTTGTCTCCTGTTCATGGAAGAAGACACTATTTGGCTTCTAAAACTAGGAACATGCATTACTTTGATGAAAATAAAATGAATAAATAACACTGATAATAGTAGTTACCACCTAGGTTTGGATGGTGGTCAAGAGAAGCTTTTGCCTTTCATATAGTATTTGAAAGTTTTACAGTGACAGCTTACTCTTGTATGATTTGTATAATTTAAAATAAATAAACACACACATAAAAATAAAATAACCAAACTAGAATCAAAGCCTATGGATTCCAAGTCACTATTTAACAATATAAATAATTTGGAAGCAGCTGAATTTCTCAGGTGCAACTATAATTGCTAATGCTAGAACCCATTCATTATTACACGTGAGGCAGCATGCCATGGGTTTTATAGACATCCTCATTTAATCCTCACAGTCTTATAAAGCAGGTAGCCCTACTATTAGCTCCATTTTATAGAAGCAGAAACTGAGGCTTAGAGAAATTCAGACACTTGCCCAAGGTTACCTGGCTAGTAGGTATCAAAGCCATGATGTGAACCAAATCTCTTGTCTCTAGAGCTCAAGAACTTAACGTTGTGTCCAGAGGAACATACTTTTCCTTCTACAAGTCCAAAATCATATACTTCCATTAGAAAAAAATAACTCTGAAATTCACCAAAGAATAGGCATTTTAGCAAGAGGAAAATAAATCCCCAATCCTTGTGGTCCTGGCAATAAGCAGTGGAAGAAATGGTTCCTGAGGACCAGAGGCACCCTGATCCCATGCTGCAGCCATGGTGAGAAGTGACCTGTGGTCAGATTGTGCCCCACTGAAATCAGTGGGGTCATTTATATTCCAAGGAGCCCTCAGGGCTTCCCTAGCTAGCATCCTAACCTCTTCAGGTGACCACATCTTTTTTAAAATTGAAGTATAGTTGATTTATAATGATGTGTTCGTTTCAGGTGTACAGCAAAGTGATTCAGTTATAAATATATATTTTTTTCAGATTCTTTTCTATTATAGGTTAAGATATTGAATATAGTTCCCTGTGCTATACAGTAAATCCTTGTCATTTATCTATTTTATATATAGTACTGTGTATCTGTTAATCCCATACTCCTAATTTATCCCTCCCTACCCTTTCTCCTTTGGTAACCATAAGTTTGTTTTCAATATCTGTGAGTCTGTTTCTGTTTTGTATACAAATTCATCTGTATTAGACTTTAGATTCCACATATAACTGATATCATATGGTATTTGTCTTCCTCTTTCTGACTTCACTTAGTATGATCTTTAGGGCAATCCATGTTGCCACAAATGGCAAAATTTCATTCTTTTTTATGGCTGAGTAATATTCCATTGTGTATATATACCACATCTTCTTTATCCATCCATCTGTGGGACACTTAGGTTGCTTCCATGTCTTGGCTATTGTAAATAGTGGTGCTATGAACATAGGGGTGCATGTATCTTTTCAAATTAGAGTTTTCATCTTTTCCGGATATCCCAGGAATGGGATTGCTGGATCATATGGTAGCTGTATTTTTAGCTTTTAAGGAACCTCCATACCATTTTTCATACTGGCTGCACCAATTTACATTCCTTAGGTGACTACATGTTCTTACATCTTATATTCCAATACTGGTATTCTTCACCCAGCTCAGGTCCTTACTAATTTCTCATGTTGGTTAGCTGCCCGGCACATCTTTGGCACACACATGCCAGCAGTCCTTCCAAGACTATAGACTGTAAGTGACAGAGATTTATTCTGAACAATACATAGCACAGTACCTGCCACCTGCTGAAAGATGCTTAGTAAATTAACGAGAACAAACAGAACGTTAATGAGCCGCTCTAATGCCAAGTCGGGGGAGGGCTCTATGACACATCCGCAGATCCTCCCCGATGAAGCTACCAATTAGAGACAGACTATTACCGTGAGAGTGCCTCTAAAGTTAAAAAAGTAAGGAAAGACATGGCAGGAGCCTCAAAAGTGAAGTGGCTACTTAAATCCATGAATCTGCATGTGAATTTGAGTGTTCACATAGCCAGCAACACCCTGTATGTGAAAAATAAACAGAACGGACCATTTAAATCATTTAAAAATAGACCATAGAGATGGACTTGCCATAAAATAATACCACTCCTCTAACACGCAGACCTTTCCCCAAGAGCACTGTGTACCCCACTTCACCTTCTAAGTCTCTACCACTTCATTCACGCGTCACATGACATATGGTTTCCATGCAAAGCGTTATAAAGAAGAGTAATACCAGGCTCAGGGAGTTTCTATTGCACTAGGATCTTCGAGGCACGTGGTAGGTCACAAGCCCAGGGAGCCTGCGAACAGCGTCTGCGGGGGAGACAGGACTCAGACAGGAGCTCCCAAGGCCCCTTCGATGCTTGACTGCTTTGCACAAACCCGCTTCTCGGTGGGCTCCCACCGTTCACACATGTCTCTAGCAGGGTCATGCTCTAACTGACCCACTGGCCACCGGCCTTGACGGAGCGCATTTTCCATGGCAGCTGTGACTGCCTCTTAAAGCAGAAAAACCTGCCCAACACTCCATTCTCTCACATGGAACCTAGACGGGGTGCCAATCAGCACACGGCATTTTTGCCCCTTTTTGGAAATGAATGGTGTTTAGAGATGTCTTGTTAAATCTCGATATTCTGAATTAATATCCTGACTATGACCCCAACCTTTAAAGTATGTTAATGATGGAGAAGTACGTGTCAGCAGTCAGGTTTTAGTGTAAAATAGAAGGTTGGGTAGCTCATATGCCTAAATAACTAATGTTAATTGTATGCAAACACTAGCTCTAAGCAGATCCTTTAGAGAAGAAGATAATAAATTGCTGTATCAAAGTCTTATATCACCAGTCCTCTAAGTAGTTAATGCTTTCAAGTTGTGCCAGGAGAAAAAGACACGGTGATGCACTCATTAAAGACGGATGGGTGGGCAGGTGAAAATTTGGTTGTTTTAAAGTATCTGGGACCCAACTACCAGTTAAGACACCAAATTCAAGCATGGTCAAACATGTTTATTAGACATCCTTTCAAAACATCCTTCTATTTAAAAAAAAAAAAGGTCATTAAAAAATATGGTCAATATTCCCTATGGAGAGTACTTTTAAAACAATGCAGAGTGGTGAAACTCCTTATGTTACAGACATAAGGTGTGCCTCTTTTTAAGTCTCAGAATAATTTGCCAACTTCCAATTTAATTATGACTGAGATTCAAGTCAACTGTTTAGTGTTCTAGGGATACACTTTCTGTAGATTCCAGCTGGCAGCAAGTGGAAAGATTCCAAATACATTAAAAATACGCCATGGAGTGGAAAGGAGGGGAGTAGGAAAAAACGGAGAAAAGAGATGAAATTCTTTTGAAAGAATTTTTCTTTCCAGTGACCACTAAAAATATAATCAGATATGACTTACTCTGTTAATTTATAATCTCCCTTTCATGTAAGATTTTCCAAAACCTGCCCTATCTTTCCTGGAAATTGAAATTAAAACTTACTCTTTTTGGGACTTCCCTGGTGGCACAGTGGTTAAGAATCTGCCTGTCAATGCAGGGGACACAGGTTTGATCCCTGGTCCGGGAAGATCCCACATGCCACGGAGCAACTAAGCCCGTGCGCCACAACTACTGAACCTGCGCTCTAGAGCCCACGAGCCACAACCACTGAGCCCACGTGCCACAACTGCTGAAGCCCACACCTAGAGCCCGTGCTCCGCAACAAAAGAAGCCACCACAATGAGAAGCCTGTGCACCGCAACGAAGAGTAGCCCCCACTCGTCGCAACTAGAGAAAGCCCACGCGCAGCAATGAAGATCCAATGCGGCCAAAAAAAAAAAAAATTTACTCTTTTTACAGTGCAAGGAATCAGAGGACTTCAAAGTTATTCAAATAGTGACACTTAGACATCTTGAGATATTCTAGTTTTATCTCTAAGACCCCTTTCAGTTAGGAAAAGCCATAGAATCATAGTTTCCAAATATAAGTATCAGTAGTGTGTTGATACTAATTAATATGTACAGTGTTATCATTAACATTCAGATTCTATCTTCAAAGAAAGCCCAGAGAGTGTCAAAGAATCCAGAGGCCTTTTGTAAACATCAGGAGGTTACACTTTAGAAAGAACCTGGTAAGAAAAAGTTGCAGCTGAGGTTTTGGCTTACTGCCCACCTGGGGCTACTGTCAGCTTTAAATTTAATTATTCTGATGTTTGTCAACTTTTGCCTTCCCAGCAAATGTTGAAGGCAGATCAATAAAGAATATGACACCACATTTCCAGATTTTTCAATCAGCATTGTCTTTCAAAGTAATGTTCATTTATAGAAGAAAATTTTATGGCACAGAAAGCCTCCATGAATTGTTCATCAGTTACAGAGTATGCCGACATTCCGTTCCTTTGTGCCTCTCAACAGCGCGTACATGTGAAGTGCAGCACGCCAAGGCTCCCCAGTCCTACAGGAAGGCAAACCAGAGCTCACCGGAGGTTCTGGTAAACCGAGAAGAGCAGGGCGTTCAAAAGTGATGGTGGGAGGTACAAAGCGTATCTGCCTTACATGAGACTACCGGATAGTCTATTCTCCAGAAGCCAAAATGTTACAATCACTTACCCTAAGCGGTCTAGGATCAAAAGAATCAGCATGAATCGACAAGGTCTGCTGGTTTCAATGGAGCAGCCGGCAAAATCACCTTGGGATGCCTCTGAGGCTGTGGCATTGGCTGTCGGTGCCTGGGGATGCTGAGCAGGGTGGGCTCACTCTCGAAGCCAGTCTCACCTGGGTACGAACTGTCTGACGAAGCACAACTGTAGGGGCAGCACCCTAGGGACGGCATCCCTAACTCAAAACACCCAGAGCGCCTGATCCAAGGAGAGAAAAACTACATTGTAACGTAAGGGGATGAAAGAATTCATCTCGAAGCTATGTTAACACAGAGGTACTGGCATGGAGATGGCGGGTGAAAGGAAAAGAGCATGTGAGCAGAAATGGGGTCACAGATGTTCACCTACAGTCACTGAGGACTCCTTCTAAAGTGCTCCAACAGTTGTCCATTTTTAAATCCCATTATATTAATGATATCTATAAATATGTTAATATATAACATATGCATTTTATACAAACATGTTATGCACACAGAGGGTTAAGATAATAAGCGTACAACTATTTTAACCAGTAGAAAAGTCACTGCATCTCTCCTCATCTTTAAACACACAGTCTACCCCAGACAGCACGTATGTCGAGTTTACAAAAATGGACAGTCAAACCTTGGTTGTCTTCGAGGATGTGATGAGGGTCCATGAGCTCAACGGGTTCCCAGGTCATTAACGCGCACAAAGCTCTAAGGTTTCAGCTTTTCTTCCCGAGGTGGCTGACACACAGAAGGACTGCATCCACTCCTCAGGAAGGCCCTGGCTTTCCTCCTACGAATCTGTGGGCTGAGTTGGACCCGAGGGAGGGGCGTGCCACCCAGAGGGTGTGTCACAGCCAGCTCTGGAAGAATGAGCAGTTTCCGGCTGGATTCTAGCTCCTTCCTCAAGCACAGAGTCCTCATCTCCCGGCCCTCTGTGCTCTGTCTCCCACCAATTCCAAAGATTACTCTGAACGACACATCAGTTCACTGACACCACAGCTGCAGAAAACTGCCCTTTCTGGGATGATACTATTAAAACACGCCCAGAACGTTCCGCCGGTTTTCCTCCAATCTGCGCAATTCAGAATCCAGATTTTGATCACTGTGACGGCACAATAACTCAAGCACGTGAGACAAAGAAAGAAAAGGATCGATTTCCCTAAGGCTGCTGCATCCTCTTTTCACTTAATGAATGATCATCTCACCAGATGGGCTTTTAGCACTTTTTTCGCGTGTGCTAGGATTTAACAAAAATACTCCAACTTGGGGAGACTCCTTTCACTATCAGCCTGGCTGTTCATCATGGCTTTGGATGTTGTTTCCTGACAAAACGCTGGTCTGAGGCCAGTCATGGACTTGGAGCCCTTTTGTGTTAGGTACAGGCTGTCTGAAAACAATGGCCTCCTCCAGTAAAGCTCAGGAAGAGGCATTTTTTCCTTTAGTCAGTAATGCCCTGATGCTGGGTTGGATTACCTACCACCCACAGTCCAACTTTTCCCCCAGTTATTTTTGAACACCAGGGCTTTTGCAAATTGGAAACATTATGAAGACAGTTTTAATGGGAGAAGACACTTAGGACAAATATCTCCAGCGTCAGACACATTTAGAGGTTAAGTGGTAGAAGGAAACTGGCATAATTGTTTTCAGTGTGAGGGCAGTTCATCTAATTCCTGCAATAAAGACTTAAGCCCCGGCACCCAATTCTGAGATAGTTAATTCAATATAAGGCCCATAATCTACCCATTGAAAGGAAAGACTACATGATCACATTGTTTAAACATTAAGCTTATGTCGTTGAACATTCTCAGCTTACTCTCTTCTCCGTCCAGGTGGCTCTTTTGATTTGTTTTGAAATGGCTCTGGGTCATACTCCTGGGTCGCCCCACCCTCCCTTCCTTGAGTCCAGGCCACCATCTGGAACTCTGTGCCTCCGATAACGTCCTCCTGACTTGGCCGAAGCACCAGGCGCCAGACAAAGGATCACAACTGGACCACTCGTTGATAAAATGCTTGGCATTTGCAGAGCTGTCATATGTTAGCTGCTGCTGAAAGGCCAGAGTCGCATTTATTGAAATCTTCTGATTACGTCCAATGCCTAGCATTCTCATGACAGTGATTTCATAGTTTAGCCCTAATGTTTTTTTATTAGTGTCTCAGGATTCTTACCTTAAGGATGGAACAGAAGTCTTTTATCATGGCATTTTTTTTTTTCTCATTAGTCCTCATTTTGATTGTGATGGAAGCTAGTTTTTCCCACTCCCTTGAAATCACAGAATATGATCCCTAACTGATTTTAAATGAAAGGGGGTTAGAAGAAACCACATGTAGTGCTGTAGCTCTTTTCTGGGACCAAAACAGGATTCTAGTTTCAAAGCAACCTGCATGGATGGGTTCCTTGCCTGTTATGAGGCAGGACAGCACGGCGAGCGAGTAGGGGCACGATCCAACATGGAAACTTTGACTTTTTGAAGTGTTAGCCAATAAAGTAGTTCCTTCCTGACCATGTTCCTCCAAATCTTACTTCCGTTAGTTGAGCCAGAGATACGTTGGCAATTTATTAGAATCCAAAAGCCAGTTGCTTAAAAACTGTTTATATAACCGTTTTCCAATTAAATGGCAATGGTACTCCCTACAATGTCATTCTAAAATCAGAGGTACTGCTATGTGTTCTTTACCTTACATAACTCAGTCACCTGAGGAAGCTGGAGCAGAAATCTTTCCCAAATGAAGCTCCTCAGAAGTCTTCCCAGGAGAGCGACTGTCAGTCAGTAAAATTAATAAATAAAACATGCCTTAAATTGCATATTCACCTATACTTGAGAAATGCTTCATTCAACATTGTTAAACAGGTTTATTAATCATGGACTTCTCAGAGACATGTGTGCCTTGTAACTCTTTAAGACAAAAATAAGGTAAGATGCATTTCCTAAATTTATTGGACCAGAGAACGCCCAACCCCAGCACAAATATTAACTGACCCCAAAACAGAATTTGGAAACACTTCTCTAAGGAAGCAGAGGGCAAGAAGGGAATTTAGAGATAATTTACTTCATAGTGTCAAAGAGAAATCTTAGAGCCAGAGGAATTTAGGAACTTGCCAAGGCCACACACAATGTATAAGGAGGAGACTTCTGACCAGCAACATTCCGTCGTGCTATTTAGATGGCTACAATAGGCCTCAGTGCCTGGGTCTGTTTGCAAGTCCGGTCTGGTCCCCAGTGAGGCTAACCTGGAAACGTAGATGCTGCGTGTTCCTAGGCAAACAGCACATCTCACAGCAGATTGTATTAAAAGACTGGGCTGAGGAGATGAAGCCTACCATAATATAATTTATGACAGAGCTAAGAGTGAAAAATAGTGTGTATCAATAACAAAACACGCACAGGGCCCTGGTCTCATCTTTTAAACTAAGCAGAAGAGACAGAAACTTGAAGCAAATTTAATCCCATAAGAAGAATGATTCTATTGGGAAAGATGGAAACTAAATTTCTTAAAAGGTCATATTCAGTAAGAAAGAAGACCCCTCTAGACCCTAACTAGAAAGGCACAGGAAAAAAAAAAGTTAAGTACTGATTTGTCATTTCCCTTGAACTTGTGTTCTGAGGATGTCCAATTATAAGCCCAGGTGATTGGCCTCAATCCAAGCTCAGCTATGTGACTCCACGGGAAAGATCAGTTTCAGGAACTAAAATAACTAGTAGTTCACCACCCACTTAAACACAAAGCACTCTGACGGTGGCTTCATCTAGATATGGTCTTTATGGCACACAACGATCTCTGTGCTGCTAGACCCAGTTTCTGCTAATGATTTCCACGTGGATCCCATGTCATTATTTTTGTGACTGGAGAGGAAATTTTATGGACTTTACTAAGATAATATCAACGCCTATTACGTATGGTCATTGTGTATCTCAGATTCGTAAACTGCAGATAGAATAGCATTATTATTATTCATAGCTCACATTTACTGAGGGCTCACTCTCTGCAGGTTTTGAACAAAGATTCTCTCATTGATTTCTTATAACCCTCTGAGGCAGGTACCATTATCATCTCCATCAGAAAGATGAGGCAACTGAACAGAGAGAAAGTTGAAGAAATTGCCCAAGGCCACTCCACTAACAAGAGATACAGCTGGGACTTGGGGACTTGGACACAAGCGGTCTGAGTCAGAGACCCATGCCCAGGATGCTAAAACTCTCTCCAGAATAAACAGCTCAAGGCAAATCATTACATCAGAGAAGATGCCAAAGCCACCTACCTCCATGCCTGAGATAATGGTGGGGTGATCCAAAATATGAATTTAGCAGTACAAAAAGTAAGAGTATATCGAAGGCTGCTAATGCTTTTTGCAAAAGGTCTAAATACTAAAGACTCCATGGGAGAAGGAAGGAGTTCTTTCTGTTGACGTCAAAAGAATCATTTTTCTGAGTCACATACTGTTTTCATGAGATTCTCCTGAATTAATCTCCTTCACAAAGAGACCTAGTTGATGGGTAGTACCTGTCTCTGCAAAGGCTGCAGTGAGGGGACCACCGTCATGGCAGACTGTTCCCCAAACCTCATGCCCACTGATTGGAGTTGCCATCTGACACTTACTAGATCCAACTTCTTGACCTGGTCCTATTGCTAACTCACCAGTGATCCTAGGTCAGTCACCAAACTGACTTCTAAATCTGTTAAATGGTCCAATAATACTTGCTCTATCTGTATCAGAAAAGGTTAGAGATAACAGTGCCACCCAAAATTTCTATCAACTCTTTTTCTTTTACTTTCTCTTCTTTATTCCTTCCTTCGTTCTTTCCTTCGTTCTTTCCTTCCTTCCTTCCTTCCTTCCCTCCTTCCTCCCCTCCCTTTCTTTTCCTTTCTTCTTTTTTTGGCCGCTATTTGTCAAAAAGGACTTGAGATGAAATCTCAAGAAACTAGACTCCCCACCTCAAACAATTAGCTGCACGGAAACAGTATAGCTAGTACATTGGAATTCATCACCTGAATTTATGCTTACCCTAATCACTACTTGATGCTGACCCCTAATATTTGCCGCCAGCACCCCAAAATGGGGCTAATATTTTTCAAGCAGTTATTCTGTCCCAGGAACTAAGATAAGCATTTCTCACCTGCATTTCTCAATTTTTCCTCATAACAACCTTAGAAGGTAAGTACTTGGAAGAAGGGTATTATTAATCCTTCTCTAACAGATGAGAAGACTAAGCCTAGAGAGAAAGTACTGTTTCTTAAAGTCAGAGCTTGTGGTCAGGGGAGCAGGAACTTGAACTCAGGTCTGTACATGTTCATCACTGTGCTAGAGTGAGATGTGATCAAATGGCTCAACCACAACATCCTCGAGCCTTCTTCACGTCGCTCTGCGTGCAATCAACCAACATCAAGGCTGTTATTTGTGTGAACATTTTCTAAGAGGGACTAATTCGAAGCAGAATGTACTTAGTGGTTGCCATCAGACGGCTTCTACATCGCCCATCCACAGCTAAGAAGTGGACAGTCATGGATTTGCTATTTCCCTCCTCTCCCACTTTCATCTATTTCATCTGCCCTGACCCTTCTCTCCTACCCAACCTGCTGGGCTAGGCTAGTGGGGATAAAAATGTATTCTATACTCCCTGCAAAAAAAACCAGGCCATTTCTCTTTCATGCTCATTTGACACAAATAAACTGTAGGAACTGGGGGATTCCAATCTTTCTGTGCTTTGAAAATTTGCGACGATGAAGTCTTAAAACGAGAAAACGTTACTGCAGTATGAGGAGATTCTACCTTTCTCTCATTGTATGAGGATCAAACATTAAGTTAAATCATGATTGACTATAGTCTGGATTTTTATAATTTCCACATTAATTACCATTTTGCTCACAAGTGACGTATGATCATAGCGACTGCAAAATATTCCACGTGTAGCTTCACCCCTAGAGAAGGAAGGAGGATATTTATTGACTGTGCTATACACAGCGGGCTACATTTTATATGGAATTTTTTTGTTGTTAGGGGGTAGGACAATAGAATAAACACCTAGAAAACACATACTTCCCCTGGAAATGGTACTACATCATTCTGTCTCACCTATATCTTTCACTCAGTGTGTACCACTAGCAACCAGTTTGGAAGCTGCATTCTCTTTGGAAGCTTTATTCAAAGTTAGTGGGAAGAGAAAATATGCCACATTTTAACGACCATGAGAATGCTACTTCAAACCACTGACTCTGATTCAACCCAGTGTAATTTGGGAAACTTTAAATTTAATTTAACATTCTGTATTACCCTGCCTAGTTAACAATTTACGGACAGCAAAACATTCATATCTAGTCTTTAATGAAAGCAATCATTTATTTATGGTCTCATGCAAACTAATTATTCCAAAGACTTTCCTACCGACTTTTGAAAATCTTAATGGCTTAATCTCTGCCCGCTTTCAACTTTCATCTCTTCCAAGATCATTTGTTTACTTTAGCAAAGGGAGTTGGGCTAGCCTGTAACTATATACATCACACCTTTATAAACCTAGTCAAAAATCAAAAAAACAAAACAAAACAAAAATCTTTCTATTCTGTCCCAAATTCAAGAGGATAAGTCTAGTTTAAGGTATGTTTAATGATAGAGGAAGAAAAAAAAACCCAACAGGCATTTAAATCTTTCAAAACAAGTCGACACTGAGGATGCCTTGCTAAACCTTTTTAGGGTTCCTAATAACCAACCACTGGGGTCAAGGACAAAATTGCCTTTAGCAGTCAAATACTTCTCCCCAGCGGTAGCCTACTGATACTCCAATCTCTGTTCCTCTGAGCACACAGGCACAGACAGACCGTACAGAAGCTAGAGGGAGCCTTTGGATCACCTAGTCCAGTTGTTTTCAAGCTCATACACAGAATAATGAGGCTTCTTGTGGACTGGAGAGGGATGAGAAGGGCTGACTCTGGCTCCACCCCAACTTCTACCAGAGAAATTTCAGCTCATCTATCTTATTTTCTGGGCTTCCAGATGAGCCTTTATTTGAAAACAGGGTTCCATAGCTAAAAACAAACACACACTTTCAAAAATTCCCGTCCTGTCCAATCCTTTCACTTTAGGAAGGAGGAAAATGAAGACCATGAGAGTCAGTGACTGGTCCCAGGTCCCAGAATAAGTGAGTGGCCAAGGCAGGGTTATGGCCAACCATGGGCTCTGAGCAATGTGCTCCAGTGTAAGCACTTTCCCCAAGTTGCAGAGGACACAGCTCCTGACAGAAAGGCCCCCATCCTCATCCGGGAACGTGCCCAGGTCTGCCTACTACAGCTCTTCCTGGAACTGCCCACAACCCTACAGGGCAGGCTAGCAGGTACAGCGGTGGTCTCATTCCTATTCTTACTTTTATTCTTATTCCTATTCTCAACATTTTTAAACTACCAGATTGAGAGGCCAGGGACAGGAAAGTAGCAAGAGCCCTGCCAATTTAAGATGAAAAATAAAAACTTTCTGAGGTTGAATGTAAACCAATAGAAAATAATATTTGCTTGATAAAGTTGAATTTACATTCAAATTAGGATGGAAGCAGGATCTGTCCTGCTTGCTGTGATCTTCATTCTTTTTTTTGTTTACATCTTTATTGGAGTATAATTGCTTTACAATGGCGTGTTAGTTTCTGCTTTATAACAAAGTGAATCAGTTATACATATACATATGTTCCCATATCTCTTCCCTCTTGCGTCTCCCTCCCTCCCACCCTCCCTATCCCACCCCTCTAGGTGGTCACAAAGCACCGAGCTGATCTCCCTGTGCTATGCGGCTGCTTCCCACTAGCTATCTATTTTACATTTGTTCATTCTTAAAGTCTTGTTACTTAGCAAACCACAGCTGAGCTCACTGCATGGCGTCTAGTCCCAGGGTCACTCTAGTACTCATCAGGATACCTAGCCTCTGCAGTTAGTCTGGGAGTGCATTCTGGATAAATACCACTGTCGCTGGCTCCAGGAAGGTGGGCTCCACGTTTTGTAAAACGTGATGAAACCAAACTGTGAGCAACAAAAACTGATAAATTAAACTGGACTATTCCAGCTATCCCTAGGGTCTCTGATTTACAACAGGCTCCTTTAAATAGACTCCTAAAATAATCTTAGTTGCCATGCACTAGATGAGTATCTAAGCAAGTTCTTTTACCTATGTGTGCCTCAGTTTTCTCATCTATAAGATGGGGATGGTTAAAGTGCCTACCTTACAGGGTATCATAAGAATTTAAGTAAACAGCTCCTGGTACATAGTAATCTCTATATAAATATTAGTCATTGTCATTGTTGTTATTCTTATTTTGTTAAAAAAATAAAATAAAGTGTTAGAGAGGCTAAGGATGGGAAAGAAGAGCCCTGCCAATTTAAGATGAAAAATGAAAATGAAATTGTTATGAATTTTAATGTAAAGCAATAGAAAATAATAATTGATAGGTAAAAGTGGAATTGACAAACAAGTTGGGGTCATAGCTCCACCACCTTGCTGCTCAAAGCTGACCTGGAGCAGCAGCTTTGCCATCGCCTGGGAACTTGTTAGAAATGCAGAATCTCAGCACCCAACCCCACTCCCACCTACCAGATCAGAACCTGCCTTTTAACAATATCTCCAGGGAATTTATGTGCATATTAAAGTTAGAGAAAGGCTGCTTTATGGCATATACTGAGGTTTTAGCGCTTGTAGGTTAAAGGAATAAGACCTCACTCTGTAGTTATACCTCCGCACATTCTCCTAAATCCTATACCCCTCATATTAGATGGTTTCAACCAACCTGAGTCTTAAAGCAGATGTTCCTTGCATGAGACAGAACAATGTTAGGAGGGCATCAAGAGCAGTGAAATCACCTCTTGTTAGTAATGTCATCATCACAGTCATCATCAATGGCTAACATTTATTGAGCTCTTAAAATATGCAAGGATTAATGCAAGGTGCTTTCCATATGTTCTCAATGAATACGCACAATACCCTTTCAAGGAGGTAATACTGTGCCCATTTTATAGATGAGGGAACTGAGGCTCAAAGAGGCTATATCACTTTCTCACATCCAAGTTGAATGGGAAAAAAGGTCTTTCTGAAGTCCACTCTCTTTCTCAAAATTGATGCCTACGACATCAAAATCATATCTTTGTGAAGTAGGGAGCAGGAATTATCTCTTTTTAGGTGAAGAAAACTGAGACACAGAGTGGGTGAATGCATGATGTAGAGTCCACAACCTGAGACTGAAGTCAGGTCTAAGTCCATCAGGTTTCGAGTTTTTTTTGTTTTGGTTTGTTTTTTTTTGCGGTACGTGGGCCTCTCACTGTTGTGGCCTCTCCTGTTGCAGAGCACAGGCTCCGGACGCGCAGGCTCAGCGGCCATGGCTCACGCCATGTGGGATCTTCCCGGACCGGGGCACGAACGCGCGTCCCCTGCATCGGCAGGCGGACTCTCAACCACTGCGCCACCAGGGAAGCCCAGGATTCGAGTTTTTCAGATTGAATAATCCTGCTGCTAGAAACACCAATGATAATATAATGGCATTGAAGAGATGGGGGGAAAACAAATCAAATGAAAAGAAAGGTTTCCATTCATGAAGCTCTGTACAACTAAACCAAGGGACTTCCAATTTTAATCTCTGAAGTCAGGGTCTTATTGGGGTGTCAGCCTCTTTGGCAAACCAGAACTTCCAGATTTTTATTGCCATCGCCTGTGGCAACTGGCCCTCATCAGCATATCTCAGCTAACTTCCTACACAACGTTATGCTTGCACACCTGCGAAATTCTCCTAATTACAGCCTTTCTGATTTCCCTCACTAGCTCTCCATCCAAGTTTGATATCCAAAGAGTTTAGAACTCAGCAAGGCTAGTCAAAATCATTCCTTGATAGCACCAATGTCATCAATCAAAGACGCAGGTTTAGAATCAAGTGATCAGACTACTTACCCAGGCCCCAGTGAATGCCTTCTTCCTCTGTCCTTGAGGGCAGCAGGGAAAGAAACAGGGTTTGTTGACTAAAAATTCTGAATCAGTTTGTGCGGGCTGTCACTGCAAAATACCACAGACTGGGGTGGCTTCAACAAAAGAAATTTATTTTCTCACAGTTCCAGAGGTTGGAAGTCCAAGGTCAAGGTGTTGGCAGGTTTGGCTTCTGAGGCCTCTCACCTTGGCTTGCAGATGGCCACTTTCTTGCTGTGACCTCACAGGGTCAGCCTTCTGTGTGTGCGCATATGTCTCACGTCTCTTTCTCTCTTCCTCTGTGTCCAAATGTCCTCTTCTTATAAGGATACCAGTCATATTAGATGAGGGCCCACCTTAATGACCTCATTTTAATTTAATGACATCTTTCAAGGTCCTATCTCCAAATACACTTGAGGTAGGGCTTCAACAGAGGAATTTGGGGAGGACACAACTCAGCTCACAGCGGATGCTGAATGGATCTTTTCCTCCATTGTCACTAAGTCCTAGGGCTATGCTGAGGCCTTCTCATGCAGCGTGGGTTCGGTAAGAACAAGAATTTGCAATAATCTGAATCTCTCAGACCCATGACTCAGTGCACTCTGGGGGGAGAAGGAAGAGGAGGGATTTCCAGATCAGAACTTTTCTTTTCTGTTTACCGGGCCGAGCTTCTTCCCTGCCTCTATTCATCACGAGTGCAGGGGAGGTCACTCTACAGTGGGTTTTTAACAAAATTTAAATGGCACTTCTAAAACAGTCTGAGTCAGAGACACGAACTACTTCTAAAAAGTACAAACTGGAAAGAACTGGCATCTGGTAGCCTGGAAGACCTCTCGTGCCCTGAGGCACATGCTCCTGAGTGGTGAGGGGCTCAGTCCTGGGAGCTGGCGCTGGGCTTTGCAGACAGCTGTCCTGTGTAGCAGGACAGCCAGCTCCGGGCCAGCCCTCGCAGCTCCCCAGGCAGCACCAGCAAATGTCAGCAAGTAGGAGCGAGGAAAACCAGCACGGAGCAAACATGTCAGGAGGTGCTGGCTTCACACAGAATGTGTGCAAACGGCTTCTAACAATGAAATAGACGTTAGGTTCCTGGGCATCTAAACCATGATACCATAGGAACAGAACAAGACTAAAGTGAGAGTGAGATTTGCTATTAAAATGAAAACCTATACATCATTTAGTCTAATAAAGTTCATTAATTCAGACTGCCCTAATTTTCAGTTTTAGTAATTCAGCTAATTCTTTACATCATTAATTTTTAAACTTCGATCTCCAAACCTTTCCATATTGATACAAAATTCCATAATCTTCCTTGGGGTTTTAAAAGGTTATTTTGCCATTTCATCTGGTGTATGATACAGACTTTAAAGTAAAACTTATTTTAGATCAATATATTACTAAATGTATTGAAGATTATATTTTAGAGATCTCTTGTACAGAGACAATGCAGAACACTGCAGCTACAGGGGAAAATTACACCAGCAAGGAAACAGAAGGAAAAATTAATTCCCCCACTAGAAATTTCCTTATTAATTTCCCTATTAATTTATTAATACATGTGAAGAAACAAGTAAGAATCACTAGACATTTGAGGAAAACAAACAACACAAAATGGGATCAAGATGAAAATATAACCACATGATTCTAGAGAATACAAATAATTCATACAACAGAAGAGGACCTAAATAAAAATTCAGATTCAATCCACATCCTCTAAGGTGTTTGAGAACACACTGTATCCTTGAAATAAAAATGTTAAAAGATCAAAGGAGCAAGCAGAGAAAAAGAGGGTTTGGGGAAATTAAAAATGATTGTGAAAATAAAAAGAAATTCAATAGGTAAGCTAGAAGAAAATGTCAAGGAGATTGCCAAGAACATAGAACAAAATAAAAAAGAGATGGAAAATATGAAATAAGAATTAAGAGAGATGGAGGACACCCAGCACCCATTTGGTAGGAATCTCAGAAAGAGAATACAGAGAAGAGGGGAGAAAATAATAAAAGAAAACTCCCCAGACCCAATGAAAGAAACAGGTCTTCACATGCCTTCATTAAAGGGCAAACCAGGTACTGAATAGGATGAAGAAAACAAACAAACAAACAAAAACAACCAGCAAGACATATCCTGGTGGAATTTCAGACCTCTGAAGATACAGAGAAGATCTTTAAAGCTATCAGAGACCCAATCAGGTTACCAAGAAAGGAAAAGGACTCAAGCTGCCCTCAGACTTGGCAGACATTCAGAATTTCAGAAAACAGTAGAACAAAGCCTTTCAAGTTTTAGGGAAAACATACCATTGAATCTGGATATCTATACCAGGTCAATCAAGCATGTGGGCAAAATAAGACATTTTCAGACTTGCAAGGATTCCATTGACCTCCCATGCATCCTTACTGAAAAAAGTTTGACTCAAACAGAAGGAAAAATTAATCCTCAAACATAAAACTATAGATTCCAAGAAAATGTAGAATTAGTTTAAGAATAAAACAGTAGTGGTGTTTGTCCCACAGTGACAGCTATGCAACAGATCTAGAAATATGGTTAGAACATGGTCAGAGGGTTCCAAGAACGCATCTTCAAGAAAGAGTTCATTCAGCAAGTTAGCATGATTAAGAGGACAGAAGATCTTAGTGATGCCATTAATATATTCATTTTGCTTAGCAAAAAAAAAAAAAAAAAAGAATTGGGATTAAAAGCTTTGTGTAAACTAAAAACCTGTATAAGAAAATCATGGTGCAACTATGATGCAAACTAAAAAGTAACATAAAGTAACATAATTTTAAGCAAAAAAAAGTAAGGATTTTGGAAAAAGGCCCTTTGATGATGATGCTTTGATAATGCTTGAACATTCTCTTAGAGCAAAATGCATCAATGCTCAAAATAATTCCTTTTCTCTACAGGTCCAATCATATACCTGCTTTGCAGTTAAGAACATTTATATAACTTTTTTTTTTTTTTCTTTTTTTCGGTACGCGGGCCTCTCACTGTTGTGGCCTCTCCCGTTGCAGAGCACAGGCTCCGGACGCGCAGGCTCAGCGGCCATGGCTCACAGGCCCAGCCGCTCCGCGGCATGTGGGATCTTCCCGGACTGGGGCACGAACCCGTGTCCCCTGCATCGGCAGGCGGACTCTCAACCACTGCGCCACCAGGGAAGCCCCCAAGAACATTTATATAACTTTAATGTTATAAATGCATTCTATTGGTTTTCAGATCTCAAAATCAACCTATAATAAACAAGAAAGCCTGAAAGTTAGAAGATGTACAATATTGTAAACCTTGACAATGTAAAAGTAGGGTATAGAGGAGAACAGTAAGAAGGCAGAAAATGTGGGTAGGAGAAAAAAAGTGAGGTGAAGGAGTGGTAATTTCCTCCTTTCACATTATAGGGAGTCAGGAGGTATTATCTAAAATCAGATAAAATATAGCAGTATATTATTTCGAGTTATAAAGACTACCAACAGTAGATTTAAAACTAATAAAACTCTGGAAATGAGTATTAAAGTTCCTAGTTTAAGAGCAATTGTTGAAAGAAATGCAAGTACAAACATATTATTTAGAATTTATAGTAGTACCTACCAGAAGTAAAAAATAAACTTTTAAAACAGTTATATCTGCTATAAAAGGGCAACACAAGGTATCCTTGTGGTGATGCAACTGCTTTATGTCTTGGTTGAATCAATGTCAATACACTGCTTGTGATATTGAATTGCAGAATTGCAAGGTGTTGCCCAGTTATATTCTTAATTCTACCAAAGATTCTACCAAGCTAATATATTTATTTTCTTTTTCCACCTTTCCTGAGGTATAATTGACAAATAAAATTGTAAGATGTTTAAAGTGTACAACGTGATGATTTGATATACATGAACATTGTGAAAGGATTCCCACCCTAAAGTTAATTAATACATCCATCACCTCACATAGTTACCTTTGTGTGAGTGTGTGTGTTTGTGTGTGTGTGTGAGAGAGAGAGACAGAGAGAGGGAGACAGAGAGAAAGAGAGAGGGAGTGAGCTTAAGATTTACTCTCTTAGCAAATTTCACTTACACAATATAGTATTGCCAACTATATTCACCATGTTATACATTAGATACTCAGAACCTATCCATCTTGTCACTGAGAACTCATACCTTTTTACCAACCTCTCCCTATTTCCCCCACCCCTGGCAACTACTATTCTACTCACTGTTTCTATGAATTTCACTTTTTTTAGATTCCACATGTAAGTAATACCCTAATGCATCTCTAGATGGATACACAGTAAGTTAATTCATTATATATGAAGAATGCATTAGGGCATTAGGGCTAATTCTCTTGTGAAATCTCATTGAAAAAGGCTGCTCTACACAAAACACTGCAAATAATTGCTGAGATAAATTAAAGAAAACCTAAATAAAGGGAGATATATATCCTGTCTATGGATTTTAAGATACAACATTAAGATGTTCATTTCCCTGAAATTAATTTATGGATTCAATGCAACCCCAATAATATTCTCAGCAGGTGTATTTAAACAGAAATTGGTAAACTGATGTTCCAATAGACATGGGAACATAAGAGCCTAGGAATACCAAAACAATCTTGAAAAAGAACAAAGATGAAAGACTTATATGACTAAAAAGACTTTCTATAAAGCTACAGTAATCAAGACAGTGTGGTACTGGCATAGTGAAAGACAAGTTGATCAATAAATGGATTAGAAATTCCAGAAAGAGAGCCACACTTTCATGATCAATAGATTTTCTACAAAGGTCCCAGTGCAATTCAACCAGGAAAGGAGTCTTTTCAACAACCGGAACAACTGGATATCCACGTGGGAAAAAAATGAACCTCAACCCCTCCCTCGCAGTACATACGAAAATTATTTTGAGATGGATGACAGATGTAAACCTAAAGTCCAAACCTATAAAGCTTTTAGAAGAATACATAGACTACCTTTGTTCCCTGGGATTAGGCACAGATTTCTTGAACAGATAGGATACAAAAAACACAAACCATAAAAACTGATACATTAAACTTCACTGAAATTAAAACTTCTATTCATTAAAAGAGACTATTAAGAAAATAAATAGGCAAATCTTAGGCTGGGATAAAAAACTTGTAAAACATAAAGTAGACAAAGAACTTGTATTCAGAATATATTTTTAAGAAGTCCTACAACTCAATAAGAAGATAAACAACACAATTTAATAGTGGGGAAACAAAGACTTGAACACGCACTTCACAAAGAAAGATATGCAAATACCCACTAAGCACATGAAAAAATTCTTAAAAAATTAGTTATCAGGGAAATGCAAACTAAAATCACACTTAGATGCCCATCTACCAAATGACAATACTAAATGTTGATGAGGATGTAAAACAGCTAAACCTCTCATACGTGGCTAGTGAGAATATAACAAGGTACAACGACTTAAAAAAGATTTGGTATTTTCTTATAAAGTTAAGCATACACCTCCCCTTGGCCTAGCAATTCCACATCTAGATGTTTATTCAAAGGAAATGAAAACACAAATCCACAAAAAGACTTTTTCGAGTATTTTCATAGCAGATTTATTCATATTAGCAAACAAGTCAAATGTTCATCAATAGTATGAATAAACAAATTGTGGTACAGCTGTACAATGGAATACCACTCAGCAATAAAAAGGAATGACAACTTCTATCTACAAGGACGTGGATGAATCACACAGACCTTATGCTGAGCAAAAGACGCTTATGCAAAAAGTGTATGAATCCTTTATATGAAGTTCTAGAACAGGCAAATCTATTTAGAACTGTGGAGTAAGAGAATGCACTGACAAGGGACACAAGGGAATATCTGGGGAGGTGGAAATGTTCAATATTGTGATAGAAGTTATGTGGATATATCCATTTTTAAAAATCTTATAGCTAAGATCTGTACATCAATGTATGCCAATTATACCTTTAAAAAATAACTTAAAAAGTAATAGAGGGAATGGAAGTTTACATCAAACAAGGATGGCAGGGTGTTGTTAACTGAAACTAGGTGATGGGTATGTGAGATTCATTATAGTAGTTTGCTTATTTTTTATTATAGAAATCTTCAAACACATGCCAAGGAAAAAATGTACACTGAATTTTAACTTTGTATTATTGCAACATGATCATATAGATGCTTAGAATTCTAATATTTAAGCTTAAACATTCAACTGACTGATTTTTATTACTTTTATTGCTTTTTTTAACGGTAAGGTAAAAAAAAGATTTCAGCCTGCTATTTCCAACCTTTTCTCTCTAAATATCCTATTATAAGTGAGGAAAATCTTTACTGCTAATAATCAAAAGACAAATTGCAGATAATCATTAATATATTATCCTTCTAAAACACTGGCTTTTGAAATACCATAGTTCTTCCCATGACTTAAAGAAGAATTTTACTTAGAAGAGTGAAACTTATGAATACGGTGAAGATCAACTTGAGAATAAGAGTTTGCAGAATTTTTAAAAATGTTAATGATAAAAATGATTCACTTGTATTTTATCATCAACCTTTTTAATGTTTCTTATCTTTAACCAAAGGTCTTTCATTACTATACATTGAACAATATATGAATAAGAATAAAAACACTTTAAGTGGCACTGTGGTTTGGCTTTTCTAGCTACTCAGTGATTTGAACAACTCTCTCTTTCTCTGTCTCTGTCTCTCTCTCCTCTCTCTCTCTCTCTTTCCCTCTGTCTCTCCCTGACACACACACTCTCTCATAACATTACATCTCTGAGGTATCTTGGAGTAACAAGAGCTTAAATTGTTACCACATAAACTATAAAAATGTACCTTAGAGTACTTCCCAGTAGAATATTTTCATAAATGGGGATTATCTGTAAATCTGCTTTGGCCAGCTACTAAACTGGAATTTAGAATGTGCATTACATATTAGCAGAGATGTTCTAATGCCCAGTTTCAAGCTTACCTTAAATTGCTTATAGCTTATTTATTTTTCATACCATTTTCAATAAAGTGATTCACAGGCAAAGCCTGCCTTTGGTCATTCTGAGGAGAAAAAAGAGTAACTTAATGGGCAGTGCAAATCAGTCTCTCCCTTCCTGAGTGGGGTCCAATGTCTTTTTTTCTGGCATGCCTGGGAATGTGAAAGTACACTTTGTTATAGGCTCTTTCCACAAAGAGAATCCACAGATTGTTTCCAAGTATAACGATTTAGTGGGTCACTGACCCTAATAAGGAGTCAAGTCCAATTTCAGAGAATTCTGGTTCTCAAAGACAAACTCATGAATAGTTCATCAGCTGAAGTGGAAGAGCTGCCTTATAATTCCTTTCATGTATACCAGTTTTAAGACTTTTTCAAAGGACTGGATAATTGTGCCCAAAATTTCCATGCTCACTGAAGTACTTTAAACAGTATGAGTACCCAAACAAATGAGGTAATAAGAAATAAAAGTTTGATATCTCCTTTTTTTAAATTAGTGTCAGGTCTAGTTCTTAAACTAAACACGTGCAGAATTAGCTCAAAATCAGCTGAGAAATATCTGGTTCATGCCACGACCTCCAGGCAGACATGTACTTACACCATCGCAGATACAGGGTGTGCGTATGCTTAAAACTTCTAGGCAAGAACACAGGGATTTTTTAAATGCTAAAACAAGATAGCAGGCAGAATTCTGACTTGACTAGAACCAACTAGCCTGAGCCATGTTTTAAAGCAGTTATCACACAAATTATAAAATAAAATGGGGCTTCCCTGGTGGAGCAGTGGTTGAGAGTCCACCTGCCAATGCAGGGGACACGGGTTCGTGCCCCAGTCCGGGAAGATCCCACATGCTGCGGAGCGGCTGGGCCCGTGAGCCATGGCCGCTGAGCCTGCGCGTCCGGAGCCTGTGCTCCGCAGTGGGAGAGGCCACAACAGTGAGAGGCCCGCGTACCGCAAAGAAAAAAAAAAAAAAAAAGAATGTGACTTATTGACAAATAAAGTGACTTGAGATTAGGATATAAAGCCAACAAGTGTACCCGCTGGACATCGTCCTGTATCCCAAAGTCAGATGTCAATGCCCATGGTCCCTGAGCGGATGGGTCACCACTGGGCAGGGTACGAATTAGGAGGGTAAAGCAAAGACCTTGAATAGTTGAAACTGGAGGAAATAGTCTGAAAAACTTTTTTTTTTTTTGCAGAGGTTGAACCTGATGAATAAGGATGAAGGAAAAGAGAACTGTAGATGGTTTGGGATAAGCAAACACAGGAGACTGACAGAAAACGTAAGAAGTCATTCAGTTGACAAAAATTTACTCAGACCCTTGGTAAGAAAGTCTGGTCACCAAGATAGGCACAAAAACACAAGTAATGTCTCTAAAACTTAGTGCCATGGTAAAGCAGAAATGAAGCCACTGTATCTTCCAAAGATGGTTACTTAAGATATTGTAATTTATGCAGGTAGCCTCACCAGAAATCATGATAAAAAGTTTGAAATTTTATGAAATATTTTGTTTTATGTGCAGAAGATTGCAGTGCAAGGGCAGGGCTGCAGGTAGTGGGACGGGGGTGTGGATCAAATTATTTGTTAATACATTTCATTGGGTTATTTTCCAAGACAAATAGCCAACAGGTCCGGTTTACCCTGAAACCTCTAGTACAAGGCAGTCATCATTCTTACCATAAATAATTGGATCCATTTAATAAAGAAGATGTGGCACATATATACAATGGAATATTAGCCATAAAAAGAAATGAAATTGAGTTATTTGTAGTGAGGTGGATGGACCTAGAGTCTGTCATACAGAGTGAAGTAAGTCAGAAAGAGTAAAACAAATACCGTATGCTAACACATATATATGGCATCTAAAAAAAAAACAAAAACGTTCTAACGAACCTAGGGGCAGGACAGGAATAAAGACGCAGACGTAGAGAAGGGACTTGAGGACATGGGGAGGGGGAAGGGTAAGCTGGGACGAAGTGAGAGAGTAGTATTGACATATATACACTACCAAATGTAAAATAGATAGCTAGTGGGAAGCAGCTGCATAGCACAGGGAGATCATCTTGGTGCTTTGTGACCACCTAGAGGGGTAGGATAGGAAGGGTGGGAGGGAGACGCAAGAGGGACGGGATATGAGGATATATGTACACATATAGCTGATTCACTTTGTTATATAAAGCAATTATACTCCAAAAAAGATGTTAAAAAAAAAAGAAAAGAAAAAAAAAAGAATTGGATACATTTAAAAACCACCAAGTCAAACTCAAACCTTCAAACCTGAATCTCAAGTACAAGACTACACTCTTTCTTGATGTCACACTCGGAATCAGAAAATCAATCAATCGGAATCGAGCATCTACTATGTATAAAATAACAATATATAATTAGATAAGGGGATGGAAAACTACATACAAGTAAATTCAGCAAAGCAAAGTTCAAAGGATTAGGAAACCTTTGGGAATTGAATCGATTTAGGCACAAGCCCCTTTTCTAGGAAAGACTTTATCTTTTTTCTTTCCCAGATTCATTCTATCATCCAAGTTACATAAATTATATTGCATTAACAGCATCAGTACCAACTGATTGTCAGAGTTTTGTGGGATACCCTTATCAATAAATAATCCTCACTATGAGTTATTCTCACAAACGTTCACTGGTAATGATGACACCAAAGTCGACAGGTCAATGCACGTTCCCATATGCTGGAGGCATAAACAACAGGCAGTTAGAGACCCCAACAGCTACTTTTCCCTGGAGGAGTATACCAAGTGTGGCTTGTAGTCTCAAGGAGGAGAGCAAACTAATTCTCTTTCTAGATGCCAGTGTGACGAAGCCTGAGGCTAAAGACGTCCAAGGCAGTTGCTCAATTATGATGGGGAGAGGTAGGGTTATAAGAGATAACCTTTGGGGGAAATATTTTGCTAAAAGCAGAGAACTTGTTCTGTTGCTTAACCTGTTATGTCCCCAAAGGAGTTCATTACCCTATTATTCCATTTACTATAAAGAGAATGGCCTGCTACTCTGATTCATTATGTTTCAGAGTTTTGTTCAACTTAAAAAAATTAAAAACCCTGCCCAATCCTGTGGGAAACCAAAGCAGCCCCTCCCCAGACTTCCAGTAAGCCAGTAAGACACCAGTAATAGACTCTCAGACACACAGAATGGCCTATTAGAGACCAACACCATCATTTAAATTTTTCCAGTAACTGCATAAAAAAAGTAAAAGAAAACAGGTGAAATTAATTATAACAATTATTTTATTTAAGACAATATATCAAGATATATCTAACCGGATACACTATCCCTTCAATAAGAGCTCAATAGCCACATGTGGTTACTGACTACCACCTGGACGATGCAGTCAGAGGCCATAATATCCCGCAGAGTTCTCACTGCTTTACTAAGCTATTTTGCTGATCACTCGTTTTCAAAGCCTGTTTTGGTGGCAGGTCTTTTATTTGTTCACACGTGGTGATGAATACAAAATATGTACAACTCAACAGTCTTGGTGATGGGAAACCTTACTAAAACCTTCTTAGCCATAAGGAAAAGGGCATTTTTAAAAAGGAAGCACCATGAGAAGGATGGCAAGTGTGAAATGCATGCTGAGCTCTCTCTAGATAAAGTGATCCAGCTACTGGCACATTCTGAAACAAAACAACCTCAACAGGCACCGGTCCAGTGCTGTCATGTGACCATGAAGCAGCTATGCCCCCTGAAGCCATCAGGAAACCTCTTGGTCTAATGGACAGTCAGTGTTTCCCTGAAAGTGCTTCCTCCTACCTGTCAAGTCCTCTCTCCAGGTACCCTCTGCCACAAACGTCTCCTTGCCAAGCATGAGGCGATGCTAAGAGACCCTCCTTTCATGGGACCCCAAAACCACATAGGACTGGTAATTGGAGGCAGCAGTGACACACATGAAAATAAATAGTGTACTTCTTGTGAAGGAGGAGGTCCGGAGAGGGTAGAGGAAAACTTGGAGAGAATGCAAAAAAAGAATGAAAGAAAAGTGAATGAGTCAAGTAATTAAAAAAGAAGTACTTATTCTCCCCCTACATTTGAGGAAAGGAGGGAAAAAGGGAGGGAGGGAAGGAGAGAAGGAGGGAGGAAGGAAGGAAGGAAGGAAGGGAGGGAAGAGGGAAGGAAATGAAGTAGTAAAATCTACTTATCCTAAAAGTCAACTCTAGTTAATAATAAAATCCAGGGTCAGTGTCTTAATGCTTGCGTGAGGCAGCAGACAAGCTTTCCAATATAATTAACAGAAGTGGCTTTACCATGAAGTTAATGATGCTTAAGCTGCACGGACTCTCACTTGCAGGGACGCTTTCAAAGTCCTGGGAGGAGCCCTAATATTATTCACATGGTCATATGTCTGTAAAATTTGCGCACATGCGTGCACGCATAAACACACACACACACACAGATATTTCAATCAGAATCTTAAGACTCTCTCTTTTCCTTTTGACTTCCCTCCTTGTAGGTCAGTGTTGAAGTAGCACAGAGTATATTTTAAGAATCTGGCTAAGAAGAAGTTGAGTCAGGAATACATTTAGTTTGGGGTTTTGTGGAATATACTTATGGGGTTCATTGCCACCTCTGTGTATTGTTACATTATTGTTAGCTATCACTGCAGTGTAAAAATGACTTCCAGGGACACTCCTACCATGTACGATGCTGACTCAGTGTCATGACGTGAAGATGTGAGAACAGAGGTCATGTGATAAGAATGTGTCCCATGGCATCCAGCACGAGAACTGTATGGGCCCTAGAAGAGGAACAAGGTTTGAAATGTACAGAGGTCTACAGAAAAAATCTTCCAACCATCAGACATGTAAAATCAGAAGCAGAGGATTCAGTCCTCATCAACATCTAGTCAAAACCAAAGTTCTCTCCTACCATAAATATACTCGGTAATGAAACAGGTATAATTATAAATTCACCACACATTTTTACGTAGGCACTATGAGAAATCAAAACTATCAAAATTCTGGTATTCATAGACCCAAAACTATAGCAGTGAGTGTAACTGTGCGAAATTGCTTGTTTTATGTGTTCCAGCTAGCAATACAAAAAATAAATTTTAATAAACTACGCTAAAAGAAATATTAAAGTATTTTTCTTTTCTCTATATAGAAAATATTACAAAATTGTTGTCATGTGAAGAGGCAATCAAAGAGTATGCCATCTAAAATGTAGGGGGAGGGGCTTCCATGGTGGCACAGTGGTTAAGAATCCGCCTGCCAATGCAGGGGACACAGGTTCGAGCCCTGGTCCGGGAAGATCCCACATGCCATGGAGCAACTAAGCCCACAAGCCACAACTACTGAGCCCATGTGCCACAAGTACTGAAGCCCACACACCTAGAGCCCGAGCTCCGAAACAAGAGAAGCCACTGCAATGAGAAGCCCGTGCACCGCTACAAAGAGTAGCCCCCGCTCGCCGCAACTAGAGAAAGCCCAAGTCCAGCATCGAAGACCCAACAATGAAGGCCTGATGCAGACAAAAATAAATAAATTAATTAATTAATTACTTTTTAAAAAAATGTAGAGGGAGAAGTATTACAAAGATATGTCAATATGTTTATTACTTAACTGCCTGTTGCTCTGTATGGCATGATTAACTGTCATGTTTAAGAAAGAAATTTGACATTTCTTATGATTTTTTCCTCTTCCTAAATAAACATTCATCTTTATACCTAATTTTTTGGCTCCGGACGCGCAGGCCCAGTGTCCATGGCTCACGGGCCCAGCTGCTCCGCGGCACGCAGGATCGTCCCGGACCGGGGCACAGACCCATGTCCCCTGCATCGGCAGGCAGACTCTCAACCACTGCGCCACCAGGGAAGCCCCCTATACCTAATTTTGTATTCATAATTTTTCATTATTTTGCCTAAAGGGGGCTCCTCAAATAATACAATCTTCATATTGCATGTAAGGCTCCATAAAACCTTAGCAAAAAATAACTACACATACCACCATCCCCACCACGTGCATACACACGTACACATGGATGCACGTGTGCGCGCGCACACACACACGCACATATTTACTTGGGCAAGAACTGCCATGTTGACCCAGGTCAAGGATACCCACTGGACTTCCCATCCACTCCTCTCACAGGTTCAACTGCCCAACAGATCCAGAGATGAAGTGACTCAGTAGGGCTTTGGCAACTATCAGAATTGTATTAACATGTAATCTTGACAGATTTGGCTTTCCAGAAAGAAATGCATGGGTCCATATTTGCATACTAAGTGTCTGAATTCCACTATTTCACTAGAAAAGGTGAGCCTCTGAAACATTTGCTTGTCTTTTACTCATTCTTTAAAATTCTAAAGACATTCTGATCCACCCTACTTAAAGTTGACCTATAAGCTCATACTTGTGTGTAAGTAGGTCTGAAAAAGACTAGTCAATGATTATGATAATATTCAAAGTATTCCTGTTCTATTTGGGGTCTGGAGTCCCTGTAAGGTATCTCTGTCACAAGGCACTATATATTCACTTGTCACAAGTGAAGTTTTACTGTCACAAGAGCAACAGTAACAGAAGTTACTCTGGTTGTCACAAGGAAGGCAAATGAATATTGCTGTCCAGCATCTCATTAGAAATTGGTTTCACCAGGGTTTTGTAAAATTTTCTTCTGCTGATTGTCTTGTTTGCAGTCATCCCACTTCAACTTACCATGAGCTCTTCTGTTGCTATACAATGGCTTTTATAGGAACTGGGTATATTCCCTATCTTTTGATGTTCAATTTACATGGTGACAATGTTGAGACCACTGAAGAAGCCACGTGTAAAGCTTATGACTGACACAAGTCTCACAGTCACACATACCACTCTTGGGACCAGGAATGGCCAGCCCTCATGCTTAACTTCTGTATCAGTCAGGGTCTTGGCAGGAAACAGATAGAACATTCAAACTGCATCATTTGAAAAGAGTTGAACAAAGCGGATATTTGCAAAGGTATGGGAACGGTTTAGGTAAACCGACAAGGAACCTCCACTACATGAGCCTAGCTACAGTGGAGAGCTGTTACTACTCCTAGGCCTGCAGAGGTGAGAGGTAGAGTAGATGCTAGAATCCAAAGTGGGGTAGCCAAATGGAGAGGGCTACCTGACAGGAGCTATGGCCCTTAACAGAAGGACAGACAGCCAATGGTGACCCGGCAGGGAAGGAGCCAGGGGAACAAACACCCCAACTACATTCTCCTCCCACTCTCAGATCTCCTGCCAGAGCCCCCCACAGGCTGGACCCAACTCCAGCAGAAGTCAAGGGAGCCACTGATGCAGCTGTAGAGGTGAGCCTGGAGCACAGAGCAGAGCAAAGGGTAGAGAGAGTGGAGTCCAAGGAACATCGAGAAGATTTTCAGCGTATCCTTGAGAATGAGAGGGAAAATCTTTTCATTACAAAATGTACTGATGCCATAGTTAAAAGTTATAGTGGTTCCTTCATAAGACCTAAAAATTACAGTGTAGAGGCATACACAATGGTTTTCAAACCATAAATGCATAATATAGGAAATTTAAAAGCAAAAAGGCTGCAGCCTATTACGAGCTACACTCAGTCAGATTGACTACCCTTAATCAAGGCTACCTTCTATTTGCCAGGCTCCCCAGTGTCATGCTGGCTTTCTTAGTTTGGGTTTTCCACTTTGCTTTCATTGTATGGTTGAGACACACATGCTACGTGGATGAAAGCTGAGGAGATGACAGCTCACACTCTGATGCTACTAGTGAAAAATTTTAGTGATACAGCCTGGTACAGGCTAGTCTATGACACAGGACTATTTTAGTGATGTGTGGAACAGCCTGGTACAGGTTAGTCTATGACACAGGACTATTTTAGTGATGTGTGGAACAGCCTGGTACAGGCTAGTCTATGACACAGGACTATTTTAGTGACATGTGAAGCAGCCTGGTACAGGTTAGTCTATGACACAGGACTATTTTAGTGACGTGTGGAGCAGCCTGGTACAGGTTAGTCTATGACACAGGACTATTTTAGTGACGTGTGGAGCAGCCTGGTACAGGTTAGTCTATGACACAGGACTATTTTAGTGATGTGTGGAGCAGCCTGGTACAGGCTAGTCTATGACACAGGACTATTTTAGTGACATGTGGAGCAGCCTGGTACAGGTTAGTCTGTGACACAGGACTATTTTAGTGACGTGTGGAGCAACCTGGTACAGGTTAGTCTATGACACAGGACTATTTTAGTGACGTGTGGAGCAGCCTGGTACAGGTTAGTCTGTGACACAGGACTATTTTAGTGACGTGTGGAGCAGCCTGGTACAGGTTAGTCTATGACACAGGACTATTTTAGTGACGTGTGGAGCAGCCTGGTACAGGTTAGTCTATGACACAGGACTATTTCAGTGATATGTGGAGCAGCCTGGTACAGCTTAGTCTGTGACACAGGACTATTTTAGTGACGTGTGGAACAGCCTGGTACAGCTTAGTCTATGACACAGGACTATTTTACTGACGTGTGGAGCAGCCTGGTACAGGTTAGTCTATGACACAGGACTATTTTAGTGACGTGTGGAACAGCCTGGTACAGGTTAGTCTATGACACAGGACTATTTTACTGATGTGTGGAGCAGCCTGGTACAGGTTAGTCTATGACACAGGACTATTTTAGTGATATGTGGAGCAGCCTGGTACAGGTTAGTCTATGACACAGGACTATTTTAGTGACGTGTGGAGCAGCCTGGTACAGGTTAGTCTGTGACACAGGACTATTTTAGTGACATGTGGAGCAGCCTGGTACAGGTTAGTCTATGACACAGGACTATTTTAGTGACGTGTGGAGCAGCCTGGTACAGGTTAGTCTATGACACAGGACTATTTCAGTGATATGTGGAGCAGCCTGGTACAGGTTAGTCTATGACACAGGACTATTTTAGTGATGTGTGGAGCAGCCTGGTACAGGTTAGTCTATGACACAGGACTATTTCAGTGATATGTGGAGCAGCCTGGTACAGGTTAGTCTATGACACAGGACTATTTTA
>NW_021703781.1:66897807-66897983 GCF_005190385.1 Monodon monoceros
TGTGGAGCAGCCTGGTACAGGTTAGTCTATGACACAGGACTATTTTACTGATGTGTGGAGCAGCCTGGTACAGGTTAGTCTATGACACAGGACTATTTCAGTGATATGTGGAGCAGCCTGGTACAGGTTAGTCTATGACACAGGACTATTTTAGTGACGTGTGGAGCAGCCTGGTA